>NW_003852404.1:24518597-24522991 GCF_000181295.1 Otolemur garnettii | reverse complement strand
ATATATATATATATATATATATATATATACACACTATGAAAATATATGTCATATCAACTAGTTCATGAATATGGATTTAAATTATCAGAGAATTAAGTATGAACAATCAAAAGAGAATTATTCTAACTGATTTAAAGATGTGAAAATGCTATAGGTAAATAACACTCATGAAGTCATTTAAATATTACATATGTGCTCTCTTCTCCTTTCCTACACTATTCTCCAAACAGTTTCTGAAATTCCTGCTACTGGTGATTCAGTATTCAATCTGAAATTAAAATGAGGAGCCATGAAATCGATAGGTCAACTCGTTTGATAAAGATGGGGCCACAAGTGAAGCAAGAGGCCCAGAGTGTGATTCTCAAGTATTTCAAGAATTAAGACAACTCTGAGAATACAAAAAGCAACCCCCAAAAAATAAATAAAAATTTCATAATTATATGACTCAAAATAGTACTTTTAATATCCATTGATTTTTAAAAAGGTGTTTTTCTGAGGTATGACTTTATCATGATGACTGTGATGTACTATATATAATTGAATGAAAATGCACATTATTTTAATTTTTTTTCAGAAATGATCTCATTTTGTGTTTTATTCAAACATGTCTCCAGAAGGGTAAAAAAGGTAGAAAACTTTTTTTTTACTATTCTTTTTAGTCTCAGTGTAATGATTTATTCCAAATAGCCTTCTCTTCCACCTCTAGTGACATCAGATTATATTGAGTAGTGTTTGCAAAATCATAGTGGTATTTAAGACTTATCTGTTTTACTTATTGTCTACCCTTGATAATAAGTGGTGAAAAAATCTCCTATCTCCATTCCTTGGGTATTGTTCTATCAGCATCCACTGAGAAAATGCCACTAGCCACAGTAATTGTCTGTTCTCTTAGAAGTACATGCACACCACGATTACTTACGGGAAGTTGTCCACTACCCTCTTTGGACTCTACCTTATTTGACAAGTGCACATAGACATATGGCGCTTACTAGGTACCAAGAACTATGTTATAATTGAGTTAGTTTCAGAACAGGCCGATGAAGAAGACACTATTCATAATCTCATGTGTATAATGGACTGCAGACACAATGAGGCTAAGAAACTTGTCCAAAGTCACAAAGCTGGTAAAAGGCAAAGCTGGACTATAGCCTAAGCAGTCGCTCTCTTGAGTCCATGCAGTTAACCTTCTACACTCTTTCATACCCACTGGTGCTGCTAAAACCAGTGACTCTACTATATCCATCCTCTACCATGACTTATATCTGCACAGTTCCCAGATGGCTGCTGCTTTTGCAGGAACATCTTTCCTTTAGCTGAACCCTAAACAGGATCACCCACTCAATCCTCAGCTACTTGAAGACAAGACAGGAAAAGGTGGGCCGATTCCATGCCACAAGCAATATATGTGTACACAGACCTTAGTCTCTGATCCTTTTGCTGCCTAAGAATGTCCTGTCATCACTTCTGCCCTGATGCAGGTATTTTTTAATCCTTTGTGAACCACGAAGAGTAAACAGAACAAAATATTTCTCTCCTTTAGGCTTCCCCTTCAGTGTATGTGGAATGCTGCAGGCACAGGGTAGAGACGCTGGCTGGTGCTAGGACCTTTTTCACAATTTCAGACAGAGTCTTCATCTGTTATCATCTCTTCCTGTCATTTATGCTAAACTTTCAGAAAGCCTAAGAACTTCATACTCCTTCCTTTAAGGAAGAAATAGTCTTTATATTCATACTCTTTAAATAAGGACTAATGATAAACATTCTTAAAGATTTTGAAATTTGAAAAAGACCATTTCTTTCTCCAAATTTTGGAAAACTATTACATATTTCTTCATTGACTCAAATAAATTTAGTTTAAGGATGAGGAATTTCTAGTCTCTTCTAGGCTTACAATATTTATTTAATGGGTGGAGAATAAGCAGAATTATGATAGTAAAAATGCTTTCCCTTGCTATCACAAACATCCCTAACACTAGTATATATGTTAGGTAGCTCTTTAAAGTATGTCTGTATACAATTATTCAACAAAGCTTCTACTAATTTATCCAGTCTATGATCAATATGTGATGGGCACTGCTACTGGGTGACTTTATATAATAACCTAAGGCCACCTCATTTGCTCCAAGTGTGGTGCACAGATGTGGACAACTGGTAACACATGCACCTCGGTGGTACTAAGCAGCTTTATACTCAAGGGAATTTGGTCTCTCGTGACTAATAAATGGTGGAATGAGGGGAAGTTATTGCATCCTAAAAGAAAAGATAGCATAATGGACTGAAGTTTACTTTTTCTTCTGCAGTTTAGAAGCTCCATTTTTGGTTTGGGTGTTTTAAAACTGGTCAAGACATATCCTGAGGGGGAAAAAATTCTTACTAAGAAATAATGGAAAAATAATAGATTTTATATTGTTGGAAGGACTCTGGTAAGTGACAGCAGAGACAATAGCAACAACAATTTGGTGGCAGTTTTTTAAAGATCTTGTTTTCCTGTTTAGAGCTTTCCAAAGGCTCCAAATGGCATGAATACTTTATTAATATGTAGACCTCATGAGGTGGCTTCTTTTTATGGATATAAAAAAAACCTAAAAAACAAAGGCACTCAGGGATTCCAGTTCCATTCACATCTGTGGCTTCTGCTTTTGTCTAAATTTGATATTTTTGACAATGCACCCTTCAGCAAAAAGCTTCAACAGCTTGTATAATTATTAACGTGAGTGCTGCAAACCTTTTGTACTGTACTTAAGAGTTGCCAACCTTCGCTGTCAGGAAAATCATGGAAAATTAAATTAGGACAATAGATGGAATAATGGATGTGAGGGAATGAAATCCCTAAGTGCTGTGGTCATGCTGCTAATGAAGAAAGACTCTGCCCCCCTTTCCTCTCGGTTGTGAATGTCAGATCCCAGCCGTGGAAGGGCGCCTTAAATGGTTATTTTCTTTTTGTGGAAGCTACTAATGAATTCTTGGGTGGTTCCTTTAAAGTGGTCTCTTTTAATATAGTATTTCAAACCCACTGTTGCATTAACAAAACTGCTTTAAATAGATCAACTTCCAAATTACAGAAAAGAGAAAAAGAAAGAAAGAAAAAGATGAAAAGGAGAAACCCTCAGGTCTTTCCTGTTTTTAGGTGTCTAAAGGCATTTTTAGATGGCCCTCTATTAAAATCTCTGCAAAGTGACCCAAACGTAACTACAGTCCTACAAGAACTTAGTCCATGAGGCAAAGTGTTATTGATTCAGTCAAAAATGAAACCAGCTTCTCACAGATGCAGTGAATGAGAAGTTTCAAGTACATTCAGCATAATCATGAAGAATGTCTGTATTCTTCAGAGATTGCTTTATGGTCTAATTTTACTAGAGCTTTTAGGTACATTTTATCAAATTCTGATTAATTGTTCATTACTACAAACAGAAAGTGACATTTTATATTTCAGATTGAATGTCATCAGTGAAAGTTAAATGTATTCAATTGTTTGTATATTACTTCTTTTAAAAAATCTAGAAGACAGGACTTTAAAATATGAAGAAATTAAATGGAGAAAAGATTGAGGAAAGGGATAATATTCATGTTTGAGGAAAACTGAACAGAACGCTGTCTTGCCAATGGCCAGCAGGGATGGAGTTAACATCTTACTGAGCCTTCTGCCAGCACTCCAGAAAGCTTAGAAGTGCAAGTCCAGCTAGCACGCAGATGCGTGTTTCATGTGGTGCGTGGCACAGCGATGGGAGAGCACTGAGGATGGAGCAGACTTGATTACATTGCTCAGTTAAATGTGTGCATAGTCTAGTAAAATAGTTCTCACATATCTCAGGACAAAACCTTCTTTTTAACAGCAAATATTTTGCAATACCTTATTTCTTGCAGACATTACTTAAAAAGCATAATATCATAACATGCAAACTTTAATATAAAAATAGCAAAGAGTATCTATTTTATAGACAAGATCAGGCACAGTGATCTTGCCTGATCAACTATACCACAGTGTGGTATAGTTGTAGGAAAGATTACCTAATTTATAGCAAAATAGCTGTATGTGTAAATGCGTAAGTGTGACCACACCAGAAGAGCTAATGAATGATACCTAAACACACACACCCCACACACCCACACGTATCTATAATTATAATGAAATCCAGCTATAAATGCATAATGTCATAGGAGTATAGTACTGAGAGCTCAAACGACACAATTAGTAACATCAATGATGCAATTTTTTTGAAATCAACACTAAGTTTTCATCATTTTGAAAAACAATGACTCGGCGCCTGTGGCTCAAGTGGCTAGGGCGCCAGCCACATACACCTAAGGTGGTGGTTTCGAATCCAGCCCGGGCCTGCCAAACAACAATAATGGCTGCAACCAAAAAATAGCCAGGTATTGTGGCGGGCACCTGT
>NW_003852404.1:24476026-24518465 GCF_000181295.1 Otolemur garnettii | reverse complement strand
AAAAAAAAAAAAAAAAAAAAAGAATAGATTTTTCTTTCAATGTATTGTGCAGTATGCTACTGTAACAATTTTACTATCTACTAAAAACACATCATAATGTACTTCATGCTTGAGTACAAAATGATTTTTGTTGTTAATAAGATTTAAACAGGCTTTTTACATAATTGAGTAGCGGGGGAGGGGGAGATTTTAAATTTTATGTAACGTGGAGTTATCTCTGTTAAGAAAGATCTTGCCAGACATTTCAGAATGTCCTACATCCTGGCCTCTGCCCATTAAAAACTTTTGGCATCTGGCGTCTTCCCCCAAATGCCATTTTGAGAAACAAAACTGTCCTCATAAATTTCTAATACTTTTTGTAGGAGGTTGTACCTTCTTGTTAATAATCACTGTTCTAGAAAGATCTAGAAAATAATGTGGATTTATAGTCTATAATTCAAACAACATGAATGCCATGGTGAGTTGAGATTCTGGATGTGTTACGACGCATCTCTCAGTAGGAGATGGCTGCAGTGCACCACAGCTTTAGCTCCAAACGAGGTCTCTGATTCACCATTCTAGTGCGTGTCCCATGCCTGCCCAGCTAGGGTGCTTAAATTCAGCAAGAACCCCCAATCTCTGCCTGCTGCTTATAGCACCACAACGGGGAAACTCAGCTCTTTACCGTGTTGTGCTGACCTCCTGTGTGGCACCACTGAGGTTGTTCTTTTGTTGTGTTCTTGGCTCCACCATGTGCTCCTGTTCGAACACACAGTGAACACCCCTCACCTCATTAAGTGGAAGCAGTTGCTCCCTTTTGCTTTTCCCTCTGTTCTCTCCTCCATTGCTGGGAATCAGTGAAATGAATCTCTCTAAACTCAGAAGCATGCCAGCTGCGGCCTCACCAGATCCAACTCTCTTATCTTCCAGTTTCTATTTTATGCACCAAAACATAAAAGAGACGCATAGTTTCACAACAGACCTCAGGCTACTGGTGAAGCAGGAAGCTCAGAACTGAAAATATTAATAGTTATATTTGTTTCCCCGAGGCTGAACACCTAACAGATGTAACCATTATTTCTGACAACACCACAAATTTCTCTGGAAATGTCAGGGTCATCATAAGGACACAGCACAAGCATAACCACTTTTAATCTATCTGAAGCAAAGGATGTCGTCCATAGAATGGTGATAGGAAGAGGTGCGCGTGGTCCGGACATTTACTAGGGATCAGGGACGTCAGGGAGGGACTCGGGAGAAATATCATTTCCTATACCTCCTTTATGTCCTACACCTACAATGTCTTCCCTTTTTAACACTTAGAGAAGTTGCTTTGGGAAGATGCAATTTACCATATATTCAACACAAATATCAAAATATGGGTATTTTTCCATGAGCAGTTCATGTACCCCCAAAGTAAAACTTAACATTTCTTTACTAAATTTTTTATGACTGACTTGCTCTGTAAGACTGCTACTTCTCTTCACTCACCAAGATATTATTTAAGATTGCTGTTTTAGTGGTTGCTTCTATATTCTTTGGTTTCCAGGTAGCTTCAGCCTTTTCCTCCCTTGGTAAAATTATCTGTATAGCTATAGAAGCTAATGAATTATAAAGAAGGCGCTGACACAGAGGGTAGCGCCATCTTGAATGACAACACACTACACCTCAAAGCTAGATTCCCTCACCTTTTACACCATCCTTGTGTCGCTCCAGGTTCAATACATCCCTTTCTTGTTCCATTTTTCTTTATTCAGTAAAACTTCTCTTTCTATGGCAGTGATCTGAGCTCCCTAAAATCATACTAATCACTCACATTCAGCAAAGACTTAATCATTTGTTTTACCACCTGCCCAAGGCAATTTGGTTGAAAAAGCTGCTGTAAGATTTAATACGCTTTGGATTTTACCACCTTTACTCCTTTTCTCAGTACTCCACCTTCCATTTCTATAGCTATTTACCTACCTATTGAGCTAGAAAGCACACAATATTTCCCATGCACCACCTTGTCACAGACTTTTCAATGAGAACTCCTCTACAAGCACGCTGTGTTCTATTTCCATATCTTTGGTTAAAGCCCACGTTTCCAAATGATAGATAGTTTATAATCTGAGATAGGGCATCATTTGTCTCAGTTCTATGTTACTACCATTTTGTTCAGACACAGCCAGAATGATATCAGTAGTTTAATATTACCAGAACAAAATGCCCACTTTCTTCCGTAAACTAATGTAAGCAATATGCCTAGTCCTAAAAGACAGAAGGAAAAATGGTAAAGGCAAGCTCCTGGTATTTGATCAAGTAAAAACACCAGGTTCTGAAGGACATGTAAGAATTTTTTTTATTTTTTGACAGGCATGCCTGTATTCCTCCCATATAAAGCCCCCCCGTGATAAGAAATTGGAGTCAGTAATTAAATCCAAATTCTACGAGAGTCTTCAACCCTTCAGTGGTTTGGAACCGTAGGAAGCCTATCCTACCTATAACTGCCCTTTTCCAGTGCAGATGTCTTTCCTGTTTGGGTCAACTCAATATTCCTACCCTTCCCCAGCCCTGTTCAGTTCCTTTTCCTCTTCCTAAAGTGAGCTATACCTTGCAAACTGTCTAAGAATTTATTATATTTCTTAGATAAGATGTTAATGTACCACAGTTTTTGTATACTAGAAAAAAGACACGGCATTCCCGGATCAGAGACGTGTCATGTCAGTGTATGTTCCCCTCAGGGGCCCCATGGGAGGACATGGAGAGACGGAGGTGGATGCGGTACACACAGTAGGTTGTGTCACTGTTGCCAGAACTCAAACTGAAGAAACCTAGGTTTTTTGTAATGGGATGTAAGCCTGCTTGTCCTGTGCCTGGGAAGGAGAGATTATTTTTATTGTACTGGACAATAAACATATTTGGTGTTTTTTTTTTCCAGTTGTAGGCACTATAGTCCTTGAAAAGATAGATTGGAACAAAGGCCATCAGTGCCTTTACTGGCTAAAGAGGCAGAAATTTGAGAGATCTGAGAAAATGTCTCTGTCAGAACTCTCTTTGGCTTAGCCCTTTAGCCCTTCCTGATAGACCTGGATTCTCTAAGTAATAGATATCATTGCTAAGATTCCAGGCCTTTTACTTCCACTTCTTTACAACCTTAAGTAATGACAAATAACCTAGGAAATGTCTTCTAATGGTAAATAAAAGGATATAAATAGTATGAATTCTTGCACATACTCTTTTTCTCTTTGTAATTAACTAACTTTTTTATTATGCTGGTAAATTCCACAGCAAATCTTTTCTGCTTTTATCTCATATAATATTATCTATCTGTATCTTTTTTACATTTGCATTTTTTCAGTTATTAGATTATTGTCATATTACATATTGCCAATATATAGTTCTATTATATATATATACACACACATACGTTGTCTATATATATAGTCATGATATGTTCTCTCTAATCAGATATAAGTATCTAGAAAACAGGTTATAAATAGTTTATTATGTATATCACAGCATCAACTTTTACAGTTACAGACTCAATTTGACAAATAAATAACTACAAAATCATTAATGAATAAAGGAGATGTAATTGACTCTAAGCCTCTAGAAAGCAAGGTCGATATCTGTTTTGATCACACATCAAAATCTCTGATTTCTAACAAAGTATTTGAACATAGATAAAAACTGAACTGGGTGAGATAAGCATTAAGTTCCACAAAATTCTCGCTGACAACTCCTTCATCTGCACTCAACAAGTACTACTATGTAGTGGCTTCAGGGTCACTTGTCTCTGAGATTTCTAAAATTTTTATTCTAACTTGTCTTTCCAGTTTATATAAGTATTTTAATTTGTTTTATTTACTTTTTATCTAACTTTTTAATTGGTATATGACTTAGTTATGCTATGGTTCCCAATTGTGTTTTGCATAACACTGATTCTGGAGACTGTGAGAAATAAAGCCCATCATCCAAAGCTTTAATTGTGTATATAAGGACACAGAATGACTTAAGTAAAGCATACCATCCAAAGCTAAAAATAAGAAAAGCAAATTAAAGGCAATGGAAGTAGAAAAAAAATAAATAGGAGATAAAATTGGTCATCTATAAACAGAGAACAAGTAAGAAAAACACAAAGTAAAAACTGTTTCATTGATAATAAAATTGATGGGTCTAAAGAAAGACTGATCGAGGAAAATAGCACAGGCTCAGCACCCTTAGCACTGTGGTTATGGCACCAACCATGTACATCAAGGATGACAGGTTTGAACCCAGCTCAGGCCTGCCAAACAACAATGGCAACTACAACAAAAAGATAGCCAGACATTGTGGTGGGCACCTGTAGTCCCGGCTACTTGGGAGGCTGAGGCAAGAGAATTGCTTAAGCCCAAGAGTTTGAGGTTGCTGTGAGCTGTGATGCCATAGTAGTCTACTGACATAGTGACACTCTGTCTCAAAAAAGAAAAAAAAAAAAGAATAAAAGAAAAATGGCACAGATTTTTAAAATTAAGAGCAAGTTTCTATTTTATAGATAGTAAGAGAATAAAAAAGTGATATTAGAGAAAACTTTATTTTAATAAATCCAACAACTTCAATCAATTGCAAAAGCCTTGAAAAATACAAATTTACCGAAACCAAAAGAAGAAATAGATCTTATTAATATGCCTGTATTTATTGAAGTGATTTAATTCCTAAACAAAATAATTTTCAAAAAAGTTCAACTCCTAGATTGATTCATCAATAAAATTATTCAGACATTTACAAAGAAATAATAGCAATTCTCGAAAAATCCTTTCAAAAAATTTTGAAGAGGGAATGAAGGCAGGAACATGAATATGAATGAATGTGAAAGATATTATGGTTAGAAAAGACAGGCAAACAAGAATATTCTGAGTATTCCATGTAAATGAAGTTGGGGTTAGCAAAAATTAATCTATCACAATAGAAATCAAGACAATGATTGCCTCAGATGGTGGGATGGTGGTGGAAATTGGAAAGGAACATAAGTGAACTTCAGATGACAGAAATGTTTGAGAGATGGTCATTAAGGTGTATGTAACTTCCAGATCTCACTGAACTGAACAATTGACATGCATGCATTTTATTGTAGGTAAGTTATGCCTTGGTTCACAAGAGTGAGTACATTTTTGAGTTAGAGACACTGTAAATGACTTATTCAGCAACAGAATAACTGTGTTTTCCACAACAATTTGAACAAATTACGAATTTAATATGCTAATTGTTGTGGAGTGTAGAAAATGAAATATCAACACACATGTTAAATGGCAATACCAAACTTCCAAAGATGTCAAGGGGCTGTCCGTGAGTAACTGTCAGAGGAGAGGCTAGGAGCTTTGATTTGGGTACAGACAGAAGTCACTGCAGGCTGAAACACTCTGGAATAATTTTATGCTAAAACAGGAGTTGAAGTTGAGCTTTAAAAGTTGAACAAGTGCTTGATTGTAATTTAACATTTCAATTTTGTTACAGATTAAAAGCTTATCTTTGCCATTTAAATTTGCCAACAATAAACTAATGTGTACACCTGTTATCAAAGAAGTTTAATGGAAACAGTAATAGGTGCTGTTAAGAAAGACTTCACATGAAAGTTGTGTCTTCATACTTGATATCTTCAGCAAGTGAGGGTCAAAATAGTGTTTACTAATGCCAATGAAAGTAACCATTATTAAAAATGTAGAAAAAAACCTGTAGGTTCCCCCAAATAATTGGACTTTCTGAATAGTTCAAGCAAGAAAATATACAAGACAAACAGTAAAACAGACATGAACACTTTGGGTTTGTTCGGATTCAAATCACCGCATTGAGATCTTAGCACTTCCTTGTTCCTGACATCTGAATGTTATTACACTACTAAATTTAACAACCGATGAAACACAATACTCACAATCTGATGGATGATAGGTAGTAATTGTTGAAGCAAAGTAAACGACATGTTTTACTAGGTAGGTACAGTATCCAATTTCCTGAAGTGACAGCTTTCAGTATCTTAATAGCTAAAGGATAGTGAATTGTTCACTTCATGAGCATTTTTGGTACGAACTTTTAGAAGCAATTTTCAGAGGTGTCATCTGGATGAATGATACGGTATTTAGTACAACACTGAAGTACAATGTTAAACAATCACCGTGTGCAGAACATGGCATGACATGACCCTAAGGGCAACTTGTGTACAAGGAGATCAAGAAAGGATCATGTTGCATGATTTATCACTGCAAACTTCCGGCTGCTGAACACTTTTAAATGATAAAGCTGTCATTTCCTTAAAAGTTTCATCTCCTAAGACAGAGTTTTTAACTTATTCTTTTATCACTAACTAAACAAAGCTTTGTATCATGGAACAGCATGATACGAGTGAGGTGAGTTCTCTACCCACCTATGTGCCTTAAACTCATTCAGCAGTGGGGACAGCAGGAAAAAGAAGTCATTTCTTATATTCTCTGCAGAAACTATTCCCTCTCAACAGCTCTCTAGCTACCACGGAGAATTTGTTTAACAGTGCAAATCATTAAGCATAAACTCATCTTAGCCAGTAAGGGATACAACTCAGCAGGAAGGGAATCCATCTTTTCTTTGATTTAAAAAAGGCATTACATTCATACAGCACTGTTAATAAACTAACCTCCTCCTTTCTTATTTAACTCCCAGTTTGTTTGTTACACAAAAGCAATCTCTTTGTATGTTGCTTTCTGTACAACATGAAATATGTTGAGACTTACAGCATTTGGAAATCTTGGAAGGAGGTAATATATTTGGTTAAGAATTAGGAATCTGGTGGTATATGTATACCATAGAAAGGAAAGGAAAACAAAGGAAAAAAAAAGAAAATAGCAACTAATTCTCACATAAATTGGATTTAATTTTGACCGAAGTATATTACTTAAACATTAACTTTTAATTCAACTTGTTAATATGTTGTTTAGGATATTTAATCCTCATTTATACGTGAAATATGTTTGTAATTTCCCCTTTACAATAATATATTTTTTCCAATTTTAACATTGGGTGTGTCTGGATTAAGTAGAATGATTTTCTTTTTCTATTGTCTATCAGATTTGGAATGATCTGTTTTTTTTAAATCTTTTATTTTTATTTATAAATATAAGTTGTCCATTTTTTGAGACTTTGAAAAAAAATAAGAAGAAGTTAACTGGTGACTTCATACCGAATCTCAGAGTCGAAGCATTCTATGATAGACATAGTTTCTTTTTGGCAATGTGAATGTTAGTTTTTTTGCATTATTATTATTATTATTGCTCAATTAAAAAAATGTTTAAAGCTATCAAAAAAAAGAATTAGGAATCTGGAATAGGGCATTTAACTCTTCATTCTAGGTCTGCATATATTAAGACTGAGATTTTTAGCTGGATTATTTAGCCTCCTTATGCCTTCAGTTCCTCAGTTGTGAAATTTAAAATGCTACATATTTCACAAGCTACTATAAAAGATTAAATGTATTAGCACATGTAAAACACTTTCAGAAGAAACTTCAGGTAGTAAGAACTCAATAAACATTTGCTACTATTGCCAATATTTGGATCTTCTGTCATGTGTCATTTATCAGACGTGTGTGGGTAGAAATTGAAATTCAGGAAATAGGGTAGAGGATAGCGCTCAATTTTACTAAATGTTGATATTATAGATAGAGATTGCTATTTTCCAGTATTCAAACAGAGAAATTTAAACTGAGATGCCCTTGATAGCTGATACTAAAATTAGGTTTGAAACAAATTCCGTTGCAGAGTAAGACAGAAATAAGGGAGAAAGGGAGGGAGACCAGAAATCAGAATATATTTCTTGTCATTTTTCAACCACTCATTCTGAGAGACTGAAGATAACACAAGAATTTGTGCAGAGATTTCTTTAAAGAGTTTAATGCTTTGGATCTCCTTTCTAAAGGAAGAGGAATTGCTTTCTCAAAGAAGAAACTTTGAGGAAATTATGACCCAGGACTGCTTGAGTCCTCCTGGAAATTCCAGCAGATACTGGATGACTCCATGACGGTTATCTAAAGAATGCCAACATGAGAATATGGCTATCACCTTGAATTAGCCAGGTAGAAAGGAAACAGCGAGTTGAATTTGGAAAGTAACTGCCCTTACTGACAACGGCAGAGGGAAAGCTCCTAGCAACGCGATCCTCATGTGTGGGCCACGCATGGAAGTCGGTCTAGACCCAATTAACATTGTTCTTGATCAAACAGAATTTCTATTAGTGGACGTGAGAAAAACATGTGACAACACAACAGAAAGTGAAAGGAAATCCCATGAGTGTTCTAATCAGAAAGATCCAGCAAAGGACCTCTGAAGATTTCATCACATCATCAAAGATTCCAAGAGTGAGCTTCAAATATCTGCCATTTCCAAACAGCTAGGGTAATCTTAACATTGTTTCAGTTAGGTGAGACTATATCCTGTCTCTTTTTTCTACTCTCTTTGAGTACCCAACTCCACAGATTAAATGAATAAGTACAGGCTAAGGGTTCATAATCACATCCTCTAAAAAGAAACAGAAAGGTTTCTGTTCAAATCTCAGGTGGCATATGTATACCATGGAGTAGTATTCAGCCATAAGAAAAGATGGATACTTTTGTGTTTACCTGGATGGAGTTGAAACCCATTCTTCTTAGGGAAAGTATCACAAGAATGAAAATGTAAGTATCAAATGTACTCAATTCTAATATGAAACCAATATAGAAACGACTACATGCACACCAGAAAGAAAAACAATTATAGTTTAACAAGGAGGAGGGGAGAGGAAGAAGAGGGCAGGGGGGGAAGGAGGGTGATAGGCAGGATCTCACCTAACGTGCACAGTGTGACAGTTTTCAGCACGTCCTCTGGGTGAAGGGCTCAGCTACAACTTGAACTTTACCTTAGAAATGAAAACAATGTGGACAGCACCTGTGGCTCAGTGGGTAAAGTACTGACCCCATATACTGAGGGTGGCAGTTCGACCCCGCCTCAGCCAGCTAAAATAGCAGTGACAACTGCAACAAAAAAAAAATAGTTGGGTGTTGTGGCAGGTGCCTATAGTCGCAGCTGCTTGGGAAGCTGAGGCAAGAGAATGGCTTAAGCCCAAGAGCTGGAGGTTGCTGTGAGCTGTGATGCCACAGCACCCTACTGAGGGTGATAGAGTGAGACTTTGTCTGAAAGAAAGAAAGAAAGAAAGAGACCATGAGGGAGGGAGGGAAAGAAAGAAAGAAAACAATGTAACCTAAGCATGTGTACTCTCATATTAATATGGAAAAAAAAAAAAAAAAGAACTCCTACCAGCAACCAGATTTAGATGGAAGGGCATGTGGAAGAAAAGAATTGCTTTTAAGTACATTTGAGATGTTGACTATATCAGACAAAGTATTCTAATTTTGGAGTGAAGACTATTTTTCAAAAAAAATAACCTTAGGAGTCTTTAATAACCGTGAATGACAGAAAAGTCACATGGTTTACCTGTACTGTTGATTCATGTCAGGAGAAAAATGATTCCCCAACTGAGGAGCCATGGTTAAAGTTATGTTTTTATCACATCCCATTAGTTGCACTTATTCAAATCTTCCTCTTCCACTGACATTGGGTGTATTATTACTTACAGACAAGTGCTCCTTGGTTCTCTTTTTCCTACCCCTCCATCCACGTTACCCTGATACTTCTATGGGAAATTTTCCCTTTCCCATTCTTACCTATGTTATTAATATGGAAATTAATCTGTTCTCAGCTCTAAGAATGTGTTATAATTGGCTTGAACCAATCAACAGATCACATCTCTCAGATTACTGAATAACAGAGACAGTTATTAGAAGAGAAACCTGTGTTCCACATGTCTTAGTGAGACAGCCAGCTCATTCCTCTAGCTAATTGATGACGTGGAAGTTTGTGGAGGAAGAAACTGCTCCGGCAACCTGTCTAACATACTGGGAGTTCTCAGTTGCATAATTTGAGAACTGATATTAAGATTGGAAGAAAGGAGGTCAATACTGAGCTACTATGTAGTAGGGAACCTGCAGTCTTTTGATTTCAAGATTGTTCTATTTTAAGCAACAAAGGAGGCAAGAGAAGCTTCATCTGTCTCTGCTGCTACGTTTTTAATAAAATGATTTGTTCTTTAAAATTTGGATCCAATCAAAAGGCAGAAATCAAGGATCAAGAAGGCCCCAATGCCACAGATTAACCCAAGTGGAATTATTGTTATGTTACTTGTAACATAAAATGGTTTGAAAAATAATTTGAAATTTTTTGGTTCCTTAATGTGAACAGAATATCTTTTTCTTAACAAGCACATTCTAACAGAAAAAAATGAAATGTTTTTATCCAAATTTATTCTATCAAAATTAGGAGTTAATTTTCCACAGTTCTGCATCAGAAGGCATAAGTCTTGAATCGTCTATTCACCAAAACTAACTCCTATTACTTTAGAGTAATACGTTTTACAGATTTTAAGAACGAAAACGTTATCATTTTATCTTAATCAATGATCCTACAAGAAATCAATTCTACAGGATAAATAAAAAGAAGTAATATTTGTACTACATTTAAAAATTCCATATGTTCTAATATAATACCTTTAAAAAGTCAAAAACATCTGTCTTCATGTGAGAATTGCATACATTGGGTACATTCGATACAAGGGGTGGAGTAGGGGAATGGGTCATCAGAGAGAGGGGAGGATGGGGGTCATGGTGTATGGCACACTCTTGGGGGTGGGACACAATTACAAGAGGAACTTTACCTAACAAACTGCAGTCAGTGTAACCTAATTCTTTGTGCCCTCAGTGAATCCCAAACAATAAAAAAAAACCTACATGCTAATAATACTTGTATAAACTACTTTATTAAAATATAATTATATGCCGTAAAATGTGTACACTTAAACTGTACACTTCAATAGTTTTAAGCATAATCACATATTTGTGCAAATAATATGACTTCAAATATTAGGACATTTTCATCATCCCAGAAAGAAACACTATACCCCTTAGCTGTCACTCCCCATTATCCGTTACCCACTCAGCCCTAGGCAACAACTGACTCACTCTCCATGTCTAAAAAATTGTCTATTTTGGATTTAACATAAATAGAATCACATAATATATAGCCTTTTTTGAGTGCCTTCTTTCACTTACCATAATGTTTTCAAGATTCAGCTAAGTTGTCACATGTATCAGTATTTCATTCCTTTTTATTGCCAAATGATATTCTGTCATAGGGACATACCAAATTTTGTTTATCCATTCATCAGTTAACAGATATTTGAGTTGTTTCCATTTTTTGACTATTAGGAATAAAAAAGTCAAAAACAGACGTATATAGGTGAAATATATTCATAGACTATTAAGATTTGAAAGGCAAAGATACATTAATTCTACCTGCTCCAAGTCTCTGTACATTAATATTTTGATTATCTCATTTTGCTTCTAATCATGTCTTTCTTCTTCATTACAAATTGGAATAATCACTGAATTTTTCAAAATTTGGAACACTGCTTGATCTTTAAAGTTGTTATTTTGATAATCTTAAGAAACAACTAATTAATAAGCTTCTGTTATAGCACTGGGTTGAGTTTCTTTCTGCCTTATTTTACACTTATTCCTGACCCCATAGTTTCAGAAAAATAACACATTTTCTATTATGCTTTGATAATTTTTATTTTCTTTTCTGTTCTGCTTCTTGGAGCAAATATCAGGCTGAAGCTTATGGTCCCAGAAAATCAACTTCTTCCAATTTCATAAATGAATAAGTAATGTTATATAGAGCCTTTTAGTTTTTTTAAGGTAAATTTTTACATAGAATATATTTCAGTAGAAATAGATGAACAATATGACAATCCCGCAAGGTTTAATGAACCCACAAAAATGGCAATATGCTGTTCCTTATTCTTGCAATGTATAAATAAAGCATTGAGAGGGCATATTCATAGCTTATTTACAAGGATTCCTATTTGCCAGGAAACTAAAATTCGTTCAAATTTGAAAACCAAAATGACCTATACTTACCAATATCATTATCCTAGAAGGGTAGATACTGAGCAATTTTCCTGTCAAAGCCCACGAGCTAGATGAAGATAAGACAGAGATGGTCTGATTAAGATGTTGCTCAGGAAAAACATTTGTGAAGTGACCTTTGTATGAACAATAGAACAACTTGAACAAAAGGTTTAAATTTTGCTTCATTTTTCATCCCTCTGAGTATTTCACAATTTAAACATGAATATAACTCTAATGCATTAGCTAAGGTAAAGATTGGGGAAGTATTTGCTCTCTTTCCTTGAGGTCAAACTTACCCATTTGTGGCCAAACAATAGTCCAGGTTCATGATAGAAGTTTTGGCTGGTGGGAAACCAGAACCTTAGTTGTTCTGACATTCATGGGGTGATTAATGATCTGGGGCTCCCCCTGACATCAGAAGGGTTTCAAGATCACCTAAATTGGGACACCCCAATACAAGACAATCAATGAGCCCACTCTTTTCAGATTCCTTGTGACCTACCTGTGAAGATACTATCTGCAGTCGAGGACTCACATTCTAATTTTGCAACTTTGAATTAAGAATACCTCAGTCACATGCAATGTTCCTCATAAAAATGAATAGATACCTTATCAAATAATTGGCTATAACACTTTCATCAAACAAATAATATTTCCCATTCTTTCTATTATAACATTAAAAATAAAATACCAGTAATAATAACAATAAATCAAGATACAAGACAGCATAGAAAATTATTTATTTATTCAATGTAATAGTTACTCATAATTATCTGACATTTTGATAACAGTTTAATTCAAAACACAAATAGAGTTAGCGTTTCCTGTATGTATAAGAAAGATGATACTTAGTGCCTCTGTCTTTTACAGATAGGGCTGAGACTGCACTTAACATTTTCAATTTTAGTTATCAGGAAACCAACAAAATAAAATTCTTTTACACAGTGATGTGAAAGAATTATAAAATTATAGGTGAAAACATAAGAGAATATTTAATCTTTGAATGACAAAGTATGCAGTCCTGTGTTGGTTAATGATGGGAATAAGAATACTGTCTGAGAAATGCACTGTTAGACAACTTTGTGCCAACATCATACACTGTACTTAATGCAAATCTAGGTGGTATGGCCCACTACACAGTGGGTATATGATATAGTCTGATGATCCTAGGCCTGCCTGGCAGGTAACTTTACTGAATATCATAGGGAACTGTGAGGCACTGATAATTATTTGTGCATCTAAAAATATCTAAACATAGAACGGAAACAGTGAAAATAAGATTCAAAGGATTAAACGTGATTCCTCTGCATGAAGAGAGCTTGCAGAATTGGAAGTTACTTTGAGAGTGTCAGTGAGCGGTGAGTGGGAAGGTCCCAGGACATTACTGTGCACCACTGAAGACTTTATAAACCCTCTACATTGAGGCTTCACACAATTTTTAAAACATAGTTTTATTTCTTCAACAATAAGTTAACCTTAGCTTACTAACTTTATTCTTTTTATTTCCTTTAAACTCTTTATAAACTCTTTTGGAATAATACTCAGCTTCAAACACATACACATTCTCCAGCTATATAAAAATGTTTCCATTTCTTATATTGTTATTCTGAAAGATTTTTCTATTTTGCATTATTTTACTTTTTACATTTTTCCGTTGAAAACCAAGATCTAAGTGCACACATTAGCCTCAACCTACACAGGGTCACGATCATCCATAGCGCTAATGTAACTGTGTTCCACCTCTGCGTCTTGTCGCACAGGACGGTCTTGGTGGGCAGTAACACGCAGAGAGCTTCCACCTGCTATATAAGGGTGCCTCATCCTGGAATGCCTCCTAAAGGCTCTGCTTGGTGATGTTTTACAGTTATTTTTTTAAATTAGTTTAAGAAATACATTCTAAAATAATGATAAAACGTGTAGTATGGATGATCCAGTAACGTGGTGATTTATTGTCACCATCAAGTAAAATGTACTGTAAATAATCATGTATGCTATACATTTATGTGGCTGGCAGCTGGTTTTTTTACAGCAGCATCACTGCAAACATGAGTAATGTGTTGTACTGTCATGCAACATGTTGACCAAAAAGCTCGTGTCTATACTTACATTCAGCAAATTATATTTTAAAAAGAAAGTCTAATATGATCATAAAAATGGAGAATGAGTACATCATAAACTAAGTTAAAAGCAACATAGTAAATTAAGAAAAAAGGTGTTGGGCAGCGCCTGTGGCTCAAAGGAGAAGGGCACCAGCCGCATCTGCCAGAGGGTGGTGGGTTCAAACCCAGCCCCTGCCAAGAAAAAGAAAACAAGGTGTTCCTAATCAACTATAGGACCAAAAGTTTAGCTACAAGTAAATTAATGTCCTAAGGTTTATCCATGTTTTAGCATGTAGCAAGATTTTTTTAAGATGGAAAAAGAATCCTGTTGTGTTGATCCATGTAAATAAATGTAACACTACTTTTCTGAACCCTTAAAAATGATTAAAAAGGTAACTATTATATTTTACCTAAACTTTTAAAAGACTCAACAATAAACAAATTACATATAAGAAAATACTCAGTAGCAAAATGGAAAAAAAGATGTGATTAAAGGTTTCTCAAAGGAAAAAAGGTAAAGAATAAATACAACAAGAAGTTTTTGAAACTTATACACAACGTCAGTTTCTTTTACCTAAAGTATTATTGTGATTCAATAAAATAATATAAACAAATCCAGTCCTTAGAACAGGGGCTGACCTCTTAAGAAGCCTATTAATGATAGTATCATAAGGAACAGGACTCACAGTTGGAGGGAGAGGAAAATGAAAAAAATAAACATACAGAAACTGTCATAGGAAAATGGGTAATATCCAAAATTCTGATGATCAGTACAGAAAAGTATGAGTTGTAAAACATTGCTGGAAAAGTGTAAATCTGTATAAATGTCCAGTAAATTAATTTGATATGTTCCTAAAGTAGGGTGACCAGACGTCCCGCTTTTGGTAGGACAGTCCCACTTTTCAACGATTTGTCCCGTGGCCCAGCATTTTAAAAAGTCCCAATTTTTGGAAAGAATGCACAAACGGTCGGGAGAACAAGAAGGGAATATACGGTTTTCGGCTGCCATGTGGCTATTTCGCCAGAATATGAGTTTTATATTATTTTTGTTAATATTATAATGTTAAACTGTAATAATAACAAATAATTGCTGTGAAGTGATTATGGAGAACTGCTTATCAAAGTTTGCATTTTTGTCAGGCCCTGCCCTGCCGGGTTCCCTGCCCCACTCCATCCCGCCCTCACCCTGCCCTCACCCCGCCCCCCCCCATGTTGTCCCGCCTTACAGATGTTAAAATCTGGTCGCCCTATCCTAAAGCCTTAAATAGGGTCATTACCCTTCACTCAGTAACTGCATGACAAAGAATCTTAAAGAAGTATGAAATATACGGGAAATTATTCATTGCTTTTGTATTTGTGTGTTGGAAAGTTTAGAAGACAGAACTGTATCCTGTTAGGAATTAGAATCTTGCATTTTACTTACTGGGTAAAGCGTTTATGCCAGTTCCTTATGCTATCTAATTCTCACCTGGAAATGGCAATTGCAGTGACCTCAGATTGTTATTGAAACAAATACAATACTGCATGTAAATTCTTAGTCTTTAGCCCAGGGCAGAATAAGGTGTTTGAGATTATCATTATTGCCAATGTTCCTATAATTACTTGCATGCATTAGTTAGAGTTTGGTAGGCTGCACTGATAAATAGACTTTCGAAATTCTGTGGCTCAGGGAAGAGAAAGTTATTTTCTTTTTGTCTCCAGTAGTACAAATGAGAGATTCCAGTGCAACAGCAGTTCTTTCTACAAAGTTATTACAGGTTTAGGCTGACAGAGGGTCTGTCATCTTTAATATATAGCTTCCAAGATTGCTGTTGTTGCTCTCATCCAATCACCTGAAAATGGTAAAAAACATGGAGGATCATCATTCAGAAAATTTTGTAGCCCAGCCCTGGAAGATGTATATGTCATACTCTAATCATAATCATAGACATTCAGTATTATACTTCATTCCATCTAGCTCTTTGGGGGAGAAAACACAGGATGGATAATGTAGTGATCAAATAATGCTCTCTGCTATATACTCATGCATAATAATATTGGACATTTGATACATTTAATAATATTATTTCTTAAAAATTCAAAACAACTAATTAAAATTAAATTAAATATAATTTAAAATAAAAATACATAGAAAAATAAAATATAACTATTAAATGTGGGTGATAATTATAAAATTTTATTTTCTAAAGGGTTATAACTTTATATCTTTTCATTTTAATCTAAGTAATTATTTCATGAAGTTTTGAATCTGATTCTAATCATTTTAAGAGTATATACTCTGACATACTGTTTCCTAAAGAAAACTAAAAAGAAAATTTGTGGCTCCCTAATTTTGTATTTTTTTTTAACAAATCCTTACCATTTTGTATATAATGTTGATTCTTAAGAGAGTAGTAGACCAATTTCATAGCCATACATTCAACTTTTATGTAGTACTTTAATAAGAGAATCTCTGAAAGATAACAGTGAAGAGTTAAGACCTCAACTGAGTCAAGGAAATTCACAAATTAATGAATACGTTGGAATTATTATAGGAATAAAACCTTCGGTAATCAAAAGTCATTATTAGCCTACATTGAGAGGGGCTATTGTCAGGAATGGCAATTTCAGGAATCTCTGGTCCTTGGTTCACAGGGTCCAATGATAGAGTCTGGTACCAAGTTGACAACAGATCAAATACAGATGCATTTAGGCAGTTCACACAAGCAGGCTTTATTGCAAAGGTTAAAAAACAAAGTGCAATCATATCCCAGAGAAGGATGGTTCTATCTCTGTGAATGGGGAAGATACTGGGATCTTAACTCTTCTCTACTTTCATATTTATAGTTCTCAGTATGATACAGAATGGGGGGAATTTTTTTTTTCTTAAAGAGGTGGAGTTTTCTTAGAATTGAGGGCCCTTCCCCATTCCTACCTTTAAAAGGTCACTTGCAGGGGTTGCTGTGGTAATTATAAACCATCTTGGCATTGTGGGTGTGCTTTTCACCATGCTAATGAGGCTGAGACAAAAGGTCACCTTGGGTTGGTTCTATGAAGGCTCCAAAACTGGAAAAGTCCCAACCTCAAGTTTCCTACCAGTGTGGATTAAATGCTACATGTCCATAGCTGTTTATTCATTTCCTCAAGTTTCTTCCTGTTCTGTGGTGAAGGTTCTGAACTGTCAGCCAACAACTGTTATCTGTCCCCAATACCATCAGTATTTATGGTAATATGTGAGTATAAAATTAAAACCTTAGTTGAACACTTCAGGAAAAGATGGTGGAAGAATAATTCAGGGAGAGGCAAGGACATGAAATTACAGATATGAATCAATTGCAGATGGTGTGTATGTATGGAGCTATATGTGTGTATATACATATAATACAGTGAAAAATAATGCCATTCCCAGTGAATGGTGGAGCAAGTGTGGCTAGAACACAGTGTGCAGTGGGAACAGATGGTGGACGCATTCCATAGAGACAGATACATTTAGGACAAGGAGTTTGAAATTAGAGGATAAATCTTCTTATATGCTATGCTTATAAGTTTAGAGACTGTCCTGTATGCAAATGTTATCCAATATAGGCTTTTGTTTTTAAGAAGATTTGGATGATGATGAGAAATTGAACACCAGTGTGGAGAGGTACTAGAAGCATAAGTAGCACTTGGCAGCCTTCACTACAACAGCTAGGGCAAATGTTTTTGATGGCTTAAGCCAAGTTAGCTTGGCAAACATACGTGTGAGGAGGGAATTTCTAAGGTATCCTAAGGTATATAGGATACAGTCTCTAGCTTTATGTAGGTAGTAAGATATATAGAAATATAAGAATAATTCTGAGTGTATTTGACTATTGCAGGGAACTGGATAGATGGTTGTGTTGTAATTCAGAAATTGAATAATAGATAAAGATTCTGTTTCTGTTGGTCCACTAATAATACATGATACGTAGATAGATGATAGATAGAAAAATTATTACTTTTGCTCCTCAATAGATACTGAATATAATTATTACTAACATTTAAAATATTCACCTAGATATATATGGTTTATATCTGCTAAGTATAAAATTCAGCTAATGTTCAAGATTAAGAATATGAAGGGGAAAACAATGAATAACTTTCATATCCAGAAATTGCATTGGTATTTATATTTGAAATTAGAAGGAGCAGTTTCCACTTCTCAGATTTGAGAGGTTTATTATTGGACATACAAAGAGAATAAAGAAAATTCTGAGTAGTAAACCACAATTTGAAATTATGAACTCTGAAATCTATTTCCTTTAAATTTAAGATTTTTTAAAGCTTTAGTAAATCTAGGGGGTACAAGTGTATTTTGTTACATGGATGAATTGTATAATGGGGAAGTGAAAGCTTCAGCTTACTAGGTAACCAGAATATCAGTGTAATTGACAGATTTTATCCCTCAGCCTCAACCCCCCCTCAACCTCCCTCTTCTTCACTCTCAAGGTCCATTACACCACTTTATGACTACAGATACACCCCTTGTACACTCCCTCTTATAAGTGAAAATATCTGTGTATTTGCTTTTCAATTTCTGAGATACTCCCCTTACTATAATTTGTCTCCAATTTCCTCTAAGTTGCTGCAAAGAGATTTTTTAATTCCTTCTTATGGCAGAGTAGTACTCCATGGGTATGGATGTGTGTGTTACAGTGTACGCATATGTGCATGTGTGTGTATATTATCTCACATTTTCTTTCGACTCATCAGTTGATAGGCACTTAGGTTGATTCCACACCTTTGCATTGTGAACCATCCTAACATTTGGGAACAGGTGCCTTTTTAATAAAATGACCTATTTTCCATTGCGTGGGTTCCTAGGAGTGGAATTGATGGATCTACTGGTAGGTCTACTTTCAGTTCTTTCAGGAATCTCCATGCTATTTCCATCTGGGTTATGCTTGTTTACCATCCCACAAACAGCATACAAGTGTTACCTTTTCACTGCCTGTGCACCAACATCTATTGTTTCCTTTTGGCTTACTAATAATGACCATTCTAACACTGACTGTACATGGTCTTAATGCCTCACTAAAAGATATACATTTGCTGAATGAAAAAACTCATGCTGTAACAAATAAACCCATTTAATTTACAAAGATACTCATAGAGGCAAGGCAAAAGTGTGGGAAAACATATTCCACATAAATGGAAACAAAAGAAGAGCAGGAATAGCTATTCACATCTCAGATAAAACAGAATTTACATCAACCATGGTTAAAAAGAGACAAAGATGGCCATTATTTGATTATAGATGGATCAATTCAACAACAAGACATCATAAATCTTAAATGTGCATGTACCTCACACAGGAGTCCCAGATTCATGACTCCAATTCTACTAGATCTAAGGAAAGATATAAACAGCAACATAATAACAGCCAGGGACTTCAACACTTCACCTGCAGACTAAACAAATCACGGAGGCATAAAATCAACAAAGAATCATTGGACTTAAATGAGACTCTCAAATGGATCTACTAGAAATTTATAGAACATTTTATCCCCAAACTGCAAAATATACATTCTTCTGATTACCATATAGGACATTTTCATGGATCAATCAATGTTAGGTGACAAAACAAGTCTATGTAAATTTATAATAATCAAAATCTCAATATGTTTCTTCTCAGATAACAGTGGAATAAAAGTAGAAATCAGTTCCAAGAGGAACTCTCAAAATATACAAATACGTCCAAAGCTAATATCTGCTGTTGAACAATCTTTGGGTTGATGACAAAATCAAGATGAAAATCATTTTTTTTTTTATTTTTGAGACAGAGTCTTACTTTTTCACCCTTGGTAGAGTGCTGTGATGTCACAGCTCACAGCAACCTCAAACTCTTGGGCTTAAGCAATTCTCTTGCCTCAGCCTCCCAAGTAGTTGGGACTACAGGCACCCACCACAATGCCTGACTATTTTTGATGTTGGTGGTGGTTGTTTGTTTAGCAGGCCCGGGCCAGGTTCAAACCCACCAGCCCCAGTGTATATAGCCAGCGCACTAACCACTTAGCTATGGGTGCCAAGCCAAAAATTAAAATTTTTCACTGAATTACAAAGATTTCATTTTTTGACCAAGATACCACATATTCAAGTAAAGGCAATAATTGATCAATAATAAAAGTTTAACAAATTTTTTGTTTGTTTTTATTAAATCATAACTGTGTACATTGATGCATTTATGGGGTTCAGTGCACTGATTTGATATTCAATGCAAAATGCTTACATTGAACTAAGTAACACATCCATCACAATTATACTCTTTTTTTTTAATAGTTTTAAAATGTACCATTGCATCATGCACATTAGGTGAGGTCTCACCAAATACCTTCCCTCCTCCCACCTCCTCCCTTACGTCCCCTGTCTCTCCACTTCCCCTCTACTTTCTGGACTATAGTTATGTTTTGCCATTCATATGCGTGTGTAGGTGATTATATACTGATTTCATAGTAGTGTTGAGTACATTGGATATGTTTTTTCCTATTCTTGAGATACTTTACTAAGAAGAATATGTTCTAGCTCCATCCAGGTAAACATAAAAGATGTGAAGTCTCCATCTTTTCTATGGCTGCATAGTATTCCATGGTATATATTGGCACTTAGTCTGTTTCCATAGCTTAGAAACACGGGATGTTTCTGAGGTGGGATGTAATAAAAATTCTGGTGCAAATGTCTTTGTTGTAAAATAATTTTTGATCATCTGGGTATATACTTAATAGAGGAATTGTAGGATTGAATGATAGGTCTACTTTTAGTTCCTTGAGTGTTCTCCAAACTTCTTTCCAAAAAGGTCATATTAGCTTGCATTCCCATCAGCAGTGAAGAAGTGTGCCCTTCTCTCGGCAGCCACACCAGCATCTGTAGTTTTGGGATTTTGTGATGTGGGCTTATCTTACTGGAGTTAGATGATATCTCAAACTGGTTCTGCATCATTCAGGATAATGAACATTTTTCATGTGTTTGTAGGCCATACACCTGTCTTCATCAGATAATTTTCTGTTTAAGTCTCTTGCCCACAAAGAAATGGGGTTATTTGTTCTTTTCCTATGGATTAGTTTGAGTTCTCTGTAGGGAATTCAGGGAAGATGGCCAACTAGTATCAACCCTTGGCAGAGGCTTCTCACCAGAGGGAGAAAAATTGGTCAACAAATATTTAGTTATAGAACAACATCTCATCTTCGTAACTTGTCAAATATGAGTTAGAATTGTAAAATTAAAAAGAAAGAGACTTTAAAATTTTCAAGTAAATAAGAAAGGTCTCTTAAATTTCAGCAAATTCCAGTGGCCAGTGGATACAAGTGGTTCTCTGTTACATGGATGGGAGGTTGGACAATTAAGTTTATGAACTCATCCTACAAAAAAATGCTACATACTTCATTGCTGAATATCACAGTGGTTGCCTTTGAGGTACTCCCCTTGGCCATCTGATGACTGTACAAAAACAGCACTGATGATGTTCAGGAAAAAATGTTCCAAAATTTCTTTGAAGGGTGGACTAGAGGCTGGCGTGGGTGCATAGCTTCCCAGGAGGAGTACTTTGTAGGTGATCCTAGTGATATTCAGCAATAAGGGAAGTAGCACTTTTTCTAGGCTGAGTTCCTGAACTTAATTGTCTGACTCTGATGTGTGTGTGTATCTTGACATATTAATCAGTCATAAAAAGTCATGAAATAATGTCTCACAGCAACTTTGATAAAACTGGAAGCCTTTATCCTAAGTGAAATAGCCCAGGAATGAAAACAAAATGCTGAATGTTCTGACATAGATATGGGAGCCAAACAATAGGTACACATGGTCATACAGAGTAACAAAATGGACATTGGAAATGTAGAAGGGAGTGGTGAGGGGAAGGGGTGAAAAATTACCTACCATCCCATACACTATCAGGTCATGAATAGTACCCCTAACGTCAAGACTTCACACTATATACCATGTCTAAGTAACAAAGACTCACTTATGCCCAGCTAATCTATGGAAATTATTAAAAAAAAAACTCATTTACCTAAGATGATTATAGTCTCTTTTAAACTTTTAGCAATTCTGAACTCATTTTTGATGAAATAATCATCACTTTTACTTTTCTAAAAAGAATCCTTGTCCTTCAAATATGAAGACAAAGAGTCAATGAATAGGTATGCATATTTGACAAGCATTGTTGGATCAGGTACGTAAGTAGTAAGGCAATTTAGCATCCAAAATATTAGGAACTAACATATAAAAATATAAAGATATCCTTCCGAATTTTACTTTGTGGACAATGTTGGAACTATGTGCTGACGCCTTGGAACTGGGACAGAAATAGGATGTTAGGGAAAGAAAAAGATAGTTTTTGCTGAGATTAAATGAGCTTCTAGGTTTAGGAATAGAACATATGTTTTTAAAACATCTAAATATTTACAAGCTCAAACATAGTACAAGTAAACAAAAAATTTCAATTATGTACAAATTTATACACTAAAATCTACCAATAGGGAACAATTTTAATAAACATTCTTACTAGTCAAATGTTTAAATATAACATACTTGTAAGGAAAAAATAAAATCTTATTTCTTTTCACTTATTTATAACATCCAAATAATGAAGCCTAGTAAAATTGTAAAAAAGATTGGCTTAAACTACATTTAGGAACAAATACTGTGCCTAATTAACATAAATTATTTTCTCACTAAATCTAAAACTTTTTAAAACTACCTAAAAGAAATATTTTTCTCTTGAGGTTGAAATATCCAGCTAGCACACTAAGATTCAGAATCTAAGTTTACTTAGTAAACGCTCTGTTAGCATATAAAATTAGGTAAACATCATCTCGATTCTTATCAAATTAGCAAAAATTTAGAGCAAAAATTATTTTTTCCATCACTTTGGCATAATTACTGAAGGAATGTAGAAAAAATTATCAGAGGAAAATGTGTTGATTCAAGGAAAGTTTTTGCATGGAATGAGTGTAGATCATTGTTTTATAGCAAATTGTAGTGATTAATAAATATAGTTCTCAAAATATGAATAGGATCCAAAAATAAAAAGAAACAGAGTTTAAGTTTTGTAAGTCACAATCTTTTAAAGTGGAAGTTCTTGAACCTATAATGGTGCTGAGGTAAACACCAGGGTTCTTGTTGGGGATCCTTTTGACTCCATATTGAAAAGTACGATAATGCACATGCTCTTTAATTTCAAGATCAATATTCTGTATCCCAATTAAAAAAAATCCTACAAAATAGGAATAGAGATGGATTTTTCAAATAATGAAAATTTTATGACTTACTGGGTTTAAGTATGTGCAATTCAAAAAGAATGATGAGAGAGCAGCTATTCAATGGACATTCTGTCTATGACAGACAATATGCAGGTGATTCGTGCATATTGTGGTATTTACTTCAGTTAACAAGTTGTAAGTTTGCGTGTATATCCCCATCATATAGAAGGCACTAAAGGTTAAAGATTAACTTCTCAGTTTTCTGAAATTGACCAAAAAAAGAAAGAAAGAAAGAAAAGAAAGAGAAGAAAAAAGAACCATAATTGGTATCTTTATCTGGACCTTTCTTGAACTTTGTTATTTGCTGTCCACTACTTGCTGCAAACACTGCATCTTAACAGAATGCCTTCCTTGTTAATTTTAACTTAATTTTCTGCTTGAATCAAAATTAGCCATTATGTTGATGCTATTTATGTGTAGCAATTTATAGTATTCACATTTAATTTTTATTAAAAATATTATTAGGCGTTTTTATTTAAAATTCCAGGAATTTTTTAACTGAGAAAAAATAGGACACAATAGATGTAAGTAAGAGTGACTAAGACACAATGTTATCAAGAAATAATATTATTAATCACTCCCTCACACCTTTTAGTTCACATATCTTGAAACACCCCCAGTTACTTTACGCTCAGTGTGAAATTATTCAATCTCTTTGAAAACATCAAAGAAATAAAGAATTGCTCCCATCTGCAATTTACAACTGTGCCTCCTGATTAGTAAAGGAAGGTCAAGGAAGCTAACACATTGACAAAGTCCAGGAAAGGGTACACTGAAGGGGATTACGCTTAATCCTCAGAGCAAAATAATCATTAGCAGTTGTGATGGATAAAGTCAAACATGCAGCAGCTATGGGGACAGTAGTACAATTATTCAGATTCTTAAAATGAAAAGAAGTATCAGGCTCCCAGCTAGTAACACAAATAAGGAATGAACATCTACTTTTATCAATTCTGACAGTCATGCTCAAATTACATATTGAGTGCTGTTATATAATTCTAATTTCAGTTTAATTTCAATATTTATATTTCACATGAAATAACAACCAGATAAAGTATATTTCTCAATTCATAATTATGAATAAATTTATTCAATAAATATTTCAGTACGTTCTATGGACATGTGAAGTTTCAGAGAACACACATGAACTAAGTTAACTTGATATACTATTATTACTTTAAAATCTAGTGTTGGAATTTCCTACTACAATATACAAATATATCATCTGTATTTATTTTATTTATTTATTTGCAGTTTTTGGCCAGGGCTGGGTTTAAACCCACCACCTCCAGTATATGGGGCCAGCACCCTACTTCTTTGAGCCATATTCAAAACTGTTGACATATTCAAAACTGTGTCATCAACATTAAATTTTAAAAGTGTTTATATGGTGAAATTGAAAAAAATAACAATATTATGCCATTCTCTGAAATTTGGAGAAAGAGCACATAATTTTTGGTTTTCATATTGAAAATTTTATCTTTTCATACAGTATTCAATTTTACACTTCTAAGCAAGTTAAATTTCAAACTACCATTGAGTGCTAACATAATAACCTGTTTCCTTCTATTTCAAAAATGCATGTCTCTTTCATGTAAAATCGTTTTTATAACCTAATGTGTAGCATTTTGTATCATGCAGTGATCTCTGGTTTGAATTGTATTTATGGCTAGTAAATCTTCCCTTTCAGAAAATGTATAAATATTTAATAATATAAAGATGGTCAATAATTTAAATTCAAAGAGACTTGTACATTGATCTTCCAGATAGAATGCTTTTATTAAGTCAAATGATTTCCTACAGATTTTTTTTCACACTATTTGTTATACCTTCAGGTATTGTATTCACAATGATAATTAAGGAAGCCGTCTTGTTCAATAGGTTAAGCAAGTTAACTTCATGTTATAGATTAATGTTAGTTCTAGTTGGGAACATCCTTACTGTTTTTCGAGGTCTAGCCCTGCTTTAGACAAAATCATGGAAATAAGTCCTGTAATTACTGCTCCTCTTTCATGCCCCTACAGGTCCCCGGACCTATCTCATTGACCTTGTTTTCCTTCCCCCTGACTGGCTAGCTCTTCCTTGCTACATTTTGGATGCACAAGGCCCAGTCATGGGAGCTCTCTTTGTGAAATATTTTATTCTTTGAGGTTACTGCTGTCTCTTGTATCAAAATTTACCATAGGTTAGATATTTTTGTCAGTTGTAATATGAGTTGATAGCTAAATTATATTAATAAAGTTATTAAGTGGTTGTAAATTTGGGGGCTTACTTTTATGAAGCTGTTCATAGTTTAGCTACTGATACTTCCTAAAATGCCAATAATTTAATTCTAAGAAATGCCTCTTGAGAAGTGAAGTATTAGAGAACAGCATGAAAATATCTTCAGAAGATGAACCTTTCTGTACACTTAACAGAGAATAAGATCTGTACACTTGTACTGTTCACAATTTTCTCAATTCATACTCTCCACAGTTTAGTACTGTACTTAATACCTTTATATCGGAACATTGAAATGAGACAATATAATGGGATTCAGCAAACACATAACCAATCATGTTTTTATATGCTCTCACATTGAAGTTGGATTCCTAAACTCTCAGATCTTGATACCACTTTAAACATTTATTAAAATGGTTGACATCAAGTCAATGAACAGAACATATTCTTGATCTAGGTAGCTCAATGCCTCCATACATTATTTTATAGATATAAATAAATTATAATGCATATGGGCCTGAATTTTATATTTCATAAAAACCATATTGCTAAATTGCTAAAAAATATATAGGATTAGAATATGTGTTCCTTTATTGCTAATTTCCAGGAATATAAAATGGGACAAAAATTGAGTCCCATTTTTAAATACTTTACTGCTTTCCTATATCTGATGTTGATACCTGGTGAGGTTTCCCCTAATAATTATAACTTAATTCCATCCCATTATTTCCCCCTTTTTCCCTTAATGTGTTTGACAGATAAATAAATGAAAACAAATAAGAATGTTTGACCAATAAAATGGAACCTCAAAAAAGTGAGACCTAAAGATCTTTTAGGAAAACAAATCAGTTAGGAAGCATAATAATGCAATATAAAGATACTAATATGACTTTGAATTAAAAGTGATCGCATCAAATAAACCCCCCGCTCATAACCTTGTACTTAAAAACCTAGTAACTAAAGTGTTAAACCCTTTTCTGTTGCTGTTGAGACTGAACGCTATTCCACAGTATACGCCCTCAATCTTCACTTGTCAAGATAAGGGTAATCAATCTCAATTCCCTATAAAATGTAATTTCCATTAGAGACAGGCAATAAACACTACCAATTTCTCGGTAGCATTGGACTTCTATAAAATAATCCCCTTTAAAAGAGACCAGGGAAAAATACTTTATTTTACCACCGAGATACTGATATATAGAAGCAGAGAAAGTCAATTTATCTTCTTACCTTATTGAGATGCCTATAATTAATGTTTGCTTAGTTTTAGTGACAAAAAGGATAAAATGGAAGTGAAACTGATTGTTGCTGAAGGAAAGCAGCAGCAGCATTCACATGAAGAAGCTATTTCTATTAAACCCATAATCCACATAATCTGCAGCTGTCCTCTCATTCTGAACAACATGAAAGCAGTCCATCCATTCAAAATAGAGTCATTAACACCATGTTTTGTAAAATGCTCTGTGTGGGGTGAAAGTCAGGGCACTATCCTCAGAAAGCTTATATTTAACTAGAGGGTCTTCTGTCCAAGGCAATCACACCCAACAAAAAGGGTGTACCCCTAAAAACAGAAGTCAAATTCTGCCCACATATAGTGATACTGGTATATATCAATATTGATGATGATAAATTGCTGATGACTTTTCTAAAACCTAAGCCTGATTATCACTTCCTTGTTGCTATCTTCTAGAGGCTCTGAATTGCTTTAGGATTAACTCTTAAGGATGCCATGAAAGGGTCTTCACTGACATCTTCCCTTAATTTTAACACCTTCCTAATTCCCCCGTATGCCCAGTGTTCACTTTCCTTTCCTTCTGGACATCTTGCTCTCCCTCATCACTCTGTCTTCTGCCCTCACCCCTGATCTTCCTTCTTCTTATTAACTTTTACGCATGTTGCAGGACTCTCCTTAGATGCCTCCTCCAGCTGAAAAGTGCCCAACTTCCAGACCTCAACCTAGAATTGATTAGTCTTTTTTTTTTAATTAAATGATAGCTGTGTACATTAATGCAATCATGGAATACAATGTGGTGTTTTCATATACAATTTGAAATATTTTCATCATTGATTAGTCTTGTTCAAAATTTCTTCCATTATCTGTTTTCTGTTACACCACTTAGTGCTGTAGTTTCCTGTTAACAGTGTCTCTTACTATCTCGTGAATCTCTTCATGGCAAAGGCTGTATTTTACCCATCATATTACTCTTTGGGAGAATGATAGTTGGCATGATAGTTTTCCCTTTTTTCCTGAAAAAAAAAAATCCATGTTTACTGAGTTAAAATGTGGACACGCTTTTTAGGGATGCCAAAACAAATGCTAAGAACAAGTCAAATTAAAAGTTTGTGTCAAACATTGACATTGGTATTATTTAATAAAAATATTAAGGATAATTATTTATTCTACAGGTTATTTGCCATGTTTTGATTCCTATCCGTTTGTTCCAATGTTCTCATTTCAATGGGTTTTATTGTTATCAAAACAGTAAAAATTGTGTTTATAATTATTTAATATGTCATTTTAAATAAGCTGATGTACAAATGCAAAGGAAATATCCCTTTAATATATTAACTGTATCTGATACAAATGCTTTATACTACTGTTAATTTTTGATTATTTTATGTTAATCCAGGATTCACCACCATTACGTAGACATAGAGCCTCTAAAGGCTAGCGTATTTATCATAAATCAATTAGTATCAATTGTTACAGAAACAGTGAAAAGCAAAATAGTCATCAATTTATGAATGAGGACACTTAACACCATCCTGAGAAAAAAATAAACTGCAGTTGTTGATTTCTCATAGACAAACTTTTATAATTATTTTAATATTCTCTTAACATTTGTTCATTTAAATATTTCTCTTTACCATTAAACACAAAATATTTTAATGTCTCAAAACTTAGGGATTTTTTTTTTTATTCCTTGGAAAATATCTGGTAAAATAGAGACAATCAAATAATAATAATTATACAGTAGTCAAAATTCTATTATATCAGAGGTACCAAAACAGCAAGAACTCAGTTGATTTGTGGGAAAAATACATTCATATTAAAATAAAAGGGAATGGTGATACTTTTTTAAAGGAAAGCAACAAATTTTTAAAATGATCATATGAGTCCAATTTTATTACACCAAATATAAAACTATGTCCTTTAGATAACATGTAGATAATTTTATCATAATTTATTACATTAACCCAACTACTACTACTTGAAAGCATAATATTAAGTGGAATTTAAAAATAATTTTAAAACTCTCTTTTTTGAAGTCCCTTTAGTTTAAGATCTTTAAGACATTTGTAGAAATTTCAGAAGTTTATTAACAAAAACTTTCCTTCAATCTATCTTAAAATAACAATGAAAAACCCACAAAAACAAACCTGCTAGCTCCCAAAGTCTGAAATGCAAGTCAAGCTTATTTCCTGTCTTAGAATAAGCACCTCTTGTTATATTTCAGATGAGGGTAAAAAATGGTATATAGCCTTGCCAAATTTTCAGGAAAAATGTTGTTCAATATCATGGAATCGGATCAGTGACTATTCCTTCAAGGAAGCTTATTCTTACAGTACCACAAATCCGCTTTAAATGTCATTTTGTATATGAGAGCTAAGATTCCTTCAAAGAGCCAAAAAGCTTAGAATATGAATGAAATTAAAATGTTCTTTCAAAGACACTGTTGAGTTACTCATGCCAAGTGGTCTAAGTGTATCTGGCAAATATTAAATTTCTAGACTATTCTGATAATTCAATGTTATTACCAAATTATCATTAGAGGGCATAAAATATAGAGAATACATTATAAATATTTTATAAAATTTTTAATTAATATTTTGTAAATACTGGCAAATTTAGCTACAATTTCCCATTTTCCCTATGTATGGCTACATTAGGGGAGACTTTGGGACCCTGAGTATAATTTTCTATTATATTTGTCTTTAGTATAATCAAGTTACTACTGATACATTAAGATTCCACACGGCAAATTTTTGTTTGTTTTATTTAAAAAGTGGGATAAACCAAAGGCAAAATGATGTCTAGGGGAATTAGTCAAGTCAACTTAGCAACTATTCTTTATAGCATTGCTATTTATCAGGTCTTCTTTTTCCAACTGTGTCCTTGGCGTTGTCTTGGTCATCCTCATCGTCCTTGTCCTCTTCCTCTTCCTCATGCTCATTCTTCTCTCTCTCTCTCTCTCTCTCTCTCTCCCTTCCTCCTGGCTTCCTTGCTTTCCTCCTTCCCCCTCTCCCAGCACTTGGATAAAATTTCTTTTCGTTGAAATCCAAACATTAACATGTGCTTTCAGCCTCAAAATACGTTTTCATTTTGTGAATTCAAAATCTATTCACTACTCTTCTGAAGAGGACCCCATGCATATGGCTTCTACTCATAATGCTTTTTTTTGTTTTGCAGTTTTTTGAGAGGGCTGGATTTGAACCCACCACCTTCAGCATATAGGGCTTGCACCCTACTCCTTTGAGCCGCAGGTGCCCCCCTACTCATAATACTTTATAATTTTTCTCTAAGTCACATATAATATCTTCACAATAAAAATTACTAACATTTATTGACTGTCTTCAATGTCAGGCATCATGAAATCATCTTCAATATTATCATCATCATCAACTGTTTCTTTAGTACCTGTCATGGTCAAGCCCTGTATTAGGTTTTTTATGAATGGTATAAAAACCACTTTATTCCATTCATAAAGTGATCTTAAAAAGGAAATAATACAATTTCAGTTCTTCTGCTTATAATAAATCATACTCAAATAAAATTATAGGTTCATATTTGAATCTTTATTAATTTGTGTATCTCCATTGTCAAGCTTTCCCACTATTCTATTCTGAAACAAAACACTTAGAAGGCCCATTTTAAAATATATCCTTTGATGTGCTTCTGAACTCTGTTTGCTAGAATTTTATGGAAAATTGTTGTCTTTTTGTGTTTATAAGTGATACTGCTATATACATTTCTTTACTTATAGTGTCCTTTCCTGGTGTTGATATCAGGATGATACTGACTTGGTAGAAAGAATTGGGTGGGTTCCTTCCTTCTTGATGTTATTAAATAATTTCTACCAGTTCTTTTTTTTAGATCTGATAAAATTTGGCTGTGAAACCATCGGTCTGGGACTTTTTTTTTTGGCAGACTTTTTATTCCTACTTCAGTTTTTTTAACTTAATGGTGGTCTGTTTAAGATTTCTGTTTCTTCCTGATTGAACCTAGGCAGGCTGTGTGTTTCCAAGCATTTGTCCATTTCCTCAATATTTTCCAATTTATGTGCACAGAGTTTTTATAGTATTTCTGATGATGTTTTGTATTTCCATGGTATCAGTTGTAGTATTGAGATGGCCACCGTGGCCCTGCACCACTCTCTTAGACTGGGGATGGGGATGGAGGGAAGAGTGGAGAAACAGGATAAGAACTCACTGAGCTTGTATTGTGAAAAAGTTGTTTCTTTGCTTATCTGCTAACTGCACCTGTAAGGTCTGTTTACTTCTATAAGTGCCAGTTGTAAAATCCGGCAGCTTGCTTTTAATCAGGCCTACCCCATACCTTATAAAAACCCTGTTCCCAAATGGTCGCTGCTGCTCTCCCCTGATCTCTTTGAGACTTGCGGAGACAGCTACTGGCCAGCTAATAAAGACTCCATTAGGAAACTTTGAAATTGGCCCTGTGATCTTTTCTCACACCATAACAATATCTACTTTTCATTTCTGATTGAAGTTATGAAAATCCTTTTTCTGTTTCTGATTAATCTAGCAAGAAGCCTGTCAATTTTATCTTTTCAAATAATCAATTTTTTTTTTTTTTTTTTTTGAGAAAGAGTCTGATTTTGTCACCCTTAGTAGACAAGCTGTGGTGTTATAGCTCACAGAAACCTCCAAATCCTGGGCTCAAGTGATCTTCTTGCCTCAGCTTCCTAAGAAGCTGGGACTATAGGCTTCCGCCACAACACCTGTTTAGTTTTTTGTTTGTTTGTTTATTTGTTCGAGACAGGGTCTTGCTTTTGCTCAGGCTGGTCTGAAACTCCTGAGCTCAGGCAATCTACCTACCTCGGCCTCCCAGAGTGCTAGGGCTATACGCATGAGCCACTGTACCTAGCCAACTTTTTGTTTCATTGATCTTCTATATATAATTCTTTTGCTAAGAATTTAATTTATTTCTGCCCTGACCTTAGTTATTCTTTTTTTCTACTGGGTATGAAGTTGCTTTGTTCTTCCCTTTCTAATTCCTTGAGGTAATTCTTTAGACCTTTGATTTGTGACCTTTCTGTCTTTTTCAGGAGGTATTGAAGGCTATAAATTTCAGTATATAAGTCCTCTAATGACTGCTTTTGATGAATCCCACAAGTTTGTCACCCTGTGGCCCTTTTACCATTTAAAAGAATCACAGGATTTCCATCGTCCTTTCCTCATTGACTCAACAGTAGGTTCTGTAATTTTCATGACTTTGTGAAGAGTTGACTATTTGGGTTGCATTTAACATTTAATTTTATTTCATTGTGGTCTGAGGGTATACATGGTATAATTTCTATTATTTTCAATTTGTTAAGACATGTTTTGTTGGTTAAGATATGATGAATCTTAGAGAATGTTCTGTGTGCTATTGAGAAGATAGCATATTCAGTAGACTTGGGGTAAAATATTTTTTAAATATTTGTTAGGCCCATTTGCTCAAAAGTTCCATTTAAGTCCCATATTTCTCTATTTTCTGGTTGGAGGATCTGTCCAGTTCTGTCAATGGGGTGTTGAAGTCCCTGGCTATTATGATGCTGCTGTTTATCCGATTATTTAGATCTGGTAGGGTTTGGTTTATAAATCTGGGTGCAGCAGTGTTAAATGCATAAATATTTAGAATTGTTATGTCTTCTTATTGAATTATTCCCTTCACCATTACATAATGACCATCTTTGTCTATTTTTATTTTTATTTTTAGCTTTGAATTCTATGCTATCTGATAGGAGAATGGCTATACCAGCTTTCTTTTGCTTTGCATTTGTATGAAATATTGTTTTCATTCCCTTCACCTTGAGTCTGAATGTCCTCATCAAATAAATACTTGGCTGGGATTTTGTATCCATTCATCCAGCCTATGGCTCTTCAGAGGGGAGTTGAAGCCATTCATATTTATTGAAAGAATTGATAAGTGCAGTGGATTTCTCTTTATTCTGTTCAGTAGAATTTTATTGCTTTATTTTATTGCTTGAGACCCTGTGGTGTCTGGCCTCTGAAATTAAGCTTAATCCTGATCTGAGTTCTTCATGTAGGGCATGTCTGATCTTGAAAAATTCCCTCAGTGTTTGCTTGTCTGAAAAAGTCATTATTTCTTCTTCCTTTAAGAAATTTAGTTTTTCAGGATACAAAATCCTATATAGGCTCACCATTACTCTGTTTCAGAAGACTGAGAATGGGATCTCAATCTCTCTACTTGTAAGATCTCAGTTGACAAATCTGTAGTCTAATGGGTTTTCCTTTGTAAATTACCTGATGCTTTTACTTACTTTATAGCTTGTAGGCTTTCCTCTTTCAAGTTAAATTTAGTAAGTCTGACGACAGTGTATTGTAGGGATTGCTTCTTGGTGATGAATCTCCTTGATATCCATTGAGCTCCTAACATCTGGATAGCTAGATTTCTGGCAAAAGCTGGCAACTTTTCCTCCTCATCCGCACAAATAGGATTTTCAACACTTATGTATTTTCTTCTTCACCCTCAGGATGCCTATGATGCTTGTGTAAGGCCTTTTTTACATAATCCCATATTTCTTATAGGCTTTATTCTTTCCTCTTATTTCACGGTTCTTTCTCTTCGACTGACTTGTTTTAATTCGAAGGTGATGTATTCATCTTGAATACGAGCTTTTCAAAATAAGAGAGATTAATGGCTAATAAATATATGAAAATATGCTTAACTTCTCTAATCATCAGGGAAATGCAAATCAAATCACAATGAGACATAACCTAACCCCAGTGAGAAAGGAGTTTATCAAAATGTCCCAAAACAACAGATGATGGTACGTGTACAAAAAGAAAGGGACATTGTTGGTGGGACTACAAAGTAGTACAATCTCTGTGGAAAGTCTTATGAAAGAACTGAGGGTGTACTCACCATTGACCCAGAATTCCCACCTTGGGGTCATTTTATCAAAAAGACATATGTACTTGAATGTTTATTGCAGTATAATTCACAACTGCAAATATGTGAAATTAATTTAAGTGCCCATTGATACATGAGTGGATGAATAAAAGGTAAGATACGTATATCATCATCAATGTACTATTCAGCCATAAAAAATGGTTATCCAATACAATTTGTAACACCCTGGATGGAATTAGAGACCATTCTTCTAATGTAAGTATGGGAAGAATAGAAAAGCAAACACCACGTGTACTCACTATTAAATTGGAATTAATTGATTAACACTCAAGTGCACATATAGTAGTAAAACTCAGTGGAAAGGAAGGAGGGAGGGGAACAAGGGAAGTGGTAAATTCATACCTCAAAGGTACAATGCACACTGTCTTGGGGGTAGGCACAGGTATAACTTTGAATCTAACTATACAGAAATAATTCATGCAACCAGAACAATTGTACTCCCATAACATTTTGAAATAAAAAATATAATATACATCTAAAGCACTACACACACAGTACATAATATATATTCTTTAAAATCTTTTCCACTTAAATTTTTTTCTAAATACAAAAAGCTGTCTTCAAGTCGTGGTTCTTTTATAAAGCAACTATGTAAGGGTTTTTTTTTTTTTTTAAGTTAACTTTTATAAAGACTGACTCTAGTTAAATTGTAACTATGCTTTCACTTTTCTAAGAACTCACTCTAGCATTAGGTAGAGGCGTTTCCGTACTTCAAAGTTTCTCATATCTTCATACCGGCTACGTAGCTGGTTCTCCATCTTTTATCATTTTACCTTATCTGTGCTGGTGGGAGAAAGAGATATTTGCTTAAAAATCAAAATTCATAGGGAAACAAAGTTGATCTGTTATTTTAAATTAATCTTCATATTAATCCATTCTATCCTTCAGTTCCAAAGAGCATGCTTGTATAAACCAGTAAAAATGATTTGTGGAGATGACCGTCCACCTATTCTTCTGTATGTGAGGAAGCCTTGGCCAGTAGAGATATATTAAGTTTAGGTATCAGAGAAGCACTTCCTAAATTAACTTGTGCCCTTATTTCTGTATTATGTATGACTTCTGTAGATGAGCAAAGCCATTATCTTTTTCATCTCTCTCTACAGCACCATGAAGCGGCATTATGCTTAAATGTTTGCATTACCCCATAATTCATATATTTAAACCTACTCACCAATGTGACAGTATTGGGGGATGGTGCCTTTTTGGAGGTGATTATGTCCTGAAGGCAGAGCCCTAATGAATGGGTTTAGTGTCATTGTAAAATAAACACAAATTCTTTTGCTTCTACAAACATGTAAGAACACAATGAGAAGGTGCCATCTATGAACAAGAAAATAGGCCCTCACTTGCTAATAAATCTGCTAGCAACTTGAACTTGGACTTCTCAAACTCTGAGAGAAATAAATTTTTGTTGTTTATAAGTTAAAAGTACTTTAAAAATTAAAATTACAAATATTTTCTAGAATGATTTTACCAATTACGTCTACTATTCGAACCCTATACTTTTAATAATGTCTAATTTATAAGTAAATAGTCCATGATTCTTCAGGAGGGAGAAAAATACATACACATGCTAAAATTTTATAAAACATCAACTTGTAATTTTCTTTCTAGTAGGCTGAATGACTCAGTAATACTAGAATATTGGACTGTGTAACTGTAACCCAGAAGAGAGCTGTAAATCATGTTTGTAGGTAAGCTCCTGAGTGCTGCTGTGATTCCACCCAAAAAATACATACAGTAAAAATCCTTGACTGTTTCCAGTCATCAACATTATATAATAGAATATGACAAATTACAGTTCCCACCCAAGGGACTGTGACAAACTGGTCAACATCCAGAGGTGTTTGACATAAGGAACTAGGCCTACTGTACTGATTCATGCATGTAGTGTATGTCAGTCTATAAAAATCATGGTGGTTAATGTAGGGAGGTGGTCAACCATGGAGATTCTAAGGCATTTCTTTTTTTTTTGCAGTTTTTGGCTGGGGCTGGGTTTGAACCTGCCACCTCCAGCATATGGAGCTGGCGCCCTACTCCTCTGAGCCACAGATGCTGCCCTGATTTTCTAACTTTTGAACTATGATAGGAAATCTGTATACATTTACCTTAGAGAAAAGAGAAGATGAGAAATACGCCCAGATAAAACATGATAGAAAAGAGTAAGCAAGATATGAGAACAGAAAAAAATTGACATCTCAGTAGAAACTATGTTAGAAAGTAAATTCAAAATATCAGGTAAGTATTGAGAATGGATCTATCATTTGATATGCATGAATATATCATTTGATCGTTAAGCATTAAATCTTCTACTTTGGGGGGGCAGCGTCTCACTCAGTTACCCTGGATAGAGTGCCATGGCATCAGAACTCACAGTAACCTCAAACTCTTGGGCTTAAGTGATTCTCTTGCCTCAACCTTCAGAGTAGCTGGGACTATAGGTGCCTGCTACAATACCCAACTAATTTTTCTCTTTGTAGTGGAGATGGGGGTCTCACTGTTGCTCAGGCTGGTCTTGAACTCCTGAGCTCAAGCAATCCACTAGTTTTGGCCTCCCAGAGTCCTAGTATTACAGGTGTGAGCCATCGTGCCTGGCCAGCATTAAATATTCTTAAATAGAAGATACAGAAGATAATGTCTACATACAAAATTATTTCCCAAAATAAACACAAGAGTAGAAGTGAGAAAGATTGAAAGCACTTTTTTCTGTTAGTAAGTCTTAGAATACATCCACTGGCAATTAAAAGATCCTGACACAGATTAACCACATTAATTAATCTATGAACCCAAAGATAATTTGGCAGATTGTCAAAATTATCTTAACTTGATTTTTCTTTCACTATACTTTTTCATTGTACATATACATTTTCACTTTTACTTATCTTCTCCAATATTAAAACTTTTCTGTCTGCATAGTAGAATAACAAGAATAAATAAAAGATTATTTCTTATAGCACATATTCATGCAAAGTCTGTACTTACACAGGGTTTTTTCCATGAATTATTTAGAAGATAAGAAGATTTATGCCATTAACTTAGATTTAAATTAACTCAGAGTTTATCTTACAAATACAAACAATGTAACATAATCATATGTACTATCATATAATCCAAAATTTAAAAAAAGACAGACTGATACTCCAAAAATCAATCAATCAATCAATCAGTCATTGTGTTAAAATGGAGGCAATTTTAAAGAAAATGAAAGTCTATATTTCAAATAAATACAGCATTGTAGAAATTACAGCTTCTCTAGTTCCTAAGGGTTTTGCTCATGTGATGGATCAATAGAGCTATCTTTAGCATCCAGCGGTTGTGATGAAAATTCCCAGTTGCTGAAACATACTAACCAAACTGTCAGGGAGCCAAGAATATAAAGAAATAATAGTGATGGCAAAGATTAGCACAAAAGAGCTATTATAATAATGGAATCCGTCACTTAAATTCATCTTCATATGTATGGATTGTTGATGAATACTGGGGATCATAACAAAAGTGAATGCAATTTTCCTAGAGAGAATCATTATTATCTACAAATGAGGAAAAACCTGTATGTCTGAAAGAGGTTGAATTCTGTTGTGTGTGGGATTGGAATGTGGTCATGTCTCCCTCCCTAGGATAACTTCCTTGCTTATCTTCCTAGCATCCCATTACTGCATTGATGTCATTGATTGCATTGGTTCTACCAATATTGCTATTTCATTTTTAAAGAATTCACATGAGTGATTTCAAAGTGTTCTGTAAGTCGAGGTAGAACACACGTATTTAGGAGACACACAATACTCTGGGAATTGAAATGAATCAAAAGGTACAACCATTTACATTTGTTTAAGCCATATTGATCTCCAACAGCACTCTTCTATGGTAAGCAATAGAGTAGACAATGGGAAGAAATGTTACTTGAAAATGATCTTGAAACTCAGAATACAAGATGATAGCATTGGATATAGAAGGCAAGTAGAAACTTTTGGAGATAATGGATGTATTTAAGGCATAGACTGTGCTGATGGCTTCATGGGTCTATACTATCTCTAAACTCATCACATTCTATGCCTTAAATATCTACTGCTCTGTGTCTGTCAGTCTTACCTCAATGAATTTTTTTAAAAGTAGTGTGCATGAAGACTAGATATATCTGCACATCTGTGTGGCTGTAAGTGAAACTCAAGTGCCCATTTACCAGTGATGCATGTACTACTGTTTGTCTCCCTGCCATCTTCCTGTCACACCGAGTCCTTTCTTGCCTTTATATCTAGATAAATAGATGACGGATAATTAATAGAAAAGGATGGATAGATGATAGATAGATAGATAGATAGATAGATAGACAGACAGATAGATAATACCCATGAATATGGTGAGGATGGGGCAAAGGGAAGGCGTCTCCCCTTTTCTTTATACACAGCACAGAAGAAGTAGTCAACTTCACTGCATCTTCTTTAAAGATTTTACAGCTCAGAGTAAACAATGTTTCTTTGTTGGGGAGAAATAGAGTCCTTTGGACTTCAGTCAGGAAGAACCAAACCTGGCCAGGAGGAGAGGTGAAGGAAGACAGTAACATTCTAGAATTTTCTACACTGTGATTTTTGCCTTATGCACTTTTCCCCACTTAAAAGAAAACTAAACTGGAATTCCACAGATGTCAGAAGTTATCATTAGTGATTAACTTTAACTTTTGATGGAAATACAGATCAAACTTATATAAATATAAATCTTGTTATTTTAGGGTGCTACCTGATAACATGGGAGTCATGGAAGTTACAGTTCAACAAGATTCAGTTTAAATGTTTATTTTGCTGAGAGAGTTTTCTTGCTCTCTAGTCTGATTTCCCCACTCTTATTTCCTATAACATCATGTATATTTCCTAGTAAACTATTAATCACAAGCTGGTGCAGCCATTAATTTAATAAATGTCTTTAATAATAAGGTCTAAATCTGTTAGGACAAGGACATTTATTTTTATTTTATTGCTACATAATGCTATATATTAGAAAACTTGGTACATATTAGGTAGTTAATAGTAGTACAACACAATAATATAATTCAATTTATGTTTAATCCAAATTAAAATATCAGATGTTATTTGAAAACAAACATGTAGTTTTTGAATGTTTTCTTTCTCTTTAACAATTATTGTAATACTCTTTAATCTCTATTTTCTTCATGAAAATTAGTTTCATCGCTGTTGCCTCAATTCTCTTTAAAATCTATCTAATGTCTTTATGAAGAGGATTTATCATTTCAAGATTTCAAGGTTTAAGTATATTATATACTAGATGCACACTTATATTTAATTTTTAGACTTTCAGAGTTTCTTAGAAGTTAGAATGCTATCAATCTATTTCTATAGATCATTTTTATGATACTGGTTTTTAACAATTCCTGGGTTTTTTTTTTAATCTCTTATTTTAGAATATACAATTATCTTTGATGAAATTGGAGGAGAGTTGTTGTATTAGTGCATGATATTAGTAGAGAATATCTAACTTAAAATTTCTTCTGTAATTAAAAAAAGTCAGTCTCAGAAATCACACAATCATAGTTTGCCAGTAAATTTTCAGGTAGTGACTTATAGTAAATTTCTGGTCTTTCTGAATCACTTCTTTTTTATGTAAAGTGAAGTTCAATAAATTTGTAAATAAAGCATTGAACCTAATGGCTGGCATATTGTAGGAGTTCGTATCTTGTGTGCATGTATGTGTGTATATATGTGTGTGTGTGTCTACACACATACGTATATATGAGTGCACATATGTATACTTAAATTCAAAGCAGTGTGTTGCTTGAAAATCTTTTCAAAAATTGAATACCTGAGGGCAGCGCCCATGGCTCAAGGAGTAGGGCATCGGCTCCATATACTGGCGGTGGCAGGTTCAAACCTGGCCCAGGCCAAAAACCACCAAAAAAAATTGAATACCTGAAACTAATTTGTTAGCTAAGGTCTATCTTATTATTTTACTTATTCATTCATCCATTCATTCATTAATTGGTGAGTTCTTTCTATAAATATGTTGATTGACACCTGTTTGCCTTAGTTACAATAAACACGGGAATAAACAGAGTATTTTCTTTGCCATGAGAATCTCATAATTTTAGATATAGAGATGTATGAAAATAATTACAATGTCATGATGCAGTCTTATAATATTTTTTTTCCAAAACTGAATACAGTGAAATTGTATATCAGGCAGAATTAGTATTGAATTTGATATTTCAGGAGAAGTCATAGAGAATTGTCAAGGCAGCAGCAGCAATAAAGTGTTTATTGAAAATAATGATTGTTGGATTACACATTTTCCTAGTCCATAAGTTTCCCCCTAGTTGTAGTCAAACAGTTAATTTAAACGAATATATATCTTTATTGAAGAATAGTTTGAGTGTGTACGAGTGAACATATGGGAGTATGTGGTTACATAAGACATGCAATGATTTATAACAGGAGGCAAAACATCAATGGTAGTAGTGATACAAAGCTATGTTCAAAACACACCCATTTGAACTAAAAAAGTCCCTGTAAAATGCATTTTGCATTCCTTGTGAGTGTGTGTGTGCGCATGTGTGTGTCTGTGTGTGGTTTCTCCAACAGTGGCATCACTACCTCCCAAATGCAGAAGGTCTTTCTCTTGGCAGTTATCAACTCAGTAGAAACAGCCAAGTTGGTTATAAGAAGGTGGCATTTATTATTTGACTCAAGTAAGGAATCAAAGCACTGTGTTCCTAGAGAAATGATTGAGTTGGTTTTGAAGTCAGAAAACAATGATAGGCTGTCGCTTTGGTGTGATGCCAGGCATGTATTCTGACTAGATCCTCCCATGGGGTGATGCCAGGGTTCAATCTGATTGGCTCCTGGGTCCTGCCATGGTTATTAATTCAGTCCCTGATCCTTGGTCCAAGCACTTAGGTTCTATCTGTTGTGGCAAAATTAATTCTTCTGGGCATGCTCAGCTTGTAGGACCTTGAACGTGGGGTTCATGGCAACTGAAAAACAAAATCACAACTTCATCCTAAAAGTTAAGACAGAATGGTGTGGAAGGCTTGCAACATGAAGAGCATAAGTTGTCCTAAGATACCTTCAAACATGCAGCCTTGCCCAGACCTGGATGTAAGAACTTTGTACACTTCCTTCCATGATTGCTGCATGGAGTAAGTCTTGCTTTCCCAATCCACTTGAGGATACATCTGTATATCTGAGTGGTCCTGGAGAGTTCATGTGTCTTTTCTAGAAATAAGATCTTAAGCCTTATGCATAAACTAAAAGTGTCATTCTATTCAATAATTATGTTAAAAATACGATGCTTTATTACAGTGCCATACATTCTATATGAAACAAAAACTATGATTTCAGAGATTCATAATAAGTCCTTATCCAAAATCACTGTTCTATCTTTCAGCCTCTGGGTAAGATAGTGAACAAGATTGAAACTCTAGAGGTACATACATTGAAGAAGCCATGTCTCTGGGATTATTTTTCACAGTTTCGCCCATGACTGCTTTTTAAAAAATATTATACATTGACATAGGAATGCAGTAACTGAGCTGCAATGTAATAAGTATTATAGAAAGAAAATAATGAATATTCAGATTTTTAACATCATACATATATTATCAAACCAAGCATATAATTAGGACCTGCCATTATGCTAAGTGTTGTATATTAAAAAAAAAAAAAAAAGCTGAGGAATTTCACAACGCGTGGAGGGAAGCTGACAAGTAAATAGACAATGAAAATGTAGGGTGCTGACAATTGTTGAGGATTTTTAAGCAACAAATATGTCACATTTTTTATGAGAAAGGTAATTCTGGCATGAGGATCAGTAGGTTAAGTAATTTTTTAATTAAAAAGGCAGAAAGTAAAAACTAAACTGTGAACGATAACCTTAACCTAGCAAAGGAAAACACTAAGTAGGGACAGCAGCAAAGCAGATTGACAGCTCAGTCCGAGTTTCTCGGCCCCAGGCCAGCAGACACACCGCAAGGCTATCACTGGACGGAACGTCCTGCGGGCAGTCCCCAGATGCTCTGGAACTAGGGCAGAGCGTGCCAGTGAGAGGAGATGCAGCTGCTTGTTTTCTGTTCTGTACACTCAGCACCAGACGGTAGAGAAGAGAATGCAAGACCAGGACGCAGAAAAAAAAGCACTCCAGGGAATGTAAGTTACTCCACAGAGCCCTGAATATTTACAAGATGCAAAGCGCCGCTCCTCCCCCCTTCGCGGTCTCGTCCCCACCAGGACGTCCCCAGTCTGGCTAGGTTCACCACTGCTGAGAGCGTTAAACTCGGGAAGAGAAAACCTATAGTTATCAACTGTTTTTGCTCTCTAGGAAGGAAGAGATATTCAGGCTAAAAACAAATGGTTTCATTTTAAGAATGTGAAGAAAGAAAAGACAGAAAAAAGTCTGAGAAGCCCATAACTAGAGCTTTTACAGAATTAGAAGCCTATTCTTTTAGAACAAAACCTAAAACCACGTAATTAATAATGCTGTGAGAAATTTGCCAGTGCTCTGCACACACTGTGGGCCCCATCGCTGCTTCTCTCGGGCTTTTTACTCCTTCCTCGCACTCTGTCGGTGGGAGAGAGGGAACTAAGGACAAGTGGGTATGAAGCCCAGGTGTTTTTATCACGGGATCCCTTTGGGCTGTAATCCCCCAAGGGTGCGATCCCCGTCGGCCTTCTGGATTCCTGTAACTAGTAGAAGGACTCTATTAGGAAGGAATAGGTGGGGTGCGATCCCCGTCGGCCTTCTG
>NW_003852404.1:24360342-24475805 GCF_000181295.1 Otolemur garnettii | reverse complement strand
CCTGTAACTAGTAGAAGGACTCTATTAGGAAGGAATAGATGGGGTGCGATCCCCGTCGGCCTTCTGGATTCCTGTAACTAGTAGAAGGACTCTATCTGCCGCTTCCTCTCACCTCCCCCGCCCGGGGTGGGAAGAGCTCCATGGAATAAATAGCCTTGTCTCTTTTTGTTGTCCTTACACCAGGCCTGTCCTTTTATGAAATAGCCCTTTCTTTCACTAAATTTTCAGATGATCAAAAAGCTTGTGCAGAAGCCTAACAGAAATGGGGACCCAGGATTCCAGGACTTGGATCTAAGCTTTAAGAAAAGCAATTCCATTCTCATGTGTTTTTACATATTAGATTTATGAGGAGTTCCCAGACTAAATTTAATAAAGTGAGTAGTATGTTAAGCATGCTTTTACTTAGCAACACATGGAAATCCTAAGACACGCTTTAGTGTACATACATGTGAGTTTCCCTAACCGTGTTTTAAGATACTTGGGGCTGGGTACCAAAGTCTCCTTAGTCCATTGGAGCCTACTTGGTACATTGGAGCACAAATATTTGTTCTATGAATAAAATGAATTAATAGGCAGGGCTCAGTGGCCTGTAATCCTAGCTCAGCTAGCTGGGATGCCAAAGGGGTGTGGACTGCCTGAGCTCAGGAGTTTGAGACCAGCCTGAGCAAGAGCCATCTCTAGGAGGCTTCCTGATAGGTGCCGGCAGACGGAGCTACTAGGAGGCTGAGACAAGGGGATCACTTGAGCCCAAGAGTTTGTGGTTGCTGTGAAGCAAAACACAAAGGGACTCTACCCAGAGCACAGAGTGAGACTGGCTTAAAAATAATGATAATAATTTATGAATAAATATCTTAAAAGTCAATTTTGTAAGGCAAATGATTTTTGATTTTTTTAAATGTAAAAGGTCTGGTTTTAGGAATACTACAATGTTGAAAAGAGTTAGCTGATTGTCCATTTTCAGTAAAACTTCTAGTTTATGCCCTAAAAATCTTGTTCTGTTTAAACAAAATTTTTGTGTTTAGAAGTCGAGTAGAAACTGTTAATGCTTTTCTGTTTTTCTACTTTTTTTTTTTCCATTGCCCTACCTTATTGAGAAAACTAAGACCACATCTCTGGGAGAGAAAAGAGATGAACATATTTTGGAATTGACATTTTTATCAACTGTTAGTAATGAGTATCCAAGTGGAAGCCCAAATTAAGGCTGAGCGAGGGCACCGTGTTGAGGTTCCTCTATTCCATTCCTAGACTGTGTTGTTATTGATACTCCATACGTAACAAAAAATATCAACTTTGATTAAGGAGTACTTTAATCAGAGCAACATTTTGTTGAAAAAACAATTTTCTAGTTCAAAAATATCTTAATATTGGAAATGAAAGAAATTCTTAGTATTTGGGGACAAACTAATATTGTTAAGTTGTTTTATCATTATTATTACTACCTCTGGTCTTAATTTCTTTTTACAATGGATTAGACTTATTAAATCATGTTTGAATAGTTTTTACTAAAATTTATATTCTATTTATCCTAGACTGTTAGCCCTCTGAGGAATCTAAAAATAGACTATGTAGCTAGCAAAGCACCATGCTGAATGTTAAATTAATAAAAGAATCCTTGACTTAATATATAAATTGTGGGTTGCCTTTAGGAGTCTGAAGAAATGGTAGAAAAGCTATTGCATTTAAATAACTTGCTGCCTCTAATTCACCTCAGTAGCTTTCCATCAGTGGAACAGAAATTCTTAGAAAAGAGGCAGGGATTTGAAAAGGAGCCTGTTTTGATAAGATGAAATGATTCTCATAGGGTGTGAATCTATCTTGAGGAAGGACTTTTTTGCTCTCTATTCTAGTTTCTTCCAAAAGAAAAAAAAAGTGGTTGCAGGAAAATCAGATGCTGGAAATTGAAGCAGCAATGCTATAATAATCTCTTTGATTGGGGATGATGGAGGCACAAAAATAGCTAAAGGGCTGTAACTGGTAAAAGAAGCCAGGGGGGAATGTGTCGAAATGCCTCAGTCCGAGACCAAAGCACATGTTTCAGGATCACTAGTGCAAACCAGGTTTATGAAAGCTGTAAATAAAATTGGGATTTCAAACAAGGTCATTATGAAGTTGTAATGATGATGGAATGATAAAGATACTAAATAATACAATTTTGCTTTTTAAATATTAAATTTGTTAATCGTTTGAGGCACCAGGGCAATTTTTAAACTAAAGAAAAACTGTACATTTGCTTTTGACTAATGTTAAGAAAAGAAATGAGTTGGCTTAAACTTGTGAGTTTAATTGATGCACATTAAACACATCACCTTAACTACTTAGTACTTAGGATACTTTAAAAATCTTATTACATATGAAGGGTGAATAGTCGTCTTCTGAATTTTCCCTCCTCAATTTAAACCCCTGGTGTTAGCAGTAATTGCATAGTTATAAGGGTAAGCGCTAAGTCAATTGAAATAAGTCGTTAGTAAATTTCCAGATAAAGGAAGCTGAATTAGTTAAAAAATCTTACCATTTCATCTTAAATTATCTTAGTCGACATACAGCTTTTGTGTGTATATATGACATATAAGGATTCCTTTTTCTGAGGGATAATAATCTGCAAAAGATTAATGATAAAACATGATGGTTAGTGGTATATTGCTTGAATTTGCTAGCTAATATTTCAAAGGGATTTTAAATTCCTTTGTGTTATAGTCTGTGCAACATTTTTCCATCCTTAACGTGACTTTTTATTTCTCCCACACATAATCATAGTGTCTTTTCTCTCACTGAGCCCCTGAGTGGCTGCAAGGCATAAACAGTGCCTAATGCAAATGTCAGGAAGGCTCCTGGTAGACACCTGAGACCTCAGTCAGGGAATAGCGCTGGAATTCAAGCTTGCCTCACACAAGCCTCAAGGCCACAAATACTCATTTTGAACTAAAAAAAGGTATTGTTATTTTCTTTTAAAAATGAGATCCACATTACAACTCTAAACAGTACAAACCTACTTAAAAAGCATTGTTGTCTATTCACCTTCATGTATTTAGCCCTGGATCTCAGAAGCCAGGGATAATTCAACAAAAACAACAGCAAAAATCAAAAAGCCCTGCAGATGATGGCTATTCTTTTTTTTTTTTCTTTTTTTGCAGTTTTTGGCTGGGGCTGGGTTTGAACCCACCACCTCCGGCAAATGGGGCTGGTGCCCTACTCCTTTGAGCCACAGGTGCCACCCAAGATGATGGCTATTCTATATTAGTGTTATTTAATTTTATTTTGTCAAGTAAAAATCATCAGAAAACTATCATCTTTTTTCATCCATCGAGTTTATTGATAACAAAAGGATATAGAATATACAAGTTTAGGGAGAAAATAATCTTAATTATTATTTTTAGAATGGCTTAAGTTTTATGACAACTACCCTTATTAACATTATGTATATATTTAATATCTTATCTGTGTCAGACGGGTACAAACTCTATTTTAAATGCAGTAGGTATCAGCAACTAGAGAGTAGGAAAAACATTACATTGTACAGACCCGTATGTGCCCATTGTAAGCCCCTTAAATCTTTAGCAGAACTGAAAAATCAACTGATAGAACAATTTACAGTAAATGATAACTTCAAAACTTTTTATACTATTTGAAGAACATGATCAAAATGCACTTGTTATACATATACTCAGTGTGTTGTGTTTGGGAAGAAAGATAAAAGCTTAAAACATGCACAATAACTAAAAAATGACCCAGGACATATCCAGGCAGTATGTGAGCAAGGATCCAACTTTTGTGAAGATTAGACCAAGAGAACAGATAACTGTGGTATGATTTGGTGAAGTAGCTGGAGTGGGAGAGATGGATTTATCACAGGAGACTGTAAATGAGAGAGTTGCTTATTGGGGATTATAGGAGTGCTTCTTTGTGTTTTGAAGGAAGAGTCAGTTTTAGTTCCCCAAAAATGTTGTGTAAAATGAATTTCACAAAGAAAGGATGTGAACAAAAACACCTAAAGCTAAAAATAAACATGATATTTTTGAAAAAAAAGAAAATATAGCATATCATGGTATCTATTGGCAATTTTTTTTTTAAATATTCTAACTGGAAGGCCATTAAGAGAATTTAGCAAATGAAACAGAAACCCCAGATTTTAGGTGGTCTTTTCAAGTCAAAGGCAGGTGAGATACTCCAATGTTTGCTTAACCAGAAGTAATGCTTTTAAACATTGACATTATGCTCTGTTTAAAAATATTTTGTGAACTTAAAAATTTTAAATATATAATAAATAAGCTAAATGATGTTAAAAATTCACATTTCTAATTACAATAAAATGTATTATATTTAAATACAATTTAAAAAAATTAAAAACCAAGATAGTGACAAATTTAGCTGAATTTTGCCTACGTAAGCAATTTCACAATGGTTTATATGGAGACAAATAAGAAAGGATCTCTTTTTTTCATAAACATAAACTAAATAAAACTCAGATAACTATTCTTTTGTAAATTATAGATTTTGAAGGTTTTCAAGATGGGAAAAATTAATTCTTTATAAATCAGGTTTTCTCTAAAATAAAATATATTAAATATGTTTTTTTCGAAAATAGAATAAGAAAATTGTTTTGCATATTTTATTTTCAAATGTGCTTTTTAGAAAAGATACAGTTGAGAACTAATAAAATTTAACGAATAATAATTTACTTTAAATAGTGAAGTAAGATAGGGCTCTCTGGACTCACACTGTTCTGATTCCTGCTGTTCTATTTAGCTTTGATCCAGTTTACCAAACATACTTATTTTGAACACAATCTGTAAATAATTGTACTGAGAGAAAAAGATACAAAGGAAAAAAGATACATTTCCAAAATAATGTTATCTGTTCTTTTTGTTGGGCTTTCTCTGGGAATTTAGTAATATTTTCTCTTCCTAGTTGAAAGAAACCTCCAGTTCTGTTAAGTTATTGATCATTTACAACGGTGCATGTTGCGATTGGATACTCTTTCAAGTTCTGGTACTAGAACCTCCACTTTTTAGTCAGTGCTTAAGTTAACTTCGCATTACTTCAGAAATGTCACTCCCTTGACACTTTCTAATGTCAAAACAGCAGAATGTCTGCCACATCTTCCATGTAACAAACGATCCTACAGGAATAACGTCAAGCCACTGTGACATTTCTCTAATTATTGATCATTTTATGTCTACAGAGTTGAAGGTCATTTGTTAAATACGCAAACATTCAGTTCATTTTTGGCATTCTATATTGACTATATTACTACAAAAATGTATGTTACATGTTTTTATATTTATTTCCTACTGATCTCTATTTTTTTTCCCTAATGATATCTAAATTCTGTGATCACTATATCTGCTTTTAGCTTCATTAAAGACTAGATGTGTGTTTGAAGAAAACTAGACTACAGCTGTGTGAACACCAGGGTTATGTTTGTGTGTTCAAATTGTAACCCTCTGGGGAGAAGCACAGTAGATGTTTAGTGAATACTATTAAAAAATTTATGAATGGATATAACTCATCCCACCCTAACCTGTAATCTTTTTTGCATAATTTACAACTTGAGCCTGTTAAAGAGTAATCTTTTTACTAATTTTTTGGAGGAGAAAGGGCAGAGTTCCATATTAAGGCTGACAAGTCAGTAAGACCATACTGGGAAGAGCTGAGGGGGACAGTACAAAGCAAGACTCTATTTTTCTCCACACTAGAGTGAATAACACCTTGTTTACACAACTATCAGGCTAGAATAGTTTCCTTGTAAATAACAGAAACCCAACCCAAACAGACTGGATTAGGAATAGGACATTTTTGATATATGTATCTGAATAGTTCAAGTAAGGATTTATCTTGCCCTGTGGTTTATAAATATTATGTTTTTGTCAGTAAGGTACATATATTCAGTTCTTCACATTTTCACAGGATGACTTCTAAGAGCTGCCACGGAAACTCTAATAAGAGTGTTCCTTGTTTCTGGTTCACCTTCAGAGTAATAGATGTTTCTTTGAGTGTTTTCTACTGAGCATCAGGGATTTTTCTTTCTCGGAAGTCCTTATCCGGTTTCTCCTTGGCTAGGTTGGAGTCTATAAACCATTCACATCTCCAGGAGGTGGAGGTGCTGATTTCTGTTAAGGCTGACACTTAGCCCTGTCAAGGAATGGAGTAAGCGTCACCATTTGGGATGACTTCGTGGGTGAAAATCTACAGTGATGTGGCCAAAGAAAAGAGAAATAAGTACGGGTATCCAAGGAGAGAACACAGTTACCTAATACATTTTGAGTGCTACAGATGTGGCTTAGAACATTATAGAAATACAGGCCCCGAAATCAAATGACCTCGGCTCAAACATAGAGCTACCAATCTCTATGTAAACACAGGCAAATCATTTAGCATCTTTGTGTCTAATTTTATACCTAAAAGTGACATGAGCAATAAGACATAAAACAAAGTTTCAGTCTTAATTTAGCTTAGATAATAAATGCAATCTGCTTTGTAAGTTACAAAAAGTAAATAAACATTCACTATGACAAAAAAAATAATTGTTCTCATAATTATTTCATTTTTTCCATAATGGGCATATGTGTAGGTTACTATGAAAGTTTTGAGACAGTCTGTATTATGATCCATTATTTTACTCCAAGAAACATAGTTGACAGTGTCCTTTCTGAGTTACCCATTCAAGTTTCAACTTTCTTGGCTTATCAGTGTTGCAGGAAGGGTTTTATTTATTTCCATCTACTCGTCCTTCACATGTCTTGACTATTATGTATCTCAAAACTTTTGTAATGACCCATATATTACCTTTGTAATTAGAAAAATAAAGAACATGATCTCTAGGGTATTACTGCCAGGATCAATACATTTGTGTATTCATGGGTTTTTTTTCCTTATAACAATTGTTGTATAAGTCTGCAATCATTTGTTGTATACAAAGTGTGTCTATAAATATAACATTACAACCCCAGTGGCAACTACAATATTTGACATATAGTGGATCCTAGTAAAATGATTGTTAAAACAAACAAACAGGGAGACAGAGAAAGAGGAATGAAAGAAAGAAACGTGGGAGCCAGAGAGAAATAGTATTCAGAAAGGGAAATATTTAAAAGACAGGAGGATGAAGGTGCTTAGCCTGGGGGAGCAGTCTCTGAAAGGTTATGATAAGTATCTCTGTGTATTTTCTGTGCTGTGATTATACATCTTATGTGTGTACTCAGCAGAAATTTTACAGAACCACCAGACCAAAATTATAGGTAGTCGGTTACGTCCCAACATAATATCAAACAACCACAAAAGCAAAGTAACTGAGTATTGGTTCCCCAACAATGGAATGAATGGCCTCTTGCCAGAGATGTCGGGGATACTGGGGACTGCTAGAAGAAAATATTATAAAAGGGCTCCAGGAGTAGGGCGCCAGCCCCATATACCGGGGGTGGCGGTTCAAACCTGGCCATGGCCAAAACTACAAAGAAAAAAAAAAAAAAAAGAAAAGAAAATATTATAAAGTAGATACATTAGAAAGCTTTTGGCTTTGATGAGAATTAAGGTGCTCTTCAACTGTGAGGTTATGTGAAGCCTATAATTTGTAATATTTGGAAATCTAATATTGAGCACCAGTGATCTCTAAGAATAAAATACTCTGTTTAACAAACAGCAGCAAAGCTTGTTTCCTGGTGTGTGTATGTTGCTTCTCATCACACCGTCAAGCTTATGTGAGAAGAATTTAAAATAGGTGTATGGATGTCAACATATTTTAATTGAATAAAATAGCATTTTAATTTTTTACATAATAAAAATCCTTTTTAAGGAAAATATTTCAATATAATACTTAAAATTCCAATTTTATTTTCTTAAAGACATATCACATTATCTTACTCACTTTTTTTAATAAAAGACAACTGATCCAAGAATTCTGCACCCTCTCTCTGCATTTGAGGAACAAAGACTACATTTCACATTTGCTCTACATGAAGCAATGAATAAAAGATCATAGATAAAAGAAAACCAGTAAATCATCATTTGCATTGTATTGATGTTTACTGAGGTATAAAATCCCCTAGAATTCTGATGTGCTATCTCATTGCTGTGGAGCAGGTATTTCTGTCAAGTAACATGAGATTCAAAACACACATTTGTGTGTAGGGATTGATGTGTGCTATGACAAATTCCTGTAAAAAATAAAGGGAAAAATCACTGCCTTATTTTATTATAGCACTAGAGATATAGAGTTTGTATATTTTAAGGCTTTGTTTTGCCTTCTTTATTATATTTAGGAAACACATATGCCCACACATAATGATGGATGGCTAAAAACATTTAAATATTAAAAGGTAACAGGCAATGTTCTTGATTTGTTAAAAAAAAAAAAAAAAAAACTAAATGTGTAGATTTAATTTTTCATTTTAATGAGTTTTAATTTCAAATAAAAAATTCCCTAATTATATTTTCCAGATGTTAAAAGTTAAACTTCAATATAACATGGTCAAAAATTAAATCAGAGTCAGTAAATATAACAGTTACTTAAATGTACCTGCTAACATCAATTTATAGGCTATCTTCTAAAGATACAATTGATGTGTGACATTGTTACCTTAGTCTGCTTAACACAATTGTGAGAATTTGGTGGATGTGGGACACGATGCCTCACGCCTGTAATCCTAGCAGTCTGGGAGGTCAAGAAAGGTGGATTGCCTAAGATCAGAAGTTCAAGACCAGCCTGAGCAACAGCAAGACCCTGTCTTTAAAAAAAAAAAAAAAATAGCTGGGTGTTGTGGCAGGCACCTGTATTCCCAGCTACTCAGAAGGCTGAGGCAAGAAGATCACTTGAGCCCAAGAGTTTGGGGTTGCTGTGAGCTATGATGCCAGAGCACTCAACTGAGGGTGACAAAGTGATGCAGTAGGCATCTGAAGGCAAAACTTTCAGTCAAATTATTTATCTGAGATTAAGGAAATTGACAGATGTGAAAATAATTTATTTTGACTTGGAAGAAGATAAAACAAAAGACAGAAGGCAAACAGAGATAAACGAAATTAAAAAAAAAGAATAGAGAAGAATTAAGGATTTCACGGAATATAGAATTTTAGATATTGGAAAAGATTATAAAGATATTTTTGCTTTATTATTGTTATTGATCTCTTTATTGAAGTACAATTTAGTAAAAATCACACATCTTAAGGGTACAGATCAATGAATTTTGATAAATATATCCAACTAAATAGTTGTTGTGAGACTCTAGAGAGAACACTACATAGAGCTCAAAATCTTTCCTGTGCTCTTCTCAATCAATAATTTCCCCCAAATATAACCCTTTGAATTCTATCATTTTGGAATAATTCATCCTGTTTTAAAATTCCACAGTTTTACTCAGTAATGTCCCTGAGATTTATTCAGATTGTTTCATGTAGCATCATTTACTCCTTTCCAATGCCGTACAATGATCCATTATGTGCTATAATACTCTTTATATATTATTCTTTTTAATGGACATTTTAGCTGAAGTTTGAAGTTTTTAACTATTATACCTAGAGCTGATATGAACATTTTTGTGCCTATTTTTACTGAACATAAATTCTCATATGTCTCTGGCATACTCTGAGGGGCTGAGTGTTGTGGTCATAGATCAGATACTTCCTTTGCTTTTGGGGTTCACAGGTCAGATACATCTTTTGCTTAAGAACTGCCAGAAGTTCCAGTCTCATGATAATTTATTCTTTCTCTAATATTGTGGAGATTTTGCTGGCTTCACATTTTTAACAAAGTTTGTTATTGTTGATTTGTTTTTTCATTTTGATTGTTCAGGCAATATCTTATTTTGGTTTAAATTTCCGTTTCCCTGATGGCTAATGACACTGAACACCCACCTCTTCATAAACTTATTGGACATGTTGATATATGACGTTCCAGTTCAATAATTTTCCTAATTTTCAAAATTCATCTTTTTTTTCTTATTTGTAGGAGTTCTTTGTAAAATCTGTTTGGGTTTTGCTTTATAAACTAGTGAGATACTAAAAGCTGTTTATATTAAGGGATTAAAGAAATCACAGACATAAAATTGAAGAATACAAATTGTGAGACAGTTCTATTGCACAACAATACAACACTTTTTCTCATAAACCACTTAAGGAAAAAAAATGAAAGTTTCATAATAGCAAATGTATTGCCCAAGAACTTAACTGCTACATGTTTTATAAATCACAGGCCTGAGCATGATCTTAATCACTTTAACTTTTTTTTGTCCCCCATGGAGAAACTTTGTTACTAAGAACACTGAATATTAAAATGAAAGTTACTAAGAAAATAAAGTTTCTTTTAACAGGTTTTTATTATTTGGTATAAAGCAATGCAAATAATGTGAAAGCATAAAATATATAACACATGTTCAAAAAGACAGGGGAATATTTTTCAAATGAAAGGTTTGCTAGTCAGAGTATCAGGAGAAAAAAAATGCATATTTTATTAGTGTTAGTAATTTAGAATTTTTGGTGAACAGAGACTATAAGGAAGCCAAGTTGAATACAGGTGAATTAGAAATATATGAGAAAATGAAACGAGGAAAATGGTGCATTCAAATTGAAAAATTATGTTTAAAAAGCAGAGGTATAAGCTTATCAAAATTGATCTACTGAAAATTACCAGAATCAGGTAAAATTTACCAATCTAAGAAAAAGGCAAAGATATCACTTCTAATTAAAACCTAAGAAATGGGCGGCGCCTGTGGTTCAAGAACTAGGGTGCCAGCCCCATATACTAGAGGTGGCAGGTTCAAACCCAGCCCCGGTCAAAAACTGCAAAATAAATAAATAAATAAAACCTCAGAAATGCAGACTGTAATCGTATTTCTTGACAAGCAATTGAGTTAAACAAAAATGAAAAATATTTCTACTTAAATGCAAATATATATCGGTTATTTTAAACTTTAAGTAGACTTATACTTAAGGAGTTTATTATTAAAAAATCTTCATTATAAAAATGCTGTTTTTATAATGACTTTATGAAATTAATTTTGCCATTGAGAGTCTTGGTAATTTAAATATAGATAACCATGTAAAGAATATAGAATTGGTGGGATTCTTAAATAGCATGCCTATGTTGGTGGGATTTTTCAACAGTTTTTAAAATAAAGTATTATGAAATGTCAAATTAAACCTGTAAGTAATTTACTAATAATTATTGAATACCTATTTCATTTTCCTGGACATACATAGTATAAAGAGCCTGAAAATTCATCAAATATGGACACAGAGACTATAGTTAACAATCAATACTTATCAATCATTCATATAAACAGAATGTTAGTAGTCGTCTTGATTATGGTGTAAAATATTGTAAAAAAATTTTCAGAAGCATAATTATAAGGCAGATTGTAATTTGACATTTTTAAAAGTTGCAATTTGTGTTATACTACAAGCATTGTTTACTATTCATAAGTAATGAGAGAGTTATCCTACAAAAAGCTTACAGAAAGATTGGTTGTCACCAATGTTCTTAAACTGTCGAAATTAGAATTAACTATTTATATCACAACTACTTAGTAAAATATGATATAATAAAGATGTCTTGGTATTTATTCAAAAGAAAACAACACTTCACACCTATTAGAATGAGTATGATTGAAAACATAGAAAACAATAAATGTTGGCAAGGACGTGGAGAAAACAGAACCTTTGTGTACTGCTAGTGAGAATGGAAACTCATGCAGCTGCTGTGGTAAACAGTTGCAAAATGTCTTTAAAAATTGAGCATAGAATTCCCGTATGATTTAGCAAGTTCACTTCTGGATAAATGTCCAAAATATAGCAGCATTATTAATAATAATCAAAAGATGAGAGCAAATGCAAGTGTTGATCGACAGATTAATGAATAAACAATATGTGGTTTATACATACAAGGCCGGCAATTAAGTTTGTGAACTGGTCCTAGAATCTACCTTCATTTGGTGTACATCACTGTGGTCACCTCTGAAGTACTTCCCATGGGAAGCTATGGACCAACTCCAGCACATGGTCCACCTGTCAAACCAATTTCGACTCTTTTTCTGGCATGACCATCAGAGCTGTTGTCATACCCATGTAACAGAATATTATCACCCATTAGAATGACATTTTGACAAATAGATGAATCTCAAGGACATTATGCTGAGTAAAGTTAGTCACAAAAGGAATATTACTGTACGAGTCCATTTTTATGATGTTCATAGTCAAAATGCACAGCTAGAGAAAGTAGAATGGAAGTTGTCAGAGGATGGAGGAGGAGAGAATGGAGCATAGTGTTTGATAGGCGTGGAGTTTTAATTAGGGAAGATAAATAATTTCTGGAGATGGAGAGTGGTGAATAGTTTCATCACAATATGAATGTTTCTTCATGCCATAGAATTGTACATGTAAAGATGTTTAAAGGGTAAATTTTGTGTTACATGTATTATATCACAATAAAAATAAAAATAAGTTTAACTTCATCCAAATAAAATTATCATACTTTATTATTTTAAAGGGTTTCTTTAAGTAAGAATCTGTAGATTATATAATATTAAATGCAAATCATTGTATTAAATATAAAAAGTATACCAGATGCTTTAAAGTTTTACATGCTTAAACGTATGTTTTCGGAAAAATCTAATTATAATGAGTGCAACAATTAAAAACGGTTCACCAGTATAGGCAGTTGAATAATTTAGAGTATGACTTGTTACTTCCATTTTTCAAGGCAGTCATATCTTTTTTTTTTTTTTAACAGAAGCACAGTTTTATTAACTACAGAAAGCATTTGCTAAAACCTATATCAGAGAGCAAAAAGGCCAATAGTTGCACATCTTACTTGACAATTGCCCCTAAAATCCTTTTTGGATGGCCTGTTTTAAGATTCTGCAAATTCTCTGCTTTCGTGAGCATTGTATAAATGGATAAAGCTTCACTGTTTTTATTCCTTTCAGATTATTGGTACTGCTCAGTGGAAAGCTTGTCTTTTTTTTGTTTTTTTAATTAAATCATAGCTGTGTACATTAATGCGGTCATGGGGTGCAGTGTGCTGGTCCTATACACAATCTGAAATACTTTCATCAAACTGGTCAAGCGCTTTTTATCTTCTATGTCAATGGGAAGAATATTTATCAAATACTTCTACCATTAAGAAATGTCCCTCTACGTTTTAGGGAGATGTAAACTCTATCTTTGATGAAATTTTCTTGCCTTTCTTGACTTCACTAATCATATGTCTTTTATGATATACTTCCAGGCATCATGTTGATGGGGAAGAGGAGGGAGGAAGTGCAGGAGAGGGATGTGTCAGTTTGTTTAGTTGGTTCATTGTTTGAGGATTTTGATATGTTTGGGTTTTGTTTTAGGGTTGACGTGCCAAGGCTTGGTTTGTCTTTCTTTGTAATCTACTAGGTGTTCTACAGTTCAAATATAAATAAATTGATGAATAACCAAATGTGTAGACATTCTAATGGGAATTTGTAATGACCAAAATATTTCCTTATAACTGAAATATAGAAAGAAGAGTTATAAACTGTATATGATAATTTCCCATATGTTTGGTGACTAACAGGTTTTTAATTTCCATGCTTCCTTACATTATTCTGAATACAAGTCAGGTTTATGGAGCAGTGATCAGAGTTGCTGTTACTTATTACACAAAGATCACTGTTAAAGTTCTGAGGCGAACTGTGTTATGGTCCATTTCCAAGACATACACTTGAAGTGAACCTTTCTGATTCATCTGTACAAGTTTCATCGTGCTTGGTTTATTGGCGTTGCTGGGAGAGCTTCATCTGTTTCCACCCACAGGACACTCGGTCAGAGTCAACTTTGGAGCTGAGAAGAAAGCCCTTTTTCAAAATGATTTTCTATGATTTTATTAGTAGATTAAAGGAGTCTCAAAAGCTTTGAGCATTTACAGTGCGCTTTAAGGGGACTGTACTCCTTCCCATGTGACAATTTTGGGGAGCTTCAGGAATTTAGAAAAGGCCAAATTTTACCAAAAGACAAGAGAGGAGTGGGTGTTTGGAGATCTCACTGATTGAGGAAAACATCATCACTGTGGAAAAAATGCTTCATGAAAACAATCTAGTGACATTTAAAGATGCTGAACCAGCACGGCACATTGGATCACCAGCAATGACCAAAATCTTGCGTGATTATCTTTGAGTCAGGAAAGTGTTGACCTGGTGGGTGCCTCTGACTTTGACAGATGAGCAAAATCTCACCTGTGTTGAATGGCGTGAAGAAATGCTGTTCAGATTGGATGGAGGCAAGTCTGGATGAATTTCTGACATTGTCATTGGTGATAAAACCTAGATTTACCAGTTTGGTCCAGAGAATAAGTGTCAGTCAGCAGTATGGATTTTCCCACCTGATGATCCACCAACAAAAGGGAAGTAACCTCAAAGTGTTGGACAGAAAATGGTAGCAACTTTCTCCTGCAAAATTGTAATGTTGCAACCGTTCCTCTGAAGGAACAAGGGCCTCTGAAGGAACAAGGGCCTCTGAAGGAACAAGGGCCTCTGAAGGAACAAGGGCCTCTGAAGGAACAAGGGCCTGTGTTACTGCTCTGCGGTACACAATGGTATGACTACCAAAAGCTTTGAGAAGCTTCAAGAATGGCAGCCAAGGGCAGGCTTCAGGGGACTATCTTGCACCATGACAATGCATCCACCCACACAGCCAACATCACCATTTAGTTCCTGGAATCCACAGAGGCTAAAGTTATGACTCATCCCCTACAGTCTTGATCTGGCCCCATGTGATTATTACATTTTCACTGCAGTAAGAAATCACATGCATGAAAGACAGTTCTCCAGTCCCCCAAAAGTTGTTCATACCTACTAAAGTAACCTTATATAGCACTTGAAGAAAATTAGTGAAAACGGTGTTTGCAAAAACACTTTGCAAGGCAATTATTTTGACAAAATATAGTAATCCAAATAATTTTAAGTGTCATAATTTTTGTGTATCTACAAACTTTCCTAGTGTCCCTTGGAGCAGTAACAACACTGGTTCCTATGCTGCAAACGTTCCTCTATATTAGTTGGCACTATGAAAGCCACATGGACACTGTGTATACAGAAAAGGAGAATTCTTGCCCCGCAAAAGAGGAATAAAAATATGAATCTGGAGCTTATATGTATGTCACCTTCCTCTCACCTTCTTCAAAATAGGGAGAAGAACTCTCCCAGTAAATGAATATCCCTCAGGGAGGAGAAAGGGAAGTTCTTTAAGTTCTTTCTCTTTGAATATAAATAAATGATTCTGGGCGGCAGTTGTAAGATAAGTATTTCCAGATTCATAACCCCTGCAATGTCCTCATGGCTCCTGGTTTCATCGCCCTTTGATATGCAAACATATATCAGCTAAGGGTTTGAATCTTTCCTGAGTTCTCACTAACTTTTTTTTTAATCACTTCTTTATATTCCAAGATTTCCCTTAACCTAATTACTAGTAAAATTTGTCCAGAGAGCCTAACCATGCAAAACAATAAAAATATTTTCTCTCCATTCTGATGGCAACTTTTCTTTTCATATCTCCAACTATTTTATCCGCCTTTAAGCTGATTCCTCTATTTTTGTGTCATCCTTTTCAAATGTTTGTGTCCTCTTTTGTTGACCACCAATTATAAAAATGGACAGAAAATATTGTTTTAGAATTTATAAACCAATAAACCAAGTAATTTTCTTATAATATTTAAGTAAGCTGAATCTCCTCCCTTGTCCCAACCTTCTATAGGACAGCATAACTCCTTACTGTTACTGTGTATTTATTTTTAAACTCCTGTTGTATAACAAGTCGTACATGACTTGTCATTGAATTGCACAATATTTGATTCAAATTTGCAAAAGATTTGATATACATAAAAAGCATAAGATATAAAAGTAATGATATTGCTGGGCAAAACTGAAGTAATTGCTAAAGCTATTTTAGTATGATATTCTACTTTCACTGTGTGTAATGTTTTCATTCGTTAATACAGTATTATTAACCAAAGTTATAGTTCATTATTATTTTGAACAACTAAAAGGAGGGGAGCATGTTTTAAAAATGTTTCTGTGAGAAATGAGTGTTTTAGTGGAACTATATAAGGGTCTTATTTAAAGTATGCCGTGTAAACAGAAAGCCACTCATACATTAAACATTTAGCTGCCTGGCATGTATAGCACTGTGGTCTCCCAGAGATAATGTGAGAGAACTCAACCACCCGTAGTCATGCATAATTACAGGAGTTTTACAGTTTACCGGCCTGAAGGCATGTTAGTGATTATCTTATCAAACATTCCTGTTTTACTGAAGTGAAACTGAGTTCTCAGAGAATTTAAATGATACAGGTTAAAAAATTATCTTAGGGTACCATTCTGAATATAAGTTGTCAAAATAAACCAGTATTTCTTCCAGAAAGACTTATGTGTTTTTGCTCCATGAAACTTTCCTAATAGGGTAAGACATTTATGCATTTTGGCAGGTATATAAAGAAGAAAGTGGTTTTGTATCTAATTTTCTTTTGTAATTTTTCAGTGTTTCTATATGAAACGTTTCAGTGAAATTACATTCTTGTATTTTGAAAAAATCAAAATATTTAGTTAACAATGGGCAATATTTTTGTGTTAGGCTGCTGTTCTCCATCTATTCCCCCTTGAGAATTTTCCTTACTAGAGCCAGTATGGTGAAGGGTAGGAGCCCCAGGACAGACTTCATAAGAACCATTAACTAACAGGCAACTTTGTAATCCACTTGTTTCTGTTCCTAAGAGCAGGTGTGACCTCATTATGTTCTGTCCTAAATCAGGAGAGAGATTCTTCTTTCAGTGCGACCTTTCCTATATTATTCTTAGTTGTGTGTGTGTGTGTTTTCCCGACGTCCAGAAAGTCCCCAATTCCTGATCCAACTCTCCACAGGGTTTGGTTAAGAACTGTCGTGACTCTCAGTACATACTGTCTCCATGCAAACCAAGGCTTATGTGTCCTGCGTTCTCAGCAGGAGCAGCATGTGAGACTCACTGCCCAGCTCACCATGTTTGCATTCCTGGCTTACAAGGAGTGATTTGATCTTCAGCAAGGAAACATTACCTTAGAATTCAGTCTGGATTTAAAACTTTATGATGCCATTAATGTCTGAAAGCCTAACTTGTTAATGGCCTTGGATATAAACCTGCTTTCCCCAGCCTACGAAGCTCATTCTCTAGCCTGACACCTCCATCTCATGGTTTGCTTTAGACAATAACCCAACTGTCATTCGTGTGTCCCTCAGTGGTCGTCACAAAGAATCGTCTCTTTTAACATGTCTTTCCCGCAAGTTTTTTCTTTCCCTCTAAATGTTCTTCTTACTGTGTAAATTATTTTCAATTCCTCTGTTGATTCTGTGGTCAAAGGTTATTTATTATGGTTTCCCACAAATCCATTTTACTCTTTTGAAATTTTATCTCTCAAGCAGTGTTTTCACAACCCTTTCCACCTGTCTTCTGTTCAGTGAATTAGTCATTCATTTATTCTTAATCTTTCCAGGAAAAAAAAAGACTTAAAAGCTGGCAATAGTGTATCAAAAGTAAAAATAAGACAGAAATAAATAAATAAAATGAAAGGAAGGAAATGAAGAGACAAAGGAACCTAAAAGAGATGATAAAAATAAGAATGAAGTTAGATCCAAACTGACTTTTAAAAAAAGCCCATGTGCTATATATATAATCTATACGTTCGTTTCTAATGTTTTAATTCCAATTTAAGCACATAATTAATTGTATAATTTATGGTATCCCTAAGACAAAAAGAAAATTTTTCAGAAGTTCAACTCTCTTCAGTAGAAATCTGAAAGTAATGTTTTTCCTTGTTATCACAAAAATAACGTTACAATTTAATTACATGCTTAACAACATAGTTAAAGTGAGTAAAAATATAAGTTCTAGAGATATGTAGTATTCTTATAATGTATATCAATATCATAAAATCACACTAAAATTCAGAAAAAAAAATTTCATGAAGCAATCAGAAAAAAAAACAGTTCAGTCAAGAAGTGCCAAAGAATCTGGTGAAATGCAGAGGAAAATAATAGTATTCAGGTATAGGATCAAAATGACAGGCTATCTGTATCTCTTCACTGGCAGAATCTTCAAAGATGACAGGTATTTTAATTGATTATTGAATCATTGTGCCTGAGTTCATTCATATGTGGCCCTAGAGAGTCACTAGTAGTCAGTTGGAAATGTTGGAATCCTGGATGCCATCAGCCAAGACATGGACATTCACCCAGTAATCTATAAATGTTATTTTTCTTGAATAAGTAGTGAGCCACAGTGACAAATATCCATCATGCAGCTTACTTAGGATTACCTTTAAGGCAAGGATTCTAAAACTTTAATGATGGTTATTTGTGGATGGAAATGACTCCTTCATCTAAAAATGTAATAGCCTGAATGACAAGATACATGCCTTGGTATAAAGCCACTCTAGCATTGCTCTTAGATTGAATAAGAAAGTTTTTTTATACAATACCTTAAAATCCCATAAAGTTGATTTATTTGGGGGTTGGAGAAATAGGTGGGAGCCATTGACTGACAAATTCTAGAAGTCATATGTAAATGCAAAATAAATTCAGAATAGCCAATGGAATTTTAAAGAAGGAAGAGACAAAATCTAGAAGAATTATATTTTAGATATGAAGACCTATAATAAAAGCATATTAATTAAGTCGGTATGATATTGATAGAAGAATTGACAAAGTAATCAATAGAACAACATAGAAAGTCCGGTACTCAATTGTATATGGATAGCTCTCTGATTTATTATCCTGAAGAGTAAGAATAGCTGGTATTTTAAGAAAAGATGCTGAGTCAACACTCTACCCACATAGAAATAATTGATCTTCACTTCTACCTCAAACTGTACACAAAAATTATTTACAGATAGATTGCAGACCTACATTAGAAAGAAAAAACATTCAAGACTTTCGTAAAAATGCGTAAAATATCTGCTAGAACTTGCAGTTGGGAAATATATTTTAACGACATAGAGAAAAAAAGTGATAAACTAGACTGTATTTAACATAAATACAGTCTGTATTTATAGACGAGATAAACTTAAGATAAATACATTCTGTTCATCAAAGTCATCATGAAGGGAATGAAAGGTAAGCTGAGTGGCAGAAGATAATTTTTATACACATATCTGACAAAAGAATCACATCTACAAAATATATTTTAACTGAGGAAGGCAAAGGCAGACAATCCGATTCAAAAATAAACAATTACCTCATAAAAGAAGACAGCTAGATGATCACAAACTATATGAAAGGATACACCTTCATTTTTCATCAAGAAATTGCAAAGAAAAAGTACAAAGTGATGCCATTATATACCAACTAAAATGTATAAATTTAAGAGAGGGAGAAAAGATACAACCGCAGGGCTGACAAGGACATGGAACAATGAAATCTCAGGCATTGCTGACAAGACAATGTCATGCCCCAGCTCCATCTTGCTAAGGGCTTTCAGCACTCCCTGTTGGACAGGAAGCTCGGCTGAAAGAGTTCAGTAATAACTGTAAAACCCCAGCTTCCCCTTGTAAGGACTCCCCTTACCAGGTGTTGGCTCTTGTCAAACTTGGCTCGCATTAAGGATTTCCCCTCCCCTGCCGAAAGCCCCTTATAAAAGGATTCCATCCCTGCCTGCTTCTAGGAGTCCAGAGACTTTGAGGCATGAAGGAGCCTGCTTTTGGCTGGATCAATCAATAAAGGACCCTTGCTTAACTTGGACTCGGTGTGCTGGCGTTTCTCTATCCCACTCACTTTGGGTATAACAAGAACCAGCACTGGGCTGAGGCACATGAAGAGGTTGAACCACCAAGTTTAAGAAGGAATACCCTCAGTGTCATGCACGCGTGGACCTTCAGTGTGCCTGTTCATGCTCAGATGACAATGCATAGTTAATCCAGTTAGTGGTTTGATGAACTTGTGTGCTTTATATTTTATTCATAGTCATTCTGCTTTTTTTTTCCAGTTACCTACATTGTTTTTAAACTGCCCCCTTTAAAAGTCACTGTCAGAGACTTAGAAGGTGTAGTATAACAGTATGTGTGAAATTTACTCTAAATGCACAAGAACAGATTTATACCAAAAATAAAACAAAAAAACTATAAAAGAGAGGAGAAACAGACATGTCAGTTTAAAACTAACATGTTTCTGTATATAATATAATGCAAAATAAGCCTCTGATATTTTGCATAATAGCCAGTGCATCAGCGTCCTGTGGTTTACTCATATTCAGATAAAACCCACTTAGAGTTACAAATATCATCAGGAAAGTGTGGCCGTAAACATCACAAGGTAGCCCAGGACACTAAAACACTCTTATTACTGACTGGAAAGCTTAAGGAAAATAAACAAGTTAAATCTGGTTATAGAAGAGGGAGGCACTAAAGGATTATTTATTTGCAACAAGCAAAACAAACAGAGGTAGGAGGTAAAAATGTGAGCACAGCCAGTCGCAGAGCAAAGTAAATGGTATAAATTAAAGTATGCGTGTTTGAGAAAATCGAGCCGTTTTACCCCTGACCTACTATCCTGTAACCTTTAATAAATCCATAAATAAACCCAGTAAATTACCTCATTATAAAGAAACGAGCTAGGTTGTTTTAACTCCTCTCCCTTATACTCATCCTAAAACTGGAAGATGGGAGAGGCTGGTCCTTCAGCACCACATTTGAGTAGAACTGGGAGTGCAACTTGATGACAGCCCACTGAAATAAGGGAATAGTCTCTCTTCTTTGGGGCAGTAAGGATGGAGATTGAATCCATTCGGTATGAAAGATAAAGAAAGACATTGTCAAGAAAGACGTCTGGGCCTGTGCAAATCACACATATCATTAACTCCCCCGATCTTGGTGCTGAAATACAACATACATATCAACCTGTACCCACCATCTACATTGAGCGTTGAAAGATACGTCCAGTATATAGATTTTGACCATGAACCTTGTGGGTCTTAAATATTAAGGAAAGTCTGCTGTAGAAAAATAAAATGTAACTGAAAACTGAATTACTCATGGATCTCCATAAAGCACTTTTAGGATTATTTGACCAATCCAGTACTCTAAAAATGATTCTCCATGTTTGACCAATCCAGTACTCTATAAATGATTGTCCATGTTAGAGAATTATTATGCTGCCCATGTTAAGATATGAGTAAATTTTCAAAATAATATTTCATAGTTGGTCTTCCAGAAGAAAGACTTCTTTGCCTTATCCATCCGTCTTTTCTTTTTCGTTACCTAATAGTTTTTACTGTACTAGAATTGGTTGCAGCAAGCTTTGAATTTTGAGGGGTAGAATTAATAGTGTCTTATTCTCTTCATTTAGCCTATTTCCTAGCACACAGTAATCACCAAATATGCATATTTACTTAACTAATATTTTTGATTATTGAAAAGCCTGTGGTTTGAATTTTTTTGTTTTGCAGTTTTTGGCCGGGGCTGGGTTTGAACCCACCACCTCCGGCATAGGAGGCTGGTGCCTACTCCCTTGAGCCACAGGCAACACCCTGAATTACTTTTAATATCTTTATAATGATTTATAGGAATGTTCATTTTCTTTTTTTTTTTTCCAAATTAATATGAGGTTCCAAATTTTTAGAATGCATTGTTCTCACTTTCAAGGTAAAGTTCCATTTGTAAAAGAACCCCTCAATCAGAGGGCCTGCTGTACACCCTTGCATTGTGCCCATGAGGGGAGGTCCCTCCTTATGCCCGTTCTCCTTCTGCTAGTCGTCCTCTCTTCTATTCTTCCACCCCCTGCCCTATACTAGACTATATTTGTGTTTTATTATTCATATGCGCGCTTAAATGTTTATTGGTTTCAGATTCATATTGAGTACATTAGATTTTTATTTTTTCCTTTTTGGAATACTTTACTAAGACTGTTTCAACTCTATCCAGGTAAACATAAAAGATGTAAAGACTCCATCTTTTTATGGCTGAATACTATTCTGTGGTGTAACATGGCTGGTGGGACCACAAACCAATACAACCTTTATGGAAAGAAGTATGGAGAATCCTCAAAGAACTAAAAGTTGACATTTCCTTTGATCCCACAACTCCATTACTAGTTATCTACCCAGAAGAATAAAAATCATTTTACCACAGAGACATTTGCATAAGAATGTTTATTGCAGCTCAATTCATAATTGTCAAGTCATGGAAGCAACCCAATTGCCCAACAAAGCATGAATGGATCACTTTCTTTTTAATTGATATTTATAAATTTAATATAAAATCTAGTAAAAGAACCAGCCAAGGGGCAGCACCTATGGCTCAAAGGAGTAAGGCGCTGGCCCCATATACCTGAGGTGGTGGGTTCAAACCCAGCCCTGGCCAAAAACTGCAAAAAAAAAAAAAAAAGAACCAGCCAATATTTATTATTATTACCTATGCTATCAAGATAGAACATCCTTTTAATTTTATTTTATGCCAGAAACACGGTGGGGGGGGTATTTATATTTATATTATTTCTATGTCTATGTTAATTATTTTAAGTGATTTCTATTTGACTTTATGATATTAAAATAATAGTCTTCCTACTATAAATTTTTACAGGCATTTTAACATTTATATATGAATATCGCTATGTGCAATTATATGTCTGACTCTTGATGGAGGTAAATTTAAAATGAAGGACTGTTTGAACAATAGTGACAATAACTAAAGTACCACCATAACAAAATGATGCACCAAAGATTAGGGCCCAGGGCTGTTTTTGACTTCAGTAGCTTATGCTTGCTGTTGGGCAGATAGCCTGAAGCTGGAAGTAGAGATAGAGGGGTCTATGCAGCTCATGTGTCTCTATAGAGAGTGTTCTTACTTTTCTGCCTCTATAGTTAGCCAGCTCTATTTAACTTGAATTTGCTGTAGACTTTCATGGAATGTAGACTTTTCCTGTACCCCGTGAGAATAGTCTGACAAGTTTTTTCCCCTGCAACATGTTAACTAAAGTTATGAGATAGCTCCAAAGCCACGATTCTTCATACTGACGAGAAGACATCTCTGATAATTTTCTATCTCATAAATCCTTAACATTTCCTACAGGGAAAAATCATGGTAAAGAGTGTGAGGAATACAATGATTTAACTTTTATTTTCATGCAGATGAAAAATTCTGCACTAGAATTCAACCCATTTATATTCAGACAAACTCAGACCGGAATTCTCTAGACTAATTATTTTGTTCCTGAGTGAAGAGTACATATTAGAATGTGTTTTTTTAGTAAGCAGTGAACAAATTGTTGAATAATTGCAGAATTATACTTGACCTCTGTTGTGTGAAATATGTACTCCATTGTTTCTAAGAGACTAAGTGGGGAGAAATGGAGTCGTTCTTAAGGATCTGTGAAAATTCTGGCATAACACAGTTGAGTCTAGTCAACCCATCTGTGTGGGTGCAATGTGGACAAAATGAATATTTTAGAGAAGAAAAGTCATTGTAAAGTGATAACAACTGCCTGTCAGATAAGTAAACCTCACATACCAGCTGACTGTATGAAGTCATGGTGATTACATGAGCCTCAGAGCTTTTGTTTCTGTTTTCTTAACACAGGTTGACAGGAGTCACAACCTTTTCAGTGAAATGCAGTGAACCATGGACACATACACATAAGGTAGGGGCAATTCAGAAAAGTATGATAACATCAACACAAACCCATCATTCCAGAAAACACAACTCTATACATCTCCTTTTTAATCATGGGTCAAACATAACATCCTTTGGATGTGTTCACAACATTATTCTAGGTTGTAGAGTTCATAGTACAAAAGGAAAAACACAATTTACCTGAAAAGGTTAATGGGTTTTCTTGACTCTTGATTTGAAACATCCATCTCCTTGGTCGAAATCATAGCCGTAAAGCTACTACAAAAGCTAAAGTTATGGCTCAAAAGTTCAATAAGCTCCTAAGAGCACTTAATGCTCTTATACCTTAAAAGTGTTTTTATGGAGATCAATGGGCAATTCACTTTTCAGTTGCATTTTATTTTTCCTACAGGGTGAAATGGTTGTATATTTTCCCATAATATTTAAGACACACACAATTCTTGGTTAAAATCTCTATACTGGACATATCTTTTAACTCAGTACGGATTGTCGGTGCAGGTTGATATATTTGTTTATAAAGGTAGTTGGGCCTTGATGTCTTTTAAAGGCCTAAAGCCGAGCTAAAAAATTTTGCCTCATTACTACAAACTTTTAAAATGGCAGTTGTATAAGACAGATGAAAAGAGTGACCTCCCTGTAGAGGTAGGTACTCACTTGGTAGGAATACTGACCCTGTGAAGTTTCAGAATGTGATTGTTTTGGCATCCTTAATCAATCAGTCTCCAGGGATAAGTCAGTCTAAGCATATTCACAAGAGACTAATATATAAGACAATCAAGTAAGACCTAATTATTATTAAATAGAACATACAGCTATTAAGAGAACAGGATACTTCTATTTACTGATCAGCATATTCCTTCCCTATAGTCAAATTAATTACAATTATATGATTTCACAGTCAACATGGGAATAAAGCAAGAGCGGTTAATTGGATGTATCACTGCCTAATGTTACAAAGCCCTGAGAGTGTGAAGTATTTGTGTCAACACAGAGACGCAGGAAAGGTCGCTCATGTGTGGAAGCTAGGGCTTATATGTCATCCCTAACAGTCTTCCAAAGGCTTGAAGATCTGAGTAAGTTAACAGTGTTCCTCGCACTGTGTTAAATCTGAATATGCATCTTTTTGAATTTAGAGTGCTCAGCAGGGTATTGGATTAATAAATATTGCCTGTGCTTAAGACTATAAGATCCCAAGTGCAAAAAAAAAAAAAAAAGATTATTTGAACAGACCTGTAGAACGTTTTCATTTCTCTAGAGAATTTTGAGATTCCTGGAAGGTCTTGAAATATCTGTAACTACACAGAATAGCAGCTCTTAAGATTTTTGTTCCCAGGACCCCTTTATACTTATAAAATGATTTTTTAAACCCAAGGAGTTACTGTTGGTTTGTATTTAATCAACTGATATTCATCAATTAGAAATTAAAAGTAAGAAATTAAAAGTAAGAATTAATTAAATTAGAAATTAATTGACCGATTTGACTCTCAGCAATTGACCAATGCTACCACATTGATTATGTAACCTGAGACTTTGCTGAATTCATGTATCAATTCCAGGAGTCTCTTGGTGGAGTCTTTGGTTTCCTAGATACAAAATCATATCATCAGCAAAAAGCGATAACTTTCCCTATTGGATACCTTATATTTCTTTCTCTTGTCTGACTACTCTCTCTAGAACTCCCAGTGGTATGTTGAACAGAAGTGGTAACGGTGAGCACTTTGCCTTATTCCAGTTCTTAGGCATACTGAGTTCAAATTTTCCCCATCCAGTATAATGTTAACTGTGGGTTTAACATATATGGCTTTTGTAGTTACCATTTATAATTCTCACATATGTTCCTTCTATCCCTAGTTTTTTGAATGTTCTTAATCATGAATGTGTGCTGGATTTTGTTAAGTGTTTTTCTGCATCTATTTAGATGATGATACCATTTTTGCTCCAGTATGTGGTGATTCACATTTATTGATTTCATATCTTGAGTCATCCTTGTATCCCTGAAATAAAACCCACTGGTTATGGCAGATTTTGTTTGTTTTGATGTTTTCTTGAATTTTTTTTTTGCTAGCATTTTAATGATCATTTTTGCATCTGTATTCATAAGGGATATTTTATTTATTACTAATTGATTTTAAAATGTTAAAAAATCCCTACAGATTAACACAAATAATACATTTTTTTAATTTTTCAAAAACATTCAAATAAATTGGTAAGTAGTGTGGGATCATTTATATGTTTACAAGCATTTTTAATTTCTAGTGTAATAGAAGACAATCATTTTTGTCTACTGCTTCTTCATTTAATCTGTTGTAACACTTATCATATAGCCTTTGAAAAAACTTCTCATATAGCCATAACAGAATAAAAGTGAAAAAGGCAAATGGCCTCATATTAAATTATATGTTTAATTATTACTTAAATAATTTTTATAGTAGTGTTTCCCTGAAAGTGTTCCAAGGATTTCAAAAAGCCTGCAGATCACTCTTTGGGAACTGTTCCCATAGAGAGTTAAGGTTTCTCCGACTACTGTAGTGACCCGTTTCCTCTCACCAACCACTCTCCCTCCTTAAAGCAGTGTCCTCCATTGCTTGCTTGCATGCAAATGCCTGATAACTAGATGAGCCCCATCATTCACTGACACTCGGTTAAACAACAATTTTCTGCAACAATTCTAAGGCCATTTAATTAAAATTACTGACTGATCCATACAAGAAGGTCAGCAATCTAACTGAATGAACTAGGAAGAAGTATCTGGGCACGTGGCAAAGAATATCTACTGTGGAGAAACCACAGGAAAATAAGAAAACTCTAAAGATGTAGGACTGAAATGTGGAAACTTAGGGAAGAGGGAAACTTCTTAAAATTGCTGATAGGTTTTAAACACTCCCACAGTGGAATTCAATCCCACACTCTGGAACTCAGCATTGAACATCCAAGCCAATTGAGACTGGTTTAACTTAGTTTCCATTTCTCAGTTCCGGCCTAAAACATCAACTTTCTCTCTTTTCCAAAGACCAACTTTTCTATATGAAACTTTTCTCAGGTTTCTTATCCTTGCCCACATTCTTTTTTTAATTTTTATTTTGCCCACATTCTTTTTTAAAATATTATGTTAGTTTTTTTCTTTACCTGTGGTTTTGTTTTCCTAATATTTCACTAAAATATTGTTCTCAGTCTAGGTAGGTAAATGATAAAGAATTATAATGCTAACAAGCTGACCATCTAGGCCACCTGCCACTTTGCACCTCTTAGCTGCCTTTTACCCCCTTCCTCAGATATCTCAAGGACATCTTGCAATGTATTGCTAATCTCAGACTTGTCATTTACCTATGACAACAGGTTCGAAAATGTTGAGACTGGAAATTGAACTTTCTTAGAAGTATTCTCATACCCTACCCCTTAGTTTCAAATCCTGTCTCTCCTGGCACAATATAAGTAATAAGATCACATTCAGCAGAGTCCCAAGGTGAATACTACTTCTTTACAAAAATATGCTCATTAGTATGATCAAGAAAAAAAATGGGGGGAGTGAGGAATTTGGAACATTTCTTCTGTAATAATTTAGTTTTAATTTTTCTGGGGCCATCAGAACCCCAAGTGATATATTAGTGAAGTGATGAAGGGACCAGTGACTCTTCTTAGGGTACTGATATCTCGGAATATTTTGTGTGTTCCTTTTTGTGTTTCGGTCCTTTGAAGTCCCTGTAGTAACATTCTGGGATGACCTGTGGCTTCCCATTTCCTGTCTACTAATACGATAATAATTAGATTCTCCCCAAAATAATTTGTATGATTATATTTATCAAACTTAATTAACATTAATCATCATCAGAAGAGATTTTGATTGACACATAACATAAAAACAGTCAGAGGTGGGTTCATCTCATTTGCAATTCTTGATGAAAATTCATGTTGTCCAAATGGCTGTTCCCTAGGTGATGTGAAGTAACATAAAGTACAAAGTGTCTGTACAGCATTCCTCAGACGCCCAACATTTAGGGTGGTTCGTTTCACAGTGTAGAAATATCTACCGTATTTTTCAACTAAAATGCTTTGAACTCAGGTCAGCAGTAGGATCACAGTATATGCTTTATAGTATAGATTTTTTTCTTAACTACTTTTGATGGAAAAGTGTATCTTGGTAAGTTTTCCTTTGTCTTACATACAAGTTATGTCACTATTAATTGACTAGGTATGTAGAATAATATCGAGTAAGTCCTACAATTTAATAAAATTTTGTTCATGCTGATAACCTTAAAATGCTTGAACACATATTTTTCAGTTTTGAGCTGCAGAAGAGTTGTTTTTTTTTTTTTTTCTTTTGGAGACAGAGCCTCTAGTTATCCCCCTGGGTAGAGTGCTGTGGCATCACAGCTCACAGCAACCTCCAACTCTTGGGCTCAAGCGAGTCTCCTGCCTCAGCCTCCCAAGTAGCTGGGACCACAGGCACCCACCATAATGCCTGGCTATTTTTTGGTTGCAGCCGTCATTGTTTTGGTGGGCCCGGGCTGGATTTGAACCCACCCACCTTAGGTGTATGTGGCTGGCGCCTTAGCCACTTGAGCCACAGGCGCCAAGCCAGAAGAGTTTTTCTATGTATGTAGCCAACTTTTGTGGTTCTGGTTTCATAACATCTGTGACCCATTCATAACAGCATCTGATTTCTTTCTGGGCCATTCTCTCTCTCATACTATGTATCCTATAGATAGTGGAAAGATTAAACAGAGTTTTGATTCTTTTTACCCTAGAAGTTAGAGGAATGCCTGCAAGCTCCTTACATGAGATTATTTCTCTAAATACCAATCTCCAGTTCAGCTTCAAGCATTTCAATGATGACTCTCAGGTGACCAAACTTCCCTATGCTCACCCATTCCTGTCTGATCCACGTCTTATTTTTCTATTTCTATTTTTATTTTGGGTAGTGATGTTGTTTAATACATATGAGATATATGTAGTTGTATCCCTTCAAAAATTTAATTTATCTTCATCAGTTAGGGTCACTGTCTGTTACTTGCACTAATAAACCCTAAGTAACACAGGAGAACAGACCAAGAATGACTTGGGGGAAGACCGTAAGGACTGTTTGTTAGGTATGTTGAGTATACTTCAGAAGTAAAAAAAACATAATTAGATTGCAATGTTTTTGAACTACCTGCCAAAATGTACAATTCTTTCTTTCCCTTCCTTTTATTTCAGAAGCATCTCAGAGATGATACAGTAATAACCAAATATATCATAGTAAAGGTGTTAAGCCTTCCATGCAGCCAGTGTCATCTACTGGTTTGGCCTGCATTATCTAGTGCCCACCTGCAGGCCCAGTAGGAAAGGTGAAGAACTTGGAGTGTAGAGATTATTTTGGAGGCAATTGTCAGTGTTTTGTGAATGCAGCAGGTGCATGTGCACACACACGTACTCATACGTCCAAAAAAAGGCGATCAATTTTTCTCTATCACCTCAGACAAAGATAATAAATTGTAGAAGCACTTCTTGGAGGATTTCATATATTTTCTCAGGAAATTTGGGGTAGAAAGACTGGTATCTATGTCTATAAAATATATGGCATACAAAAAGTAGCCATATTTATGTATGTATGCATATAAATATGTCAAGAGAGAGAGCAAATAAATAAATTGGAACTAACGATATATTTAATAATTGGACATTGGGTAAACAATATCTCCTCTACATTCATATCAAGAAGCATTGATTAGCTATTAAAATGATGGCAAATTTATCTTCATTGACAGAGTAATACCTGGATCCATAAAATATTTGTATGTAAACCAATTATCAACTATTAGCACTATAGAAAAGAATATATATACAAATAATGATGATAGAAAAATAGTGGATGACAATAAACTAAATGGTAGTGTAATTATGTTTTGCTTTCTTCAAGTAGTTATTTTCTTTTAAATTTTGCTTTTACATATTTTAAAATTTTTAATTTTTTTCTGTATAAAGGCTTTGTACAAAAACTAATTTGCCTATTTAAGAAGTGCTTTATGTTTTTAAAATAGTTTATATATTTATATCAGCAGCCTCAAAATGTGTCAGTCTCAAAAGAGAAAGGATTAAAGTTTTTGGACTCTTAAGCTGAACTCACAGTGCTTGTGAAGCTTTGGAGTTAAGTAGCCTTGATGTGGTTTAGGGTTTTGGTCTTTAGTGTTGTGTGGCTGAACCAGTTTCTTCACCTGTCTGGCTTCCAGACTCTTTATCTGTTAAATGAATCTATTGAGGATGTGTATCTTACAGAATTGCTGTCTGCATTAAGTGAGGGAATGAACATGAAGAGCTAGCCTAATTCCCAGATTATGGTCAGACCTCCCTAAACCTGGTGACAATGACAGCACTGCTTTGATGATAGCACTTAAGTATTTTGTTTTATAAGAGCATGATGAACAAGATGCTGGAACAATCCCATGAGGCAATCTGTTCTTCTACCTTTTCAGAACTCAATACAATTTCTTTTGTAATCACTGAACACCATGTTTGTGATCTGAGATACTCATGTCAATTCCTAAGATATCACTTCTTAAAATATTTACTGTGGATTAAATAATAGGTCTGTTTTTAGTTCTTGAGGAATCTCCATACTGTTTTCTACATAGGTTATACTAATTTTCAGTCTGGCCAACAATGTATCATCACTCCTTTCTCTCTGCCTCTGCACCACCATTTATTTCTTTTGGACTTTTTAATCAAAGCCATTCCAACTGAGGTAAGGGGAGACCTAATTGTGGTTTTAATTTGCATTTTCCAGATGATTAGTGACTATTTATCTTCTGAAACACATCCGATCGTGTCTTTTCCATTTTTTAATAGGGTCTTCTTTTTACTTTTCTGACTTGCTTGGGTTCTTTTTGGATTCTGGCTGTTAGTCCTTTATCAAATGTATTGCTTGCACATATTTTCTCCCATTCTGTAAGCTGCTTGCTCTGTTGAATTATTTCTTTAGCTGCGCATAAGCTTTTTGATTTAATCAAGTCCCATTTATTTATTTCTGTCATTTCTCTGATTGCCATTGAGCTCTTTTCATAAATTCTTTGCCTAGGTTGATACCTAGGAGACTTTTTCCTACATTTATCACTTCTATTCACCTTGAGTTAACTTTTGAGTGGTAAGACATTCAGATCCTGTTTCATTCAATTTTTTTCAGCACCATTTATTGAACTGGGTTTCCTTTCCCTAGTATATATTGTTGTCTACTTTGTGAAAGACCAGTTGGCTGTATGTGGATGGTTTTATATCTAGTTTATCTGTTCTATTTCGTTGGTCTATGCTTCTATTTTTGAGACAGTACCATGCTTTTTGGTTACAATAGCCTTATGGTATAGGTCAAAGTCTGGTAATGTCATGCTTCCAGATTTGTTCTTTTTAGCTAAGATTGCTTTGGCTATTCTGGCACTTTCTGGTTGAAATGGTTGAAATGTAGGATTATGGTTTCTATATTTGTGAAATATGACATTGGTATTTTATGGGGACAAACCTGAATTTAAATACTTACTACAGCACAATTCAAAATTGCAAAAATGTGGAATCACCCTAAATACCCATCCATTCAGAGTGGATTAATAAAATGTGGTATTTGTATACCATGGACTATGACTCAGCCATAGAAAGGGTAAATGAATGCCTTTTGTAACAATTTGGATGGAACTGTAGACCTTAATCGTAGGTGAAGTATCTAAGGAATAAAAAATGAATACCACATATGCTCACTATTAAATTGGAACTAACTGATGAGTACACATGTGTACAGAGGGAAGGGAACTTAGTGGAAATCAACAGAGGGTAGTGGAGGAGAAAGGGATGGGAGAAAACCTCCCTAACTAACATGTGCAATAAACACTATCAGAGTGATGGGTACACTTAGAGCCCTGACACAAATGTTACAAAAGAAATCTATTAATGTGTGACAAAACATTTATGCTCCCATAATATTTTGATATTAAAAAAAGGAAACCTACACACACATATACATATACTCCAAACATTTAAGAATGCTATATGGACATTTTGAATCTGAAAAATATAATATATAAAACTAAAAGTTTTAAGGGTAGGGAAGAAAAAACCCACACTGTCTTTATATTCTAAGTATATGATTGAATTGTTTCATAACAACATGGTTGGATAAAAGACTAATACAAAAATGTCTGTTGCATTCCTATGTACCAGTAGAAACTAGAATGCATGAACAATAGAAAAGATAAACTTCAAAAATAGCAATAAAATTATAAGGTACCTTGAAGTAAATGATAAAATGTATACAAGACCTTTGGGTAGAAAATAATAAAACTTTACTAAAAAACAGAAGAAGAACTTAAAAGGGGACAACTATCCTGTGTCCTTGAATGGGAAGACTCAATATCATAAAGACGTCAATACTCCCAAATTAATCCTTAAAGTCACTGCAATTCTAACAAAATCTCACCAAGATTATATGTGAGATGTTAGAAACTGTTCCTAATATTTATATAAAAGAACAAAGACCCAAGAAGAATGAGGTCATGCATAAAGAAAAGCAAAACACAAGTAACTCGTTTTACAGATTTTACTGATATTATAGAGCTGGAATAAACAAAACAGTATGGCAGTAGTGCCTGGCTCAAGGAATAGCACAATGTAACAGAATGGAAGAATGCAAAGAGACCCACATGAGCTCGTACATGGCAAGAGTGGTATTACAAATCAATGAGGAAAAAATGAACGGTTCAGCAAATGATGTCATTTATCCTTTGGAAAATGAAACACACACACAATATTCCGTTCAACCTATATATGAAAATAAAACCTAAAGGTTTTTTAGATATTTTTTTTCTTCCAATACATCTAGAATTTAAAAAAAAAAACTAAAATTTTTTATAAGAAAAAAATAATAAATAGTTGAAGTGAAGAACAATTAGAATGGACCTAATCCTTTCAGAGGGATTCATTTTATAATCTTTCATGCTGTCTTCACTAACAAAAGCACATTAGGTATTGTGCTCAAACATAAGGAAAGACTTCTGTGAATAAATATTCACAGAATATTTGGGCATATTGCTTTTATTTTTTTAATTACTTATCTCCTGAGTGTTCTTAATAATTAAGGAAGAGCATAAACCCCTGGGAATGATAAATTCTGCATCATTTTCCAAAATTATTTTTCCGGGAATTATTCGAAAGGACTTTAAGAAGCACTAACCTGGGGTTACATGGAATGTTTTAAAACTTTACTTATTTATAAAAAAGTTTCATACCCCCAAAAATGCTTGGAGCTTCCAGATGGAATTGATATCCTAAGAGATTAAAATATTGAAGAGTTTTGAAATGTATTGTGGATAGCAAAGCCCCATTATACATTTTAATGTGGAACAGAATCCTTTACCTAATCAGAAGAGAAAATGCAATTTCTACTAAAGTAACTATAAATGCTTTAAATTATTTCTTTAGTAAGTCCAAAATAGTCATAACTTTTATTCTCTATATATAGATAGTTGATTATAAGGCTAATCATTTTATAAAGGGATTTTAATATATATGTATATTATTCTATATATATATTCTATTTCATTATGACTATAGGATGAAAATATAATAGGTAGTATTAAATAATTGTTTGAGGCTAATCATTTTACAGAGGGATTTAATATATATTAAATTCATAAATATAACATATAAAATTTAAATATATATTAAATTAATATATATAATTTTAATATATATCAAATTAATATATCTATTAAAGCCCTTTGTAAATGATTAGCCTCAATCAATTGTCTAATACTACCTATTAAAAGAAAAATAAGTCTATAGTCAGAATTAAATACGGCATAATTTATTTTAAGCCTTCTAGTTTTCTCAGTTGGAAACTTTAATTTATTTCAATGGACAAACTCACACTTGGTTTCTTTCGATTACTATATAATATTTATTTGTTACATATTTTGTTAGAGACAAATCAACTTGTTAATGTTTTCTGTTTATTCTTGAGGTTCAGTTATTGTGCTTTCAATTTCTAGCTTTTTCATAGATACAAACTGTAAGGCTGCCAATTAGGTTGCTGTTTTCTATGAGACAGATGAGTCTTCATAAGGAACTGGAATAAAACCAGCTGGGCTCACTAGGAGACACCACGGGGTCTGGCCTTTGCTTCAGGCTACATTCAAAATTAAACTGAAGGACAATAACCCAAATCTAAGTTACCAGCATTTGACAAAAGATGGAGTTTATTTCAGTTTTGTAACCAAATAAAAGATTAACATAGCTTTTCTGGGGATCAAAATTTATTTATATGAAAATCCTTGTCATTAAATGAAAATATTTCATGCCATTTTGTGTTATTCCTAAAAAATAAGATGGAATGCTACTGACAAGAAAAATAGAAATTATTTTATCAAATATAGGTTTTACATGACTATGATATTTAATTATCAAAAAGCCACAATCAACCATTCTATTTAAATGTATTAAAAATCAGTATGTTTTTCAGATATAGGCTAAAAAAATTAATTATATTCACCATTTTTCTTTAGTTTTTGTTCTTTCCTCTGCCAATATTTTACTTAATTCTAAACCTACTCTAGCAACTTACAGAGTTTTTAGTCTTCTTCAGTTATGAAATATTTCAACCACCCAGAGAAGTATAGATAATAACATGATGCAAAATATATATTTATTACCCAAATTTCACTATTGTAATATTTGCATAATTGTTCCAAGTACATTTTTAAGCAAACAAAAATTATCCATTCTATAATGTTTCCAAGATTTTATTTTATTTTATTTTATTTTATTTTATTTTATTTTATTTTTGAGACAGAGTCTCTCACTATGTTATCCTTGGTGGAGTACTGTGGCATCACAGCTCACAGCAACCTCTTATTCTCCATTTAACTGATTTTCTTGCCTCAGTCACCCAAGTAGCTGGGACTACAGGTATCCACCACACCTGGCTATTTTTGGTTGCAGTTGTCATTATTGTTTAGCTGGCCCAGGTTGGGTACAAACCCGCCAGCCTCGGTGTATATGGCTGGCACCATAATCACTGTGAGATGGGAGCTGAGCCCCCAGATACTTTTAAACATGGGCAGTGTGGTAGGTGAACGGGTTACACATAGTTATTAGTACCGCCCATATCCTAGATTTGCTGTGACTTAAGTTTGCTGGGGGGAGATAGTTAATAAACAAATAAAAATATAATTATTATTTTATTAATATTTACATTATTATAAAATAAATATAATCGAATATCATCAATGGATAAAAGGATAAAGAAAAATCAGTATATTGACATAAAAAATCATTTAGTCATAAAAAAGAATGAAACCTTGCCATTTGCAGCAACATGACTAGAACGGGAGGTCATGACGTTAAGTGTGACATGCCTGTCCCAGAAAGACAAATACTACATGTTTTCATCCATACATGCAAACTAAAAAAAATGCATCTCATGAATTAGAGTGTTGGTTAGCAGAAGCTGGGAGGGAAGCAGAAGGGGTAGGAAGAAGAAAAGTTGGTTATGGGGTATAAAATATAGTTGTATAGAAGGAAAAAGCTCTAGTATTCACATAGTACAGTAGGGGAATGATGCTTAATAGTTTATTACATATATCAAAATAGGTAGAAGATTTGTAATGTTCCCCGGACAAAGGAAAGATAACTGTCATGGTGACAGATATTCTAGTAACTTTAATTTGATCATTACATCCCCTATACAAATTTCAAAATACCATGTACACTCCCAAAGTATGTACAACTGTTCCATGTCAATAGAAGGAGTGTTTATAAATATCAACTATTCTTTCCTTTTTGATATTTATTTTGGATTAATATGAGTATACATACAAGTAGGCTATATTGTTTGAATGTGTAAGATAAAGTCTGAGTGGTAGTTGTGACCCTCACGCAGAAGTGTGCCACTTACCCATATATTGTACCTATAAGGAAGAAAACTACTAAAAATGCTCCCCCCTTCCCCTTTCAAACATTATTACATTTTTCTCTCACATGTGTACATTGCTCTTAATCAACAAAATTCAATTTAGCGTTGATTACATTGGATGCTTGGGTTTCCATTCCTGTGATACTTTACTTAGGAAAGTGTTCTCCAAATCCATCCAAGTTGTAATAAAATATACAAAATCTCCATCATGCCATTACTAAGTATCTACCTAAAAGAAAAAAAGAAGATAATTTTATCATAAGGACACATACAGTGAGTGTTTATGGCATCCTAATGTACAATTGCAAAGATGTGGGAACAACCAAAGTGCCGTTCAACACATGAATAGATCAAATATTCTCAAACGCTATGACAAAAGTAAGGCACTAGAGTCTGAGTGAGAATTTTTTTTGAGAATGTGTTTTATTATTTATCTAGTTTAATGGATTTTTATTTGAGACTATTGATGACAAAAGAACACTCGTAGGTATGTCGTGCTTCCACGGTGGGGATAGCTTACACTACAGATCCTCTGTTGGTCATTGATTTCATAAATCCCTGGTCAAGACACAACCTTTGGAAGTCCTCTTTTAAAATATTACTTTATGTTTACAGCAGTTTTGTTTCCATAGCACTACTGAGCAGGTAGCACAGAGCTCTCATATACCCACCAATCCTAGACACATCTTGCACCAGAGTGATACATTTGTTAACAATCTATGTATCTTCATTGACCTAACCCAAGGCTGTTACTTACTTTAGAGTTCATTCTTGGTGTTACTCATTTTATGGATTTGGAAAAATGTACAGTGACATGTAACCACTATCCTATATCACACAAAATATTCTTACTGCCCTAAGAATTCTCTGTGCTCCGTCTATTTATCCCCTCCCATCAAACCAGTGAAAGCCATCTCCTTACTGTCTCCTTAGATTTGCCTTTTCCAGAATGTCACACATTGGAATCATATAGCCTTTGTAGTTTGGCTTATTTCACATGATAATATGCTTTTATGATTCCTCCATGTCTTTTCACAGATTGATTAAGATATAAACAGAAAGACATTGGAAATCACAGTGTGTGTGCAGAAACCATCTTGGACAATAGAATTCAATAGAATCATGCTTTATTGGAATGAATAGCATATGAAATTGATAATAAAAGATTTTATCTGGGCAAAGGGGCTTACTTAATGAAAACTGTCTTTAATAAGGTTTGCTTTGTTTAACCGTCAATTCTAATGACTCTAAATTAAATGATGCTTCCTGGTTATCAGAACAGTTTATTGGAGACAAGTCATGCCGAAACATAACTAAACTTCCTTTAATTTTAGAGTATTTTAGAACAATAGACAATGAAATCTTATATGTATGTTTCAAATAATAGGTATATTGGTGGCTTGGACTTTGCACAAGATGGGGATTCTTATCTTTATTTTCAAAGGTATCTTCTATGAAATTATATTAGGTCGAGACCCGTGTCTAAACCCTCTAACTGAAGACACTATACAAATGAACAATTGAAATAATGTGTCTAACATGCATTTCCACAGTTTCTACACTATACTCAAGTAAGATACCACATCTATGCTTGCACACATAGCATCACCATACATTATGGGTTATTTCAACTATATTTGTATAATATGTTCTATTTAACCATCCACATACATAGTACCTTCTGTAAATTTAGCCTGCATATCTATATTGGGAACTATTCAATTAAGTGTATATGAGACTATGGTACAGAACGAATGTATTCCACTAGGTTGAACAATGGAAAGTGAAATGTGGTCTTATGAATTAAATAGATCATCATCATTAAAATTATATCTTTAATTGTAAAACAGTTATATTTAAGTTAGGTAATCAAATTATACTTTTTTTCCTTTAAAATTTGTAATAAACAGTATTTTGGGCTAATTTTGCTATCATTCTCATTCTGCATTATTATTCTAAGGCATTAAGAACAGATAATTAAATTAACTGACTTTGAAAGTAATTTTTAGATTTTTGAAAACATATGCTCCCTTTGATTCTCTAATTTATTCAAACTTTGACCCGGCAGGTTATTTCTTCCTGCAGATTAACCCAGGATCAATTTCACAGAATAACAATATTTCAATAAAACTGAACAGCATAGTATGGATTATCATAAATAAATACTCTTTTAATTATAATTCTTCCTAAACACCCAGAGAGACAGATTGGAAATGGCAGGACACCAGCCAATCACTGTTGTTTTAAGTCAGTGAATTCACCCATTAGGTCACGTCAGTCATCTCAGAGCTCAGGATTTTGTTTCTTAAGACATAACTTTTCATAGGAATAGCATTGCAACTAGGTATTTTTCTAGTTAGGAAGCATGTTTAACTACGTATGGCAGAAACCTCTCTATTTGGACTTAATCACATAGGGATAGATTTTGTCACAGAGTGCGAAAGTCCTGGGCTAAAGCCACCTGATTGCCAGATCCTTCTGGGTTAGTTTTTCTCAACCTTCTGAATTGTCGTGTTGTTATAAATTGAAAAAAGGGGTCGCTACCTACCGGTTGAGAACCACTGTTCTGGATCTCTGTTCAAACATCTTTAAACTAAAGCCTCATCTTTATGTTAAAACATTGGTTTCTTCATGTCCAGATACATGTTCCATCCTTGTGTCAAGCAGTTTAAAATGGGCAAGGATGATAGGAAGCAGGTAGCATCAGTATTTTAGTCTGTTAGGCTGCGATAAAAGAATGCCAAAGACTAGGTGGTTTGTAAAAACCATAAAATTATTTCAGACGGTTCCGGTGGCGAGGCAATTCAATATCAAAGCAGGGGCAGATTTTGTGTCTGATGAGGGCTCACACCCTTGCTGGGAGACAGCCATCTTCACAAAGGGCAGGCTTTAAATCTCTTTCATATGGACACTAATCCCGCTCATGACAGTGGATCCCCCAAGACCTAATCACCTACCACAGGCCCCACTTTCTAATACTATTTATCACTTTGAGGGTTAAAATTTTAATATATGGATTTTGTGGAACACAAATAATCTGTCTATGACATCTAGAACTCTTATTTAAAAAAGAAATATATATAAATATATAAGTACATACACACAAGTGTGTATATATGCAGTCTTGCCAAGAATGCTCAGCTGGTTATTTCCACATCCATCTCAATGGTGAAGACCATATCAGATGTCAGCCCTTAACTGTAAGAGAGGCCTTACATATGTGAGTACATATCCTAGGAATGTTGAAACAATGTCACACAAAACAAAATTCTTTCTTAAAAAAAAAAAAAAAAAAGGAGTAATGAATATAGAAGCTAAGTTTGGTTCTGGAAGATTTCCACAATCTAAAATTTACCTATTGGTGGCATGAAGTTTTCTACCTTTATTCTACCTCCCCAATCTTAATTCTATAATAAATACTAGTGGACAATTTTGTTCTGCAAAGTAGCCCCAGAATTTTTACATTCCTTTTATACCACAATTCCCAATTGCACTGTTCCACTATTCTTTGCATTTACTATGCCTGAGCGGCTCACAGCTTGGTGCATCTGTTACCACATAAAATATATTCACTTCTAAATGTTTTCTTTATGGCTCCCTCCCAGATCACCATGGCCTGTCCTTCTAGTCTTCCCATTTGCCTACTCTCACTGAATCTGCTCTCTGCCATCTTTGTCATTTGTGGAATTTCAAACCTCTTCTAAGGCTGGCGAACAATCAATTTCCATCTAAAATTTGCCATTTCCCCCTCTTGTCCTCATACCCCTGTATCATTGATCTGGCAATTGATAATTTATAACTGAATGCATAGATATTCTCAAACTCCTGGGAGATATCCACAAAATGTTTATCACCAAGGCCCTATGCAATAAAACCATATATTTTGCTCTGTCTCGAGGCAGTATGAATCTGTAAATGGTTACCTGTCACCTCTGCTATGCTTATCCCCCCAGAAAATAGGAAACAAAGAGTTGGGAAAATTTACATTCACACTCCCACCACCCGATAGGTGCCTGGCTGTCCTCTCTGTATTCAGTGTGCTATATGTGGGCCATGTCAGGGAGAGGGGTTGCGGGAGTTGGATGAATGTGCTTCTAGTAGAGACTAAGTAAAAATTTCAGAACAAGATGGTTGATTAGGGGAAGAGAAAGTTTCTGCCTTTTCCATCTAAAATATTTTTCCCAAGCAGTATAATCTCTTTATATCACTAAATACATTCCCTGGAACCACAAAAACCCAGATGCTTGAAAGATTGGGGGTCAAATTGGCAGAAGAAGGAGGAGAATTTCCAGGGGAGGAGACAGGTGATTCCATTTCAAAATAAGGTCTTACCGTCACATGCTACATATTAGCAAAGAGGCCATCTTCTTATCATTAGACTCTGCTTCACCAGAACTAATATTTTCTGATCACTGAACAAACAAATCGCCTATACTTAATGTTCTTCTATTTATTATAGTTCTGTAAAAAAATCTATAAAATCTCAACAATGCACATACTCTTTCCACTATGCTAGATCACAGATGCTATATACTCGATTTCCTAAATTTCCTGGATCATAAGAGTATACAATATTATAGGAATAATAAGTGGGAATCAAGTATTTCTGCAATACTTCTTACTGAAAGAAAAGTGAAAAAGTTCTCAAATCAGAAGAGGGAAGGAACTCACAATAAAGAACAAATGTTTTGGTGGTTAAAAAATCACCAACTTTTGCAGATGAAAACTAATTTAACTGTTACTCATTTCTGGGGAATTCCTTCTCAGTAGACATATAGGCCTCTGTTAACATAGGCTATGAGCCAGCACTTACACGAATTTTTTTGTTATGATGAACTTTTTATTGCAGTGGTGCATGTAGGAGGGATTTGACCTATATATGCCCTGAGAATTCTTTTCCAGAATATAACTCACTTTAACAAGGCATTTAAAAACCCACATACACTTTAAATAAGGATGTCTCCAGACCTCAGATTCTTTGCCTTTTAAAATTGTATCTTCTCAAAGAAATAACTGTTTAAAGTCAAAATATATAAGAATAGAGGTAGAGCCTATAGCTCAGTGGATAGGGCACCGGCCACGTACACCAGGGTTGGTGGGTTCAAACCTGGCCCGGGCCACATAAAAAAACAACAATGACAACTAAAACAACAACAACAATAAAAGTGAAGTGTTGTGGTGGGCACCTGTAGTCCCAGCTATTTGGGAGGCTGAGGCAAGAGAATCGCTTAAGGCCAAGAGTTTGAGTTTGAGCTTGCTGTGAGCTGTGACACCACAGTACTCTACCCAAGGTGACAGCTTGAGACTCTGTCTCAAAAAAAATAAATAAATAAAATTTTAACTAGTAATGGTATTAACAATAATTACTATTATTATTAACAATACCTAGTGCCAAAAATATAAATTCAAGATCTCATTCTTAGTACAAATGTTATTTGAAAATATGTATTGTTTATATATTCTGCATATTTATTATTTGTTTATGAAATAAAAACAATGGGAAATCTATTTCTGTGATCCTCTAGCTTTAACTTGGACACAACAGGAGCAAAATCTTCTAAATATAACCCTTTTGGCTTTGTGTTTAGGATTCTCATTAAATGTATCAAGAGTGGCATATGACATTAGAATGTAATCTGTTAACAGTAAGAGCAAACAAAAACAACTGATTTTGTTAATTGCATGCAAGATGCTGTTGTAGGTGTTTTTTGTTTGGACTTGAGGTGAGATGCTCTATAAATGTATTTATATGCTAATGAATATATGTGTGTGTGTGTATGCATCCAATTATAACTAAACATGCAAAGCTTCACGAAACAGCAAGGGGGATGCCTGTCTCTTTTCTTCAGCGAGTTCTCATGATATTCAAATGAGCATCTTACCTAACAGGCTAAAATTAACAACAGGCTTCATCTGGGCTAAAGCCCTTCCAGCAATAAAATCATTACCAACATTTCACATAAGAAGCTGATACTCCCAGCACCACTACACATACTTTTTGCTAATATGATAGATGGTGAAAAATATCACTATGCTCTGACTCTAAAAACCTTGGGAAAAGTTTCTTACAGTCACCAGCAGTGCTGGTAGCCCAATATTTCCACGTTTTCTCTTTCAGGCACTTAGTAAGGTCACCTCCTTTCCCTTAGAATCCTCTTCACTAGGAATCAAGTTTGACCTTGTAATTTGGGGGGCCAGTACAGTGTATAAAGTGTGTTACTCACTGTAGGGAAAAGCTTTTAAAGCCAAGACGTGACGACTCATTCTTCTCTCTGGCACTGTCATAGGCAACTGTCAAGACACTAGCTGTACAATAGCCCTGGGCCCTTTGCTGATCACAATGAACAGAGATGCCGGCAAGCCATGATACACATAAGGCCTGACTGAGAAACAGAGCTTCATTACTTTAAGTCATCAAGCCTTTTGAATTTTAATTCTGAATTGTATGTTAGTTGACACAAGCATGAAAGTTAACCTGCTGCCTTGATAGTAAACTGTCACCTAAAACCTGAACATTCGTTGTCAAGTACTACTTTGAGATCTATATTCTTGGTACGCATGCTTTCAGGAAACATTGTACGTTCAGGATAGCATTGACCACTTTGTTCATCATGGACATATAGAGAAGAATGAGATATGATCTTCAACCTGAACAACCTTGTGTTTTAATATGAATTTGTGACATGTGATTAGATAAACTAATAGGAACTGTATTGCCTAGTAGGCACCCATTGGTTTGACTGTGTAGTCAGTCAAAAATTCCATGAGTACCAGGGCTGTAGAATAGTATCTCAACTTGAAAAACAGCATGTGAAAGAATAAAATTATTTAAGAAATTATATTATTTTGATGATCTCACTGGAGCTGAGGCACATGTCTATACCTTAACTTAATCATAACTTGTATGCCCAAAGAAAAAGAGAGATTATGAATTTATTATTGTATCTTTTTCCACTTAATTTAGTTAGCAAAATAACAAAATATTTGAAGTTTGTGCTAAGAACCATCAGTACTAAGAACCATCAGTGCTATTCAGATCTTTGTGTCATATTAAGACAGAATTTTTACAAAAATAATCCCAAATCACATCTTCTCTTATTTTATTCAATATTACTTTTAGAAAAATCTGGATATGTATGGTTCAATTTATTGAATCATTTTAGGTTTTTGAAATTGTGTACTTCACCTTTTATTCAGCTATGAGAAATGAATTTAACTTTCTACAAAAATCTTTCAGCAAAAGTTACTTCATTATCTTATGCCACCTTTTCCAAAGTCCATGTAGGAACTCTTGCTAATAGCTGGTGGCCTATTTTCTAGACAAATACATTTTTATAAAAAGGGTTCTCATGATAAGCTGTAATATATTCATTTAGTAGCTTTATCATATTTAAATTTTTCTTCCTTTTTATTGGAACTATATTTTCGGTAAACAAATCTAAATATACTAGTATCTTTTTGCTACTTCTCTCACATAGAAAATCCTCAATCCCATCACTTGCTGGTTTTCCTGCTCTTGCAGAAAAAGTATGCTGGATTGCCTAAACCCTTGTTACTTCTAAAAGCCAATTGAAATGTCTGCACAAGAGTCCATCACAGGGGCAAATTTGGAATTTATTTTATTTTTATGCTTTAAGGATTCTAATTTTTTGTTATTTTGTGTTTCACAAAGATGGTAGGAAATTAGGAAATTTTACAGTATCATTTTTTGGTACACTATCTATAAATTCTGATGGAGGCACAATTTGAAGCACCTCCAGAATAAAGCTATAGCCAACTTCTACTTCCTCAGCCATCACAGAAAAATGTCATAAACTCTCTGACACTATTTTCATTATCTTTGTGATTGTAACTTTTCTTTGGATATGAAAAAAACAGCTCCATTCCTAGTTGTTGGCTTCTCTTAAACTTGTGTTTTCATTTCTCCTGGTCTGTACCCCTGATCCTGCGCACCTACCACTGGTGACCCAGAACTCCGGGTAGTCTTGATTCTCTTGGAATTTGCTTCACTGACTCCTGTCTACAAGACTTTCTCAAACTCTCCATTGTTCCTACTTATTCCATATTTTTTTGTTCCACTTGCCTCATTTCAAATACTTCTCTTTAGAATATTTCTTGACTTTTTAAAGAACATTTTAGGATTCACCTTCCTTGAATGCAAAAATCCTAGACTCCGGCATAGTGCATGTTTGAAAGAAAAACCTATAAATTATATGTGTTAGTTCAGTGCTTCTCAAACACTAATGTGCATACAAACCAACTGGGATTTAGCTAAAATGCAGACTCTGCAAAGATAACTAGCTCCCAGGTGATGTCCTTGCTGCTGGTCTGAGACCACACTCTGAGTAGCAAGGTGTTACTCCATCAATATCTGACAACATGTGGGAATGGCCTAATTAATTATTCAAAACATTTACTGAACATGAACTACAACTGAAACATCAAGTGTTTCACTATAGCTGATTCTGGTGATTAACTGATGGGCAAAGAAAAAAAAAATATATATATATATATATATATATATGTGTTCAGGTTCTTTAGTTTACCTTCTGGAGGGAAAACAAAAAATAAAAAAGATAATAATATAAACATTTACAAACATCTGATAAGAGCAATAAAGGAACCAAATGTGATCTGTGCTGTAGAGGGAGTGGGAAAGTTCGTAGCTCAATCTTCTGAGGAAGTGGCAACTAAACAATGAACAGAAGAAAGTCAAAGAGAAAAGCCAGGCAAAAATGAAAGAAAAAAGAGTCCAGAGAAATGAGTAAACACAGTCTTAGCTAGCGACATCGAGCATATTGAAAAAATAGAAAAGATTCCAGGACAGCTTCCAGGGGGAAGGCTGGAGGTTAGAACATGAATAGCCCCTTAATCTTAGTAAGACCTTTAGATTTTAAATGTGTTATTATTCTAAGATTAAGAAAAGGTTATTAAAGAAACATTTATTTAAGTAGAAATGGGCAGGCCCTTTATTTTGGGGAGAATATATTGAAGGACAGAAAAACTGAAGGTGTGAAGACTAGAAAGCCTACTTAGGGAGCCTCGTAGCCGTAGGATAGGTCATGGTAGGAGGAGGAGGAAAATAGGAGAAGTTGACAGTGATTATGATTCATTGAACCCCTGGAGGGTAAGATAGTGGGAGGGGAATTTCTGAAGTAGTTTGGACTTTCTGATAGAGAAAATAAAATAAAAATAGAGAACACCTTTGTGTTTAGCTTAAATTGAATGTTTAACCGCACGATTTACTGAGGTGTGGGACATGGGGCTAAAATAAATTTGAAGAGAAAAGGCACCATACATGTCATAGACACGTAGAGACAGTAAGTAGCTAATTTACTTAGTTATATAAGTCTAGAGCTTAAGGTTGCGTCCAGGCTGTGGGTAGAAAGTCAGGAATCCTTAGCTACATAGCTAAATGTGGCATGTACAGAGAGAAGACAGAATAAATACACAAGACCTAATCGTGGGTACTCACAATTGAGACATCCAGACAGATCTAAGGCGCCTCTCACAAATAATACCCACAAGGAAAAAACACAGTGGGACTAAGGAATAGACAGGAAAGCGGGCTCTCACCAAAGCCAAAAGAGGAGGTGTTCAAGGAGTACACTGTTGACTTGGGGGAAAGGACAACATGTGTGGAAGGTTGTGGGTTAGAAATATGGAGCATTTTCATTTGTACAGTGAAGTAGGAAGCCAGATTGGCACAGGTTTGGTCATTAATTCTTTTAGTTTACATACATTTCTTGAATACCCAATATGTGCCAGGTATTATTCTAGGTGCTGTGGGCATTTGGCGAACAGACACAATTCCTACTTTCATGACAGTTTAAGTGAACAGGACAGATCAAAACATATGTATATATTTAGCAAGGTAATAATGACTTCGGCATGTTCGTAGGACAATTAAACTTGAGCCATCGTGAACAAAGTAGAAACTTTTTAAAGAGAAAACATAAAAAATGCTGAAGAGCTTAATCACATAGGGCCCCAAAGGACACAGCCATAAGGCATTTGGGATTTATTCCCCATGCAATGAAAGATTTTAAGGAATGTTGTTTCCCCATGTGGGTGCAGTGCTGCTTGATTTTTGTTTGGAAGGGAGAATGAGGGATGAGGAAGACTACAAGTATTGTCAACTTTTTTAAGACATTGTTTAGGGGAGATAGTACTAACAAACAAATAGTGTGTTTGTTTGCTCAGCACTACCTTTGAATACCTTACACACAATTCACTTACTGCCCATAATAACCCTGTGAGCAGGAGTCTTACTGTTTTTATAGATGAAGAAAGCACAGAGAAAGGATCCAAAATAAATGTGGCATATTTTTGTTCATTTGGTTTGGGTTCTGTTTTTTAATAAGACAGATGTAGAGCTTCCTTTTCAGTGAGAGAAAAACAATGTGTGAATAAGGGCAGGCAGATTTATTGATTTCATGGGCGTATTTCTCCTCTTATGCCACCTGTTGTCAGATAATTTTGTATGTGTGGGGCTATTTCTGGGCCGTCTATTCTTCTGGTCATTTGGGAATCTTTGTTTTTCACAAAAACTTTCATTCTATACAATGAAGGCACCGATAATCCTTAGTCCTAACAGGAATTTTACTGAGACTATCAGTATTTCCATATGATGTGGAATGACCACCCACTATCTTCTCTAAGTAGAATGGAGATAGATAGAATCTGATGCAGCGTAATAGAATTGATCCATAAAATCAAATCTTGTATGCTGTACTGAAAAACAATATGTGTAGATCTTCAATTACAGAAACAACAAGCAAGGCCACTAATCCTTTAAATGCGCCATTGCAAATACACAAACAGAAGCACAAGAAATAAGGCTTTTTCAAACAAAGGGATGAACAAAGTAAATATCCATTGAATTACTGAATCTCCACGTTTAAAGCCATCAGTAAAATAAACAATAAATTATGAAACCAACTTTACACTAAATTTATAATACAAAAACACCATGTCTTTGTTTGTCTTTTAACTATAGAGCAATAAAGATGATCCTTCATTATTCTTTCATATCTGGAACTATGTCAAGTATTATTTAAGTAATTCTAACTATAATAAAATGAATTTTTTAGCACCTTAGTTACATGGACAGAGTGTCTTGAGGTTCCCAGACAATTTAGTATGTGACATAATCTTAGAATGCTGAATATTTGGTCTTCCTACTCAAATTCTATATCCCTCTTTTTTTATTTATTTCAAAATATTAGGGGGTATACATGTTTTGTTTACATGCTTTGTGTACAGACTGAGTCAAATTTATGCACATAAATTTATACACATAAGTGTATCCTTCTCCCAGGTGGCGTCCATTGCACCCAATACATGTAAGTTTACCCTTCCTCACCTCCTCCCTTCCCTCAGCTTAATTTTCATTAACATTTACTTCTGTATACACACTGAAGTGTTGCTCAATGAGTTCCTATTTGTATTGAGTATGTGTCTGTTTCTCCATTCCTGTTATGTTTCACTTAGAAGAATAATTTCCAGTTCCCTCCAAGTTGTCCAAAATGATACTATCTCACTTTATTTTTATCTTAATTGTTTACTCTTCAGTTATATTGTATTAAACATTTGATACAAAAACCCAAAGTAAAGTCTTTTTTTTTTTTTTTTAGATAGAGCCTCACTATGTCACCCTCTGTAGAGTGCTAGAACATCACAGCTCACAGCAACTTCAAATTCTTGGGATTAAGCAACTTTCTTGCCTCAGCCTCCCATGTAGCCAGCACCCACCACAATGCCTGGCTGTTTTTTTGTTGTAGTTGTCATGGTTGTTTAGCAGGCCTGGGCCGACTCAAACCTACCAGCCTCGGTGCATTTGGCTGGTGCTGCAACCACTCTGCTATGGGTGCTGAGCCACAAAGTCAAGTCTTATAAATTGAAATAAATAGTGCTGTGAATAGTTGAGCTTTTTTTTTTTTTTTAGAAATGTATAGAAAATCACAGTAACAAGAAGCTTTTAGTTCAAAAACATGATTTTATTAAAGTGAATATTTTCTGAGATAGAGCAAATTTTTTGACAAGATGAAGTTGTGCCATTTTCCAGTTAGTGTTTAGTAGGTAAGAAACTTCATGATTATCTCTGGCAGATACTGGCTGCAAACAAATGAGAACAGTCCCATGTATTCTTTATTTTCATTACTATGCTCAGCAACATGATCCTGAATTCACTCTTGTTTAAAATGAAATTTGATAGATGTAGTAAAACCTAGTGATTGATAGGGTGGCTACAGTTTATAACATCTATTGTAAATTTCAAGACAGCTAGAAATGAATAAATTAAGTGTTGCTAGCATTAAAAGACAAGTATTTAAAGCGAAGGGTATGCCAAGTGCACTGATTTGATCTTTACAAATTATATGAATGTATTAAATTATCACATATACCTCACAACTATGTATATCTATTAGGCATGAGTTAAATATTGTTAGAAAATTTTTAAAAAATGAGATTAAGCCTGATAATATAGGCACTCCCACGATTATAGATGAGATAGATTCTGTAGATTTTTTTTAAAGTTTTATTCATATGTAAGTTGGAACAGTACGTTTTCCTATTCCCTGTGATAGCCTCCATTCATAAGTGTGAGTCATGCATCAGTCAGGTGTAGCCTCTGTTAACAAGTTCAAGTCGTACATAAGTTGGCTATTTGTAACTCAGGGACTTCCTATACAATGAAGATTAAACAAATTTTATTTTAAGTAACTCCATTCTAAATAACAGATTTTAACCCTCTAAAATCAGAGATGATATCCTTAATTTCATTAAATTGCATCCTAGTTATATGTTTTTCCAGTATGCAAATATTTTAGCAGTCATTATGAAAGGTATGTGGTTCAATGTCAAAGTAACAGAAAGAATGTTTCTGTTACTTCAATGTAAAGAAACAGAACAGATAAGGAACGCATTCCTTAGGTTCTACCAGCACAGGACTTCGTTTATTCCCACGGCTGTTTCTCCACTGAGCACTCTAATCAAGCATTCTGAATAAGACTGTTACTCAAAAACATTCTTTAAAAATGTACCATGAGTTTCTTAATCTCTAGAGGCCACTTGAATTTTGCTCTCTTAAGTGGGGACCAGGAAGCCAGGCATCATCCTCTCCAAGTCCAGCCTTTCTTTCCTCGTGTCCCCTCTCTCTCAGTACTTCACTTGTTCCTAGAAACTCGGAACTGTTCACTATTCCTAGAAACTCATTTGTTCCTAGAACTTGGTCTTCATGCTTCCTAACTAGTTTGAAAAGTTTATTTGGGCTGATAGGAGAAAAATAGCAAAACTCTAAGAAATTTTCCGCATAGGCAGGATACATTTAAGTAAGTTCGTTCATCAAGATAAAAATACTAGGACGACGTGTCAACTTGACTGAGCTTCAGTGGTTGGTCGCACACCAGCCTAGATTTGCTGTGAGGGTGTTTTACTGAGATAAATTAACATTTAAATCAGTAGACTTTGAATAAAGGAGATGACCTTCTAGAGTGTGGATGGCTCCCTTCCAATCAATTGAAGGCCTTAAACAAAGACCGAGATTTCTCAAAGGAGGAATTCTCCTCAAGAGTGTTGCATAGAAACTCTGCCTAAGTTTCCAGCTGCTTCTCCACTGCAATTGTAAACCTCATTTCTAAATGGCCAGCTTTGGCAACATTCAAAATCCTGTTAACCAGTTAAATCTATAAATCTTTCTCTGTCTGTCTCAGTCTCTTTCTATGTGTTCTGTTGTCTAGATCACCCTGTATGCTAGATAAAATCACTGCCATCAGAGCCGAACAGCTGATGGCCTTGGGTTTAGGAGGTTCCACACAGAGACATGAGAGAGATTTAAAGCTACTTCTGAGCAGGGCTGTCTTACTGTTGGCATTCATTCTTTGATTGCTGTTTTATAACAAGCTTATCCATTTATGAAACAAACTATACCTTTTTCTTAATTCTGTGTCAGTCATTCAGAACATTTCATAGATCAGTATGCATCAGCTGAAGGAGGAATGTGGATGCATTTGTGGTGGTTACGTAGGAATTGGGGCTATCTTTATATCTACCCTGCTTGCACCATCTAGTCTTATCTGTCCTTGATCTTAGTATCATTTCTAACATACAATAGATTATCAATAGGTCTACCTGACTATATGATTTGTGAGACCAGAACAATCAGCCTAGATGGGCAGTTTCAAATGTGTTGGTACTTGATAAGCTGTGGTGAAGCATTTTGCCTGCACTGGAGCTCAGTCAATCCCCAGAACACGTCTTTTAAAGATGTGTCTCTCTCTGCTACAGATCAAATTGCCTTGCTTCAGAACCTCCGTGGGGCATGTTATACTTCTCCTAACTGCAACTGCTCTAAATCCCTTACTGCATCTTTTTCCACCACTGATGCCACAAGCATTAGAAGCCTGTCAAATTATATGGCCCAAGTGGCGGAACTCCTCATACTGTAGACTAGACCTGCTCTTTCCTGCTTCAGGACCAGCTCGAAGATATCCACCTTCTATGTCTTCTAGTATAACAACTGGGACAATAGTCTCAGGTATGAAATAGATTATCTCCAGAACCCACAGAGATCTAACAGGCTTTGTGTTTCCTTTTATGGTGGGGATACAAGTGGTTGTAGTGATTTGTCTTTTACTTTGGAGGAGCTATTCTGACTCCCTGATCACTGAGCCTCTTACTCTTACTGAAGCGGTAGAATCGAATCTTTGCAGGATGTAGTTCCCACTCTTTGGACCTTGTATGTCTTACAGAACCCTCTGGCATCTAGCCAGTTCTGCTCTTTCTGCCCGACTGGCATAATTCCATTCATGTAATGTGTGTGTATATATATGATGTTCTTTAAGATATTCAGATGTTCCAGGTCTCTTTGGATTATATCCTGGCAAAGGATGGAAGAGTTAACGTATGTCTGAGGGAAAATGTAAAGGGGCCTAGTTATAAATGTGAATTGTTGGAATTATCTCTCCTGGTTAAAAAAGAAAAGAATACATTTACCTACTCAGTGGTCACACTATATGCCTGAGGTCATATTAATATGTTCTGGCTAAGATATCACATCTGGCACAGGAACTCTGATCAGGACTTCTAGATATTTAAGCTTGTAATAACCTAAAGTCATTCTCCAGGACCGTCCTAGATTCTGTAGGGGCAGGAACACAGAATTACATGATGATGAGGACTATTCCTCCTGCATCCTTCAGGAGTAAGATGGTCCTTCTAAAAATGCATGAAAATCTGCCCCTTGATGCATTTAATAAGTATTTATGTCCTTGGTCAGAAATTAGTTTTATAGACTCACACTTGCTCTTTCCCATTATAATACAATGTGGGAGTTACTCCAACTGCCATTCGCCCCATTTATTGCAAAGCTATTTATTTATTCCCTTGATCAGACACTAGTTTTAGAGATTAGCACCTGCTCTTTCCCATTATAATACAATGTGGGAGTTTCTCCAACTGCCAAGTGTGTCCATTCTAGTTATATACTCAAAGACCAGTGAAATGGTCGCCAGGTAAGTCTGTAGACATTGAAACCCAGTCATCAGTCAGGACTCCACTTATTTCTCACCCTCATCTACCCCCTGATGTGGACCTATGACGGTGATTCCACTCTGCAGATTTCAGTGTCTTCTGGGAACTGATGTCCAATAGTGAAATAACTGTGCAGTCCCTTTCTCTCATTGTAAAATCACATAAGTTAATGGCTATGACTCTACTCATGGAAGAGTAGAGCTAATGCTTCACAGTGTAATCTGGCCATGATGTTTTGCAGTCCTCTCCCGTGGGGGAACCAGCCATCTCTTTCAGTAGTGGGTTTGAAGTCAAAAGTGATGCATTTCAGAAACTAGTCAAGGGATTTTTAATTTTTTAATTGGGGAACTGTCCTCATATCTCTTTTTACCCAATATTGCTTTCTTTTAGAGAACTATCTTAAGCAGTTTCCTCATTTACTGACGGTCTACTTTGTCCCTAAGACTTTATTAACCATATCCATAACCCTCTTCAGATCAGACCTCTTTGCCTGAAAATCAGAATTCTCAGTCACTATAATTGTCTATCCCTGGCTTCTGGGAGATAAGCATTCCTAACTGATCTCTTCTATGTCAGAGCCTCTGAAATTTCCATTATCAGTAAGTTAAATCCTGTTCAGAGGAGAGCCACCACAGAACTTAATAGCATTGTGGTGTCTCTTCACAAGAACATTCCTGATGGTCGTGGTAAATGTGCTGCCCTTTGTTATTTCACTGGGAATATAGTACTCTGGCTAGACTTCTGGTCCCTCAAAACATATCTCAGAATACCCATTTTCATAGACTTTAACTCTTCCTTTTCTCATGCAGGTATTCTAAGCTCTTCTAGAGATCATTCTAATTTTGGATTTATATTTTCATAGCTTCAGGATCTTGAGTCACAGCAAGGAATTCAATTCCTATGTTCCCAAAGAGTTTCCCTAAGTCAATAAACTCTCCCTAAATGGTTCTTATGTTCCAGCCTCTTTAATAGACCAAACTTTAGAATCAATCTGGCCTCCCAAATGGTCTCATTCCCCTGTCAGTACATGTTGGGTAGATTTCAATGCTTTGTTTTCATAGTCCCTTTCCTTCCTAACCAGGCCCAGTAATATGGGATACGTGGGCCTTCACATGGTTGTTATCCCGGCAACCAGGGGAGAATATAGGGAAAACTGAAAACTGGAGTTGTGGAGTTCCCTTGTGTAGTAAAGACCTCTATGGTGTCTTCCAACCTGGAAGGTGGACACATTCATGATGAGAAGACTTGAGCCCCTACTGCAGACTCAGAAGTTTTAAAAAGTCTAGAAATTTTTAAGCTCTCATAGAATCTACTCAGATATCCCCATCCCATGTGTTGAGATTCCATTTTGATACACATACAAATAGGAACCTGCCTCATTGAATACTTTTTAATCTAATACTGAAACAGTTCTTGACATGATTGGTTAACAAGGTAGAAAATCAGCAATAAATAGTTAAATACTTATAATATTTACTTTCTATACTTTGAATTAACTAATATTTGGACTGCCCTATTATATAAATACTTCATATTTTTAAAATAATTCCCTCAAGCTCCATGTTATAATTATCATGTTTGACACTCCAGACTAGATACTTTATTGTTCTTGGTAATTCAAAAATTTGATGAAAACTAATTTTTATGTTAAAATATATTAGAAAATGAATAGATAGATGAACATAAGCATTGATCTTCACACTCAACTTCAAGTTACATATGATTTTTTTCATTTTTTAAATTTATGGGATTATAATGACCTTATTCATTTAATATAGAATATACAGGCATTCACAAATCCTTTCTTTACATTTCTAAAAAAAAATTGAATTAGAATTTACACAGAAACAAAGGAGTCTCTATGTTGTCTTAGTCTCTCAGATATACTAACATATTTAAATATATAAACTGAATTTAAGAAAGAGGAAATTTTCAAATTATCAAAAATGAAAGATTTTCTAATATGTCACTATAAAACCATTTACACAGCAATATTGATTATCATCACCTGTCTCGGTATAGTTGTACAAAAATTTAATCAGACTTTTTGTTTAGTGGGATAAAAAGAAAACATTAAAAACTTTAGTCAAATATTTTGAAATGTATACTTATTAACCATTCAATGTAGTATTTCAAATTCAGTGATAAGTATTATAAGAAAGGGGAAACATAAAAATGAACATCTTACATCAATTCCTCAGGAATCTAAAAATAAGAATACAATAATTGCATAGATGGCAAGGAAAAAAATAACAAAAATGTCAATTTATTTAAAAAAAATTCACTGCAAAGTGTTTTAAGCTCCTGAAAATAGGTATTTACTTGTAGCCATTTTCTTTCTTTTCTTTACGTATAATTGAGCCTTAGCACCTGAAATATCACAGATATATAAAGGTAAATAATTAGTATATAATTAATTTTTAAGACCATATTCTATTTCTCTAGAACCCCAGTATGATGTCAAATTCTCTAAATGCTGAAATAGTGTATACTGCTATTACTGTGTTGCAAAGGTCATTAAATCCTTGAATGTCTAAGTAAAATGGACTCTGGGACTATTGTATAATTTAAAAGTGCTTAAGGGGAACTCAGTTATATATCATGTCTATACTCACTCAGTGCTAAGAATCGTCTATTTACCTGTTGGCTATTTGCTTTTCATACAAGTTACTTTCTTTAAAAGACAAAGTCGATAGATTAAAATTTCATGATAATTTATGTAATTTACCCTTACAATAATCCAGGAATATATGTATTACCAATCAATGCAGCATATATTTAATACTAAATGCAAACATACTTAGATTTATGCATGAAACTCTAATCCTAAATTATCACATGTCACAAATTACGTTAATAATCCCAGGAGGTTCAATAACTTCTGTGTTAAATTGACTTTGAACATGTCATATAACAAGGTGCAGTAACTGACTTCATTGTCAGCTGTATTGTATTCTATGAATATATTTAAAAAGAAAAACTTTAGGTAAGATCATACATTGAAATAACATAGTGTATATTTTTTTCCTGTGTTTTCATATGTGAGATACTGAGAAATCACACATTTAGAAAGAATATTCTCTCATTTTAAATGTGTACATATCAGTCTAGAAATAAATCTCTTTTGAATCTAGGCATAATAATCACTATCTATAAAATAGGTTGCCTACAGATACTTGCATATTATATTCTGATGAGAATAAGTTTCAAAATTCTCCAGTATGTTATTGAATTGTTTTTAACGCTTTGAAACAAATTTTAACCAAAATTTGTGTAAAATAAGAATATAATATACCAAATCTAGCAAAGAATAAGAGGAGGAGAGCTACTAGCAGAAACTGTTGTACTATAATTTCAAAATTTAGAACCAGAGAATAGAAAGGGAACTATGAAGATAATTATTTGTTCCATTTCCTTTCCTCTGGGCAAGACCAGGATCCACATGAAACCAGAAGTACTGCTTTCTTTAGAGGTAAATGAGAAAACGGGTTTAACTCCACCTCATGGGTGGGATTGGTGCTTGCCTAAAAGGGCAAGTTCAGCCCCCTCCTGCACTGCCTTGCCCTTCCCTTCTGCCATAGGACCACGTGCGAGAAGGCGCTTGCTGGGTGCTGGCACATGAATCACGGACTTCCCAGCCCTCAGAACTGTGAACCAATAAACTGATTTCTGTTTATTCCGATATATAAATTAGTCTGTTCTAACATGACAAACAGACTAAGACACTTTGGTAATTAGTGATAAAAATAGTTTGAGGACGATCTCATAAAACCTAAGAACACAAATCCTGTAGAACTTAATGATGAAGTGTTAATTCAAAGGACATTCAAACTCTTTTCCTTTTTTGTCTCTCATAACAATTCTCACTAAAAATAAGTGAAAGAAAGAAATGGTTGCTACTTGTGACCCACTTTCCTTGCTACAGATCTCGTTGCCATTCTTTCTCCTTCCCGCTCCTTCTCTCCTCTCCTCAATCTCTCTCTCCCCCCCCCCACTGTCTCTCTCTCTACTTGTTTTATGTTTCCAAAATTCTCAGGAAAAAGCTCTAATCCTGTTAACCCTATCTGTATTTATTTATGTGCTTATTTATTTTTAGATATAAAATCCTTTTTCTTAGAACTGGTTTAGAAGTCTATCATTGAGTGAGGGAAGGTGACAAAATTAAAAAAAAAAATACATTCAGGAAAAACCCAAGATGGTTTATCACAAAGAAGTTACCAGGGCAGTCCAAGGGACTCATGATATTTTGTAACAGAAAACAGATCTGGTATAAGTTAGAAGGCTAGAGAGCTTTTACCACATAGAAAAAGGAAGAGAAGGGGAGAGGAGTCCATGGGAAGGGGAGGAGAGAGGAAGGGAGAAAAACAAGCAGTTAGGTCAGAAGCTAACTACTGTTGTTAGGTTGTTAGCGAAAGGGAGAGAAGGAAGGAGGCCTACTCACAGGTAGCAAATATGCTTCTGGTCAATTTATTAATAAAATTGTCTGTTTGTATATATGACTGGATATTTGGGGTAGATATGCGAAAAAGTGGTTCAACTCTATGTTACAAAAATATCCTGTACTCTCTCATTTTGCTTTCTTTCTACTTTCTTTCTTGTGGTTCTATTTTATTTTTCTATTTTTCATAAGAAAATGACCTGTGCAAACTCACCAAACCACAGTGAATTGAGAATTTGTCCATTTCCAAGCTAGAATATATAGGGGAGTAAGAATAGACTTCAGCATCAGACTGGAGTGTTTGATCACACCATTTGGAGAAATGGACAAATAAATACCCAACTAGACTAGGGAGTAAACTAGAACTTTAGGAGGAGGGAGCAGGAGGTGATAATGGTTATAGGTTCTGCCCACCTCATGACATTACCATATACATGATGTTCCTCACTCTGTCTTCCCTGCACATAACCAAGCACACCCTGAAGCTAAAATGATTCTATTTGGTTAAACTTCTAGTTTGTATTTGTAAATTGCCAGAGATTAGAATTTAAGATATTTATCTTATTCAATTTTGACCTAAGAAATAAATATTAAATACATTTAAAAAGTAAACAATCATGCTAAGAGCATCATATAAAATTATTCACACCTACCATCACATCACTCTTGAAACATGGAGTCCCAACATACCTGAGGTTGCAATCTAAACATTAGAATGAGAGGACAAGAAAATTCAGGGTAACCAAAGTAGTGGAAAGGATAAACAAACTGAAATGTGTTCTAAAAGGTCTCATTTGGGGTAGCAAACTGTTCTATCCCAAAGAGTCAATATGCCAAATTTGTCATTAATGTTTCCACCCTCTCTGTAAGCAGCTATAGAAATCATATTCTTTACCGATCATATACTTCCTACGTACAGTCACACAGTTTTATTGTTGATTATGGCAAATTATTGACTTATCATTTTACAGTGAAGGATGTGTCCACTGCTTTTTTATTTCCTAGAACACTAGTTGCCCAGCTTGTGTTTAATAAATCCTTTCTGATTGATAGGTTCAGATGATTCTATCAGCATGGGCCCCTGGATTATATAGGAGACCACGTGGATATTTGAGAATACACTCAGGGGATGCTGAAAAATCAATAGGAAAACTGGCACTTCTATTAGGAAATAAACAAACAAAATAAAACACTGCTAAGCCCTTTCAAAAGTGAAGGCCAAAGCCCTAGCATCCTGGGAAATTATTTTTTGGTGTGTTTACCAAAGAGATTATGTTATTGAGGATGCTGTCAAGATGGGGTTTGCTCAGCAGTTGTTGTTTTGTTTCCCTTTCCAGAGCAGTTGATAAGATATGAGCTATTTCAGAATAATTGAAATAAAAGGAATAAAAAAAACAAACAATACAAGGAAGTTTCCTAATATGCTTGTCCCAATTAAGAAGAAACTTTCTAAGTATTTTGTATGCAGTTAAGACCTGTGGGTCTTGAATCTTCTATGCCCAGCTGGAAATAAAAATGAAGATGAAGGGAAAAAAACCTTCTGTTCTTATGGAGCTGGCCTTGGCATCCACTACTTGTTTGTGCTGGTTTTTGCTTCCCTTAAACTTTCAAAATTATGGGGGAGGAGGCAAGATGGCTGACTGAAGCCAGCTTTTGGCAGGGGCTCCTGTCCAGAGGGGAAAATAATGGCCAGAAATAACCCAATAAAGTGGAAGATTGGGAGCTGAGCTGAGAAAGAGAAGCAATAGGTTCGCATCACCCCTGCTGCCACACCAAGGAAGCAAATTTCAGGTACCAAATCCATCCCAAAGAAGATGGGAATCCTTCCCCTACCCCCAGGAGAGCAGCTTGAGGCAAGTAGAGAACAGAGGAACTTTTGTTTCACCAAAGGGGAGAGAAAATTGAGGGCCAGGACGCCCTCCACGGAGAGATACTGCTGTAAGCCCAGGCAGTCTCTGGCCTGGGCCAAAAGTTGATCTAATATTCTCCCTACCTTCTTGAACTCCTAGTCCATCCCTCCCCCTCCCCTGGTGGTCTGGAAGACTAACCCCCACAAAATCTGGAGCATTTGGCAGATTTTTGCTAAAGCTAGGCACCTCAGAAGCAGTGGGACACTGTGCTAAAACTATAACTTTAATAGAGGTGGGGAGCCACAAGGGGAGACTTGTCCTATGTTGGAAAGATCATAGCTCAGGTCCCACATACAGACCAGCAGGGACCACTGCACACTGGCTCTGGGGCTCAGTACCCACCGTGAGCTTCTCGGCTCCTAGCTGGGTTTCTGCACCCATTTGCCATGGTGGCAACTCCCACCTAGCTCCTACAACTTGTGAGGCCCACGGCCAGTGACTCCCACCTGGCTTTGCTACCTGCAGCCTGTGGTCAGCATACCCCCCCACCTGGCCAACTCCTGTGACCCATGTGGCCAACCATGGTTACTTGGCTCTCTGGGTCCTGAGACCCACAGCCTGCATCTGGTGACTCCTGCCCTGCTCCTGCAACGTGTGTAGCCCACAGCCAGTGACTCTGCCTCAGGCTCCTCACCTGGCTCCTGCTATCCATGGCCCCTGGCTGACAACTCCTGCCCAGCCCCTGTAGCCCAAAGCCTGCAGCCAGCAACTCCTTCCCAGCTCCTGCAACCCATATGGCCCATGGCAGGTGACTTCATCCTCTAGTTCCCCATCTGGCTCCTATGACCTTTGGCCCATGCCCTGCGACTCCTGTCTGCAAGCTACCCACAGGTCAGGGTTTGTGACTCAGCCCTTTGACTCCCAGCAGGACTCCCTCTGTGCCTGGCTACTGAGATCCCAGAACCCCCTGAGGCAGGTGACTCTACCCTCTAGCTTCCCACCTGGTTTCTGTGGCCCGAGGCTGGGGGCCAGAAGCTCTGCCCTTCAGTTCTCCTGTCTGCCTCCTGTGACCCTTGCAGCTGGTCGCAATGCCCTCCAGCATGACTACTGGCTCCTGTAACCTACCCACAGCCGTACTGCAGACCTGTGGCACCACCCCCAACAGTGGCAGCAAGCCCCACCTTTCCCATGAGAATGGTGGCAGCTCCATAATCCCTCCTACTGGGGTCAAATTGAGCTGCCAGTGGACCCCCTCTGCCTAGATGCTGAAAACCTCCCACCTGATCAGTGTTTGTGTTGACCAGGACAATTGGTTTGGAACTGTTGACTGGGCCAATCACCTGGAGACCACCAAGGCTGTACCCTGGTTGTGTTGTTGTGGGAGTATGGGATTACCGTTGGGTGGCAGGGTGTCTTAGTTGCTTATACTTGATCTTGACTCTGAATGACATGGAAAAAATAATTTCCCTTAATAATTCCAACCCCAAGATGATCAGTTTGTAAAAATGTTAATAAAAAAATTTTCTTAACATAACAGCATCCAGTTACTCAATACTAATATGAATAAAAGAATTTTGAGTGGAATATTTGCTATTAAAATATGTGATTACTTATTGTGATCTTCAGCTTAGTTCAAAATACAACCAAAGCTCAGGCTATACATCTCTCATACAAGAAAAACATTTTTTTCACTAACAATTATGTACTTCAGGTTACAAACCAGATATTACACATAAAATCTCTAAAGCTACAACAAACTATTCAAATGTAAAATTACATATGTATCATGCATACACATTTATCTTGAGTCAGTGAACATTTCTAGTTTTCACCCATGATATTTATACCCATAGTTTTTACATTTTTATTTTTATGTAATTTACAATTTCCCTTAAGTTTGCAAGTTTGTAAAAAAGAGCAATCCTTTCCTGGGATTCAACAAGTGCTAATAATTTTGATCTATTTAATTTCTCAATCTTTTTCTCTACCATATATATGTAGAACTATTTTTAAAAATCTAGTAAATATTATGGCTGTTTATACCTAAATAATGCAAAATTTATTTTCTTTAAACAGGATATTGTGTTCAATTACTTCATATTCTTATTTCATATTGTCAAAGTAATATAAAACAAATTCAGAAAATTTGACCTTGACATAATGCTACATATGATCTAATCCACAGTTTTATGTTCAATTTTTTAAAATTATCTTTAATAAATACTTTTTCCTAGTCCAAAATGCAATTAAGGATAACGTAACATTTAATAAACATGTCCCTTTCATCTAATTTAACATGTTATCATCATAGATTTTTGTGTTTTTTAGGATATTAACTTTTCTAAGAATTCTGAGAGAATTTGTAGATGTACTTCAGTTCTGTTTTATATCTCATCATGATTAGATTCAGGTTATACATTTTGAAAGGAACACCTTTCAGAAGTGATGTGTTTTCTTCCATGCACCAAATTAGGAGGCAAATTACTTTGGCTTATACCAGAACTGCTAATGTTAACTTAAAGCACTTGGGTATGGTTGTGTCTGCCAGGTTTTCTACTAAAAACGTATCTTTCCTCATTGTAATTGTTAAATAATTTGTGGGGAGATACTCTGAGACCATGAAAATATCTAATTTTATTCATTAGTATTGAGTATGTTGCTGATTCTTGCCAGCATCAATTATAAATATAATTAAAGGTAATTCCATCATTCTACTTAAGTATATTAATTGCCATGTTACTATATTGTAAAGCTTTTTCTATGTCCTTATGTATTTAAATCCTCATTCCTATACTTATGTTGGTATGAACTAATACATTTTTATTTTATTAATTTAGTAATATCCTGTTACTATCATTATTTCGTCATTCAAATTGATCTATTTGGGAAGTGAGAGGCCAAATTAATGTATTCTCTGTTACTTAGAGCAGAATACCTGGTACTGGGTAACTTACACAGAAATAAAGAATGTATTTCTCCCATTTGTGGAGGCTGAAAAATACAAGGTCAAGAGGTGATATCTGATGAAAGCCTTCTTGCTGATGACAATTTCTCTGCAGAGTCCCAGGCTGTGCAGGGCAGCACATCGCCAGGAGACGGTACATGCTTGTGGGCTCAGGTCTCCCTCCTTCTTCTCACAAAGTCACCAGCACTTCCCCTCACCTGATAATACTTTATTAATTCACAAATGGATTTATCCAGTCACCTTTTAATAATGCCACTTTGAAGATTAAGTTTCCAACACATGAATTTGGGGGACACATTAAAATCATAGCAGAACTTATTCAAGATGATTACTGTGTTCTGTGTTTTCCAACACATGTGCACAATTTTATTTTCTGGCATAATTGCTGTCATATGATGTCTCAGGTTAATCTTCTATTTTTCCTCCCACAGTCCTGAATCAGCCATTCTTCTAAGAAGTCCACATTTCCTTAAGTGAACCTAAGGTGTACCTGTTATCATTGATGTGCCCTTGCTCTTCAGGTCTTTTTGTGGACAGAACTAAGATACTATTCACACATAGTTACTGTGTGGTGCTATCCATAAAGTGCTATCAGATGGATACAGATTAGATAGATACAGATTAGCTATAGATATATGCTACACATATAGAACAATATGTACCAGGAGTTCATATGTTCATCTTGATGACCCCAGTTACAATCCAATGGCATAGGATTATTGCCTACCCTCTATAACTCTCCCTTAATGTTGAGAACCTGGGTTTTGTTCTTTACAATATATTTTGCTTATGTGCTATATCGTAGAATATGTAGAACACACTTTAGGAATTGCTAACCCACTGCAAATTTTTTAGAAAGTCTGCATAATTTACTAAGATTAGCTCTGTTTTTGTCCCTGTCAAGGTGGTAATGATTCATTGGAAATGTCACATAATTTTGCTTGTAAATAATTTTTTTTCCTTTTCAAAAGGAATAGAACTATAGTTTCTTAGTAGATATGAAAGCTTCCATTACATTGAGGGGGTCCTGAATGGGTTGACCCCATTTTGCTTTTTAAACCTATATTTTTTTGTGGCTTTATTTTATTTATTGAGCAGTAATATGAACATGCCTCTAACAGGCATATATATATATATATATATATATCTGTATATATCTCTGTATATAAAGAGATCTACTTAGTGAAATGTCACTATGTCATTCTAAACATCCTATTCCCATCTACATCCTGTAGTTAACCAATATTATACCTTTTCTTACATTCAGAAATCATTTTTTTTTGCAGTTTTTTTTTTTAGCCAGGGCTGGGTTTAAACCCACCATCTCCAGCATATGGGGTCAGTGCCTTACTCCTTTGAGCCACAGGCACTGCCCCTATGTTCAGAAATCATGTTTATGTGTTTTGATAAATTTCCCATGCTTTATGGACATTATTTTTGGTTTTGGAAATTTTTTTCTTCAAGTCTTAAAAATACTTAATATATTAAGGTTATTAGTCTATTATAAATATTTTCTCCTAGCTAGTCTTATGAGTTACCTTACCTTATCACACCTTTTTGCCATGCAAAGTTATTGTCATCATTAATATTATTAGATGACTTAAAATATTAATCCTTAATTTTATTGTATCTTGTCATAATTAGAAAACCTTTCCTATACTCAGGTCATAGAGCAATTCTCCCATTTTTCTTCTACTATTTATATGGTGTCATTTTTTTTCAATTTCTTTTTATTAAGTCATAAATACATAAATCATGTGACATTAATGCATTTATGGGGTTCAATGTGCTGATTTTATATACAATTTGAAATGCTTACATCAAACTAGTTAACATAGCCTTTACCTCACAATTATTGTATTAAGACATTTATACTCTACACTTAATATATTTGACATGTACCCTTGCAGTATGCACCATAAGTGTGGTCCCACCATTACCCTGATTATGTTGAAGTTCATTCCAGAATTTCAGATCTATATCTAATTTCATCTCCTTTTAAATAGTTATTTAGTTGTCCCATCCCATTTCTTAAAAATGCTCATTTTTGCCTTACTTGCTAAAATGTTCCTTAAAAAATTTTTTTTTTTTTATTAAATCATAGCTGTGTACATTATTGCAGTCATGGGGTACAATGTGCTGGTTTTATATACAATTTGAAATATTTTCATCAAACTGAATAACATAGCCTTCATAGTATTGGTTTAGTTACTGTGTTAAGATATTTATAATCTACATTTAGTGAGTTTCACATGTACCCTTGTAAGATGCAATGTAGGTGTGGTCCTACCAATCACTCTCCCTCCATTCATCCTTCCCCCTCCCCTCCCCTCTCTTTCCCCTTTCCCCATATTCTTGGGCTATAATTGGGTTATAGCTTTCATATGAAAGTTATAAATTAGTTTCATAGTAGGGCTGAATACATTGGATACTTTTTCTTCCATTCTTGAGATACTTTGCTAAGATCCTGACTTTCCATGCATATCATAACTCTATTTCTGGACTTTTTATTTTTTTCCCTAGTCGTTACATCCATACCTGTGAAAATAACATACTGTTTTAACAACAGAGGCTTTATATTATGTTCTTACATTTTGTAGAGTTCATTTCTGTAGGTAGCTTTTATTTTTCAGCAATTTCCTAGCTACTCCTGGAAGTATGTTTATTTTCAGTACAGTGGAACTGATAAGGACCCCATGCCCACAAAAAGTAGATTCCATTTTAGATTTTATGATTGGAAAAAACAGGCCTGGTCTCCCAGTAGCAGTCCAGGCATTTGACATTACCACATTCTGACCCCTATCTTGTTGGCCAGGAAACAGGAAACATGGATGCTGAACAACAGTTCAGTACCCTCATATTGATCTGAAATTAAAAGAAAGAATAACAAAAGAAGCAGTAGCATACAGTTTCCTCTGCCTGCGTGTGTATATGTACATACATTTAGCATCTGTTTCCCAGTCCATTGTGCTACAAGGAGTCAGCTGAAAGTAAGTGATCGCTGGGCACAAAGTTCCTAGTAAGACTTGTTAGGGAGTGTAAGCCGGTGTCACAAGTCTTTCATTTAAGACCTATGTTCATGGAAGGGCAGGAAAAATAAGAACCTTCTCTCTTATCCCTTAAGTTTAAACATTCTAAGCAAGGCAATTAATTGTAGAGGAAAAAAAAAAGCTTCAACTTTCTAAGCACTAGATTAAGCCTTCTGCTAAATTATGATATGAGTAAAACATAGTCCAGTCTTTTGTTACAGGGCAAGCTCTGGTCTGTCAGCAACTCTCTAACGGAAAAACTTTCTAATTGAATTGCAAAATATGTGTGACGAGAAACCTAACAAATGAAGGACTTCTATGACTGTGCAAAATCCCTTCTTAAAACCTTAGAGATGAGATTAGGTGGGTAGATTTGGAGGGTTTTCTCCAGTAAACTCCAGTGTAGACATTTGTTCTATTTGAACTGACACAAGCCTTTTCAGGTACCCATCATGTCTACAAAGTCCAGCAGGGATGGCAGATAAAAGAAAGGGGACTGGTAGGAACTTGGCAGCACTATGTAGGTCTCTTCTCAGATGTTATTAATCATAAAGTTATGGGGTAAAAATAGGATCCAAAATGAAGGAGAGGAAATATTTGAACTCTTGGCTGCTGTTCCCTTAACAAGCTGGCTGTGTAGGCGGCTCTGTTCCTCCTGCTGCTCTCACATTTGGCTTAGCTCCAGCAGGCCTGGCTTCTTCAGTAGAGAAGTTTTCCTTGGCCTCTGGGAGTCGGGAAACAAGTCATTTCCAGCAAGACAAGATGCTGCTCTTCCAGGTGTGTTTTTGTTGTCAGGTGTCACTCCCGACGCAGGCACAGGTTTCTTCTTCATCTACAGCATTTTATGCAGTATCAACCAGTATGGGCTGGGGAATAGGGAGGGTATGTCACTCAGATTCAATTCAGAGATGCTGGACAAGGTATCAAAATGTACCTGCTCACGTGGCTTTAGGCAAGTGGTACCTGACTCTTATTTTGATTGTTTTCTTGGATCAGGAGGTCACATGGGCTTTTATCCACACAATTTCTGCAGGTCTCTGCCCCTGAAACACCAGAACAGCCCAAGTCTTAGCGGCTCCTAAATGTAGAAAGCATGACTCCTCCCTCTCAGGCCTTCAAGGTGACCAGTTGTCCTTCTCATTGGTCTCCATTGCCATAATGTCAGAGATTTTAATATCAGATCTGCTACTGCTCTTTCTAATTATTATACAAATACAAGAAGATGAATATGGCATTTTCATATTAAGGACTTAGTGGTACTTTCAAATCTGGATTTAAAATAATATTTTAAAAAATAAACAGTTTATATTTGACTAGGGTAAAACCTTTTACTTCTCCAACCCACCATGCTCCACTCCAGGCAAGTTAACGAGGACAGAAACAGGTGGGTGTGTCCTCTATCTCTTTGGTCTTTTTGTTTGTTTAATTTTCTTGTGGGAAGATGGAGACTTCGTATCTTTTGTATTTACCTGGATGGAGTTCAAACACATTCTTCTTAGTAAAGTGTCACAAAAATGGAAATGCCTGTCATACGATGATTCAAATATTTATTTACACCTGGTGGTCATTACATCTTCACCATGGTATGGATTTTTCTTCTCTGCTATGGAGATATCACCAATGAAATTGAACTAGTAGTTATTTGAAAGAGCAGGACTCTCAAGGAAATTCAGATGGGTCAGGATTTAAAAGTTAGTTAAATTTGCAAATGTTTTTCAATAACAGCATCTTTTTATCCCTTCTCTCATTTTTTATCTTCTTTTAAAACAACGAATATTTTATTATATCTGTGTTTACTATTTTTAGCTAAAATAGTAAATTATTATATTCTGTTAAATTACTATGAGACATTAGCAAGCATGTCTTAAACCAAAAAAAAAATTCTATTACAACACTATCAAATATACTAGGCAAGGCTTATTTTACCTGTCATACAAATTTAGTACTTTCAATGATAGACAAAATCAGGGATTGCTAAAAACAGCACATGTTTGGATGAAATAATTAGTATTTTATAGCTTTAAACAATTATGTTTCATTATAGCTCAGATACATTAGATATATGGGTTTTTTGGTTGTGTGTTTATTGTTTCAGGGTCATTTGGGGTACAAACAATTAGGTTATACTGTTTGCCTTTGTTAAGTAAAGTCCCTCCCTCTTAGCTGTGTCTTGCTAAGAGGTGTTCCATACACTGTAATTCCCATCCCTACCTCCTCCTGTCTCCCTGCTCCCTCATTCCTCCCACCCCCTCCTTGAATTGATTTTGGGTTTTCACTTATGTGGGTATGTGTTAGATCACGTAATAGGTTCATATTCAAATTGAGCACCTTGGATTCTTGCTTCACAGTTCTTGTGATACTTTACTAAGAAGGATATGTTCCAACTCTGTACCGTCAGAGTGGGAAAAGATATTTGCAGGGCATGAATCTGACAAAGGGTTGATAACTAGAACCTACATAAAGCTCAAATTAATCAACAAAAAATAGATATATATGTTTAATGGATAAGCTTCTTGGAACCATGACCCATTTCTTATTCTTCTTAAAATAGATTTTAGCTGGATACAGTGGTTTATGCCTGGCATTTCATTATTTTGGGAGGCTGAGGCTGGAGGTTTGCTTAAGGTTAGGAATTTAAGCCTAGCTTGGGCAACATAGAGAGACTTTGTCTCTAAAAGAATTAACTAAGAATTAAGTTAAAAATGTTTTTCAAATGTGTTAGATTTGTTGTTAAGGCTCTAGTTTCTCTGGCACAGTATAACAAGTACAGTTGGCAGCAATCAAAGCTTCTCAATTGCTTGTGTCAAATTTTAAAACAGTAGTAATTTTTGATCTGCATAGACTTGGAGATAATATTTCTTTGATTCCATACAACTTTCAGATACTACTAAGGAATAATTTATAAAGACAAAATCGTTTTATGTTTCAAACTGTGTCCTGAAGAATATCAGCATACTAATATAAATTATCGGGTACTATGTGGTAACAGAAATTCTTATTGAATAAATTTAGATATTGATACAATAGAAACTCTATAAGTTAACCACCCAAGGGACTGTAACAAACTGGTCAACATGAGGAAGTGCTATACCGATACATACATGTGGTGCATGTGTGGTCTACAAAAAATAGGTCAATTTAAAGAGGTGCTCAATGTAAGGAGATTCTACTGTTTAATGAAAAACTGAAGAGGCCTAGGAAAGGAAACTACCAATTTAATGATAATTTCTTAAATGCTTTTCTATAAAATGTAATTCATACTCTTTAGGACAATACTATATTCTATATTATAGAATATAGTTTGGGAAATGAAATTAGTAATCATTCTAACTGCAAATTAGGTATTAGAATTTTATTTTTAAGTAATTGAATGGATTACCCACAACTTCAATGTTTAAAAGGCTTCTCTATTTTAGCAACCAGGTATAATGACCCCTGACCAAATGTTACTTTCACAAATATCCCCAATAAGAGATTCTAGAGAAGCATATATCTGAAGTTTATACAACAAACAGGTGATCTATAAGGGGCTACTAGAATAAGAAAACTAAGATAATCCTCCATTCTAATAAGTATTTAGATTATTTGAAAGTTTTCACCATGACAGTTCATCACACAAACTGTAATCACTTTGTGGCTACAATATTGGTTGAAAATAAAAAGAGAGAATATAAAAGATAGGAGAAGACAAGGATGGGTAAATAAAGAGTTGGGAAAAAATAGATAATAGAGAATTAAAAGGTGGCCATGAAGAAAATAATAAATAATTGATGGAGTAACTACTAAAATTGAATTAGACTTTAAGAAGAGAAAGGTGAGGCAAGAGGGAGAATGTGACAACCTAAAGAGGAACAGGCTTAACACTAATGAGGGCTCTATGATTCTGAAAATGTATGTCCAGGTAAATAAGAAAGAGACCTTCTGTATCATCTTGTAGTTATTGTAATTTTCTATTTTGTCAAAGACTGAACATGTCTTACGGAAATTTATGTATGAAAATGCTATTTCTGATATTTATCACTTGTTGATATACAATATTGTTATTAATATAATTATTATATCTACTCCATCAGCTGATGTTTGTTATTTACATAATATTCCAGTTGTATAATAATAGAATTTCTGAAAACTAAATTGAACATAATTAATTAAATATATCAATGTTCATTTAGACAGCTTTGAGTGTCTGTTGTCTAGCACCTATGTGGATTTAGTAATCACTAGCATTATCTTTTCCATAATTTTCCCATTACTTTTGAAAAGCTAATCATCAATTATACATTGACACCTGCCTTATATCACATACAACCATCAATTTCAGATGAATTATAGATCTAAATGAAAAGCTTGAAGAATAAAGATTTTAGAACCTCTTCATTGTGCATTAGGTGGAGATTTTCAGAGGACACAAAAACAGTAATCATAAAACATTGATGATGTGGGCTACATCAGTTTTAAGACTTCTGACCATCAAAAGGTTTTATTAAAAGAGTGAAAAAGCAAGTTACAAAGATACAAAATGATGAATCCAACAGAAGACTTGTTATAGTCTAAGAATATATATAGAGAGGGAGATGCAGAGAGAGAGAGAGAGGGAGATGCTTTGTACATCAATATTTATTTATTCTTGCCTCACCTTTCTCTTTTTAAAGTCTAATTCAATTTTAGCAGTTACCCCATCAATGAAGAAAGAGAGAGATGTTTTGTACATAAATATATAAGAATATCTCAATAAATATTTTATAATGTTATTAACAAAGAATTATTGATTTGAAATACCAGGTGAGTTTATTGAAGCCACATTTGTTGGGGCCCATCCTAAGATCAAAATCTCTGACATCAGTACATTAAAATGGTTTCCCAAAGTAGAGCTATTGTGAATTCCCAGAAAAGAACCATTATATAGAAAGCTGCTCTTGAATTTTGTTGTTATATACATCTTTTGCTCATTAATTATCTTCTTTCAGTTACAAGAAAGGGAATAGATTTAAATGTATATCCAGCTATTTTAATAAAATGAGATTAAGGTTATGCATATTACTGAGGGTATCTCAGTGACTTCCAATATAACTCTTCACAACTGTATACTACATTAATGAAGATTATTGAACATGCGCAAATACATATATTTATATATAAATTTGAGAAACATATAACTCTACTAATATATTGTTTATGTTATACTACATAAAATATACACAAACCTAAATTTTTAAATGATGGAATTAAAATATTATAAGCCATAGTTTAAAATATCTTGCTGGTCATAATAGCTACTTACCAGTAACAGCATGAAAATAAGCTCTAGCATTTGCCATAAGGCATATAATTTTCTGTTTTGAATTATTTTTAAAATTTTACATTGCACAAGTTTTTGTTGGTAGATTTGATTTAAGAAGATTTTCACGTTTGTCTTTTAATGTGGCTGAAGAGTGACAATTATGTGAGAAAAAGGGCCAACTTCACCCTTGTTTGCTTATACTTTCATGATTGGTATTAACCTGCCCTTTTTATGCAGGAATTTTTAAAGTTAAATGTCTATTTTTTAGTTTTAAGTTACTCAATATTAGGCAATATAATTTATCATCAAAGTTAAAGCATTATTAGAAAAATATAATACATTGCATTGTGCTGAAAGTGAATAAATCAGGCCACCAGTCTCAATTCTCACCATTCTGGAGCTCACACTCTTTCCTTAAAATAAATCCTGTTTATAAAAGACACACAAATGGTTACATACAGACTAAAGTGGGGAAGCTGATTTTAACTCATACTGGAAATCTTAAAAAAAGCATAACTGTAAGTATATTACTTGCCCTATGAGATAAGATTATGCAACTCTTTTTAATACCACTAATCTAGATGGTGTTTTTACTAAAGACAAGCAAGAAAGAGAAAATAGTAACACTACTTGAGTTATTAAAATAAAATAATTCTGTGCAGTATTATTTTGAAACAGAGTCTCACTTTGTCACCCTCAGTAGAGTGAGATGACAGCACAACTCACGGCAACCTCAAGCTTTTGGGCTTAAGCGGTTCTCTTGCCACAGCCTCCCAAGTAGCTGGGTCAACTTAGAGATGAGGTTTCTCTCTGGCTCAGGCTGGTCTCCAGCTCGCGATCTCAGGCATTCTACCTGCCTGAGCTTCCCAGGGTGCTAGGATTACAGGCATGAGCCACCGCGCCCAGCCCGTCTTGCTTTTCTAATAAAGTATTTATTGAGTTTGTAACTTTAAATCGAATCATGTAAATGGGGTGGCACCTGTGGCTTAAGGAGTAGGGTGCCGGCCCCATATACCGGTGGTGGTGAGTTCAAGCCCAGCCCCGGCCAAAACCGCAAAAAAAAAAAAAATCACGTAAGTGGTCAATGGTCAATCTCAGCATCAGTGGTCTGATGGGGAAACAGAGACTGGCTCATTCTATACATATAGAATACTAAGTTTATAAATTTACTTTATCATGGTGATACTGATTTTTCAGCCTCCGTAATAGCAAAATATATAATATATCTATAAGTCTGGTTTGCAGACACAAGGAATCAGCAGAAGCATTTTCCTGTAGCAAGAGTTACAATAAAAACATGCTCACAATATTTTCCAATATTGCTTTCAAAATGAAGTATTGCAAGATTCTATTTCTCTGTTGTACTGTACAGTCTAACTTTGCTCCTGTGGAGACAAAACCAGTAATCTTTTGTTGGAAGTTACAAAACCTAAGTTTGAACTAGCTAAGCAAAAAATAATATTTTCCTTGCGTACCATCAGAGAGGGACTCAGTGAGGTAGAGATAGACAGGAATTTAAATTTTGTCAGACTTTCACTCTGCCCATCATGTTATCATCCCTTGTATTTGGATTCATCCTCTCCCACTGCAGAATGGCTTCTTCTGAAAGGCTAGAATTGCTAATCTCTGGAACCCCTGAGCTCAGATTTCCTTGCAGAGAGAAGCAAGTTCCTTTTTCCAGCTCTGGATTTAAAATGTAACAGGATGGTTTAGTACAAATGCTCTTTCTTAAGACAATCAGTGAAGTCAGTCATGTTAGTATATTTAAGAGGACAATCCAATTTTTATACCTTGCTTAGATCCTGCAGTGAGAGAGAATGAGCTTTTTCCTATACAGGACACATATTTTTCCTATGATAAGGAATGGTGTTGAGAATCCCCACAAGAGAATCAAGTCCATTAGCAAATACATGTCTAAGCAATACATTCCCAACTCATACACATCTTCTTTACATTAAATACTTCAGCCACATCTGCTTCCTTATTTTTCTTTTTAATTGAATGGTAACTGTGTACATTAATGTACTTCTGGGGTACAGTGTGGTGTTTTCACACACAATCTGAAACACTTCCATCAAACTGGTTAACGTAGCCTTCATGTCATTTTCTTAGTTATTGTGTTAAAACGTTCATATTCTACTCTTAGAAAGATTGACTTTTACCATTGTAAGATAAACCACAGAAGTGATCCCTCCAATCCTCCTCCCTCCCCCCATTTCCTCCTCCCCCTACCTCCCCCGTCCCCACATTCTTAGTCTGTTATTAGGTCATCTTAGGATTGGTTTAAATGATAACATATTTTTCTTGCTCATAGTCAGAGGTTCTGTTTTCTATATAAAAGTTGTTTTATTGAGATTAAGATGCAAAGGCTGTTTTCTGACTTTTGTACTTTTTAACTTTTGTTTCCCTTTCTCTGAAGTTAGTGAGTCTGTTATTTATTTTATTTTTTATAGAAGCTACCATTGGCAATAAAACAAAGAGGTAGAAATCTAAATTGTCACCCAATGCTCCTGGGAATACTGAAGTCAGCTCTGAAACAATCAAATTTATTTCCCCTGCAAGACTGAGAAACAAGTTTGTGTGCTTTCTAACGGAGCCCCCAGTAATGTATGAAAGAAACAATTTTGTTCTGTGTTAGGGCTCTTTGATTTAAAACAGACCGCTTATTTCTTTAAGATAATTTGTTTAATCAGTGTGGCAAAGGCAATATATCACTGAGTTCTCAGCATTACATTAAACAGATAATCAATAGTTTGAGACAATGAAATAAAATGTTTTCAGCTTTATTAAACCTAAGGGACCTGTGGAGAGCAACGGGGAGGCAAAATATCATTAAAATTCAGTTAATATAGCTATTATTGCAAAGTGTATGTGAGTCACTGTTTAAGATGGGGTTTCCTGTGGTTATTCAGGCAAAATCAGATTGAAAAATAATCACACAAGAAAAGAAGATAGAACTAACTGAAATACTTATCAGTTTCTAGAGAATAATTAAGGATCTAGCTTTGTAGCAATGTACCATGTTTCATCTTTTAGGATATTGTTTAATAAATTTCATCATATTTGAAAGCATTTGTCTTAACAATAAAGCAATTTAATAACAAGAGTTGCAATCCTTTAAATATCATTAAAAAGAAATTGTAACTTAGGCTGAAATGCAGGCATTTAAGAAATCTTTATAGATGAGATAGTATGGTTAGCACTTTTACGCATTGGTTTGTTTAATTCTCATACCAATCCTGTTAGAGTAACAGGACAATTGAAGAATAAGAGGCCAAATGATTGTGCCTAAGCCAAGTTTGGCCAGAAAATGAAAGACGGCCTGGGATTAGTGCTACATTTGCTGGTCCTTCCAAAGAGTTCAAACATTCTGGGGCTCTTGGGCTTCGGCTCAGGGAATGATTAGAATCAAACATCAGGTAAGGTGCTGAGTAAGTGCAGAGGGCACTTTAGGAGATTATTATCTAAAGCTGCTTCATCTGTCACTATGGTGAATACAGTAGCTTTGAAGAGATGTTCTCTGCTATAGCTGTAACTTACTATCCAAATACAGTGACTGTGATAACATTTTGCCTTCTTACTATAAAGTCAACTTGGTAGTCCTCTCCAGGGATAAGTAATCTTAAAAAGACAATGAAAAGACACCTATATGTACTCAGATACATTTTTATTTTATCATTCAAATCATAAACCCATACTTTTTGGGCTCCAGTTTTGTTTCCCAACTACTGCTAAGTTTTTGACATAAATATAAGACATTTACCCTTTGTTGGAGCAGTTTATAACATGGGATAAACTATTCTTTCAAGGAGGAGATAGGGCTAGATATGTTGCATTTGTATACTTATTATCGTGATTACAAAGAAAGGAAATATTTACAGCAGTCAACACGCTCTTACGCTGTCCTCTGCAAATTTGAAACGGTACAACATGGTGGAAAAGACACAGGCTTTGGAGACAGACATGCCCAAGTTTAATCCTGATCCGTTCCCATTCCCACTGGTTAAATGTGGCTAATTGTTTTATCTATCTAAGGCTTTGTTCTACATTTGATAAAATGAAACTTTTAACATTTACCTCAAACATGTGTGGGGAATATTAAATGAAAAAATACGTAATTCAAATACATATTACAGCGTCTAGAACATGGCAGGATACAGATAAGAGCCCATTATTAGCATTGAGAAGGGGGAGCATCACACAGGGGAGAGGAGGAGAAACATAACTCACTGCTGTTGCCCCGTCTCTGCCCTTGGTGTGACAACCGTACATTGCCGTTACCATTTCACAGCATGTTGTGTTTCGGAACCACAGTAATCTTCCTAGAAACCTCCCATTTCTGAAATACCCTTTCTGCTGACTTTAGGTGTAACCTCATGGAGGTAGGTAATAAATGATAGGTTGGCAATTAATACTAATATTAGGGTTAGTAGCATATACCAAAATTCGGACATTACAGACTCTTCTGTTCTGCTTACCCTCCAAACACCTGAGCTACAAAAAGCTAATAATAGATCTTTCACCTCTCAACCCAGCAACTAGCCACTTTACAACTTATTTTTTCCTTTCAAACTTGCACTTTTTAAAAAACGATAGCCAGATTTCACCTGAATAGAAATCATGAGACAAAAAAACACACCATTTTCCATTTCCTTGGTTCAAAATTTGTTCCAGGCTGAAGAAAATGTCCACTGGCTCTGCCAGGACAAATAAGCATTCTGATCAGGCAGATGATGCTAACGTCTCTTTGTTATCAATTAGTCAGCAAATTGAATCAATAAACTTTTTTCTGGTAGCTAGCCAGAAGCCCATTTAAAAAGCAATACCTTTAGAAGAAAGTTAAAATTAGTCTTAATTCTCTGAGCACTGCTGGAAAATTCAGGAAGATTATGATCTCTAAAAGCGCTGTCTGAAAAACTAAATCATAGGACTCCTTTCAGCAGAGGACTATTGATGAAATACTTCCTTGATGTATTATTATTAATGTTTGGATAAGTTATAGGTCAGATTGTGTCTCCTGAAAAATTGCTCCTGAGCATTGCAAATTTTATTTGATGATGGAAATGGAGACTTTGGTCACCAGCCATCCACCCACATTACTTCAGTACTATTCCCCTTGATGTCCTGCCTGTCATCAGAAGCTGTGCTATCTGGGAAGGAAATGTCGATGAAAACATATCATATCGTTTCAGTCTGTTTTCCCCACTGTCTTACTAGACTATTGGGCCCTAACATACAAAGACAGTAAATACTCCCTGAATTCCTCGGGAAGTGAATTCCTTTGTCGTTTTTTGTTTTGTTTTGTTTCTTTGAGATTATTTTATCACCCTGAATGCTCTAGTACTGGACTTAATATATATGTATATTAGATGCTTATCACTTGCTTAAATGAATAAATAATAGGCATTTGAAGCCGTTGACAAAAATTTCAGAAGGCAAGATCAATTCTGCAGAAAACAAGACGCTTAGATAAGAGAAATTCCAGAGAGCAATTTTGCATACTTTGAATTCCCTGAACATCAATTCTATTGGGTCACCATTACTAACTCTCTTAAAATTATAGAATCTTGCAACATACATTGGAACTTAGAGTATACACAGCTTAACCAAAAGGAAAATATTCTCTTTTCCCAGGACTCTGTGTCCACCTTGGCATGATTTTTTTTTTTTTTTTTTTTGGGGCAGTTTTTGGACGGGGCTGGGTTTGAACCCCCACCTCTGGTATATGGGGCCAGTGCCCTACTCCTTTCAGCCACAGGCACTGCCCCATCTTACCTTGGCATGATTGTTAAAGATCATACACAGAGAAAAAGTACCTGCAGTGGGGAATTATTGAAGCAAGCTTTGATAACAGCAGAGTGAAGATGCAGGACAAATGTTGAAGCGTATACATGGCTTCACTTCACCTTCTGTGCAACGTGTGACCTCAAGATCTAGACTCAGCATCAAAGGCCAGAGAAAAGCACAGGGAGGCTGAGTCTGTGACAGAGTAGCCCACAAGACAGGATGCTGGGGTCTAATTCTCTGGACTAGGTTTGAAGATAAATAGTTGCCCTTTTTTTACTTCAGGCGTTTAGATTCATAATTTAAAATTTATATTTCAAGGGTATCACTAAGGGACCCTAGGAACTAGTAGGGTAGTAGCTTGAGATTTATTTACATGGTCTTATTTCTGTATGTTTTCACTGTCTACTTTTTGACATTTTGCAATTGCTAAAAACACATTAAGCTGCTAAGTAGAAAAACACTAAAAAAAGATCTGTGTGAGTTAAAAGCAATGCTTATACAAGAGGAAGTATAAATGAAGGCAAATTTATTTAGAGGGCTTTTTGGTCTTATCCAGTTTTGAATTCTAGCTCAGAGACTTACTAGCTGTTAAAGAATCTTCATTTAGTAATCTGTAATATAGGTTTATACAAAATTCCTAGTTTATAAGATATAAAAATAAAATTATATAATTCCAATACTTATCTAATTCTAAAATTATTAAGGCATAGTTCTATTTTTATTACTGTTAATTTTATCATTGCCATTATCAGGCAAAGCCCATGAAAGAGGCTGAATTACGTATGTAATACTGTGAAACATACTATATACATGGATAAGTAAAAGCATTTGTCCACGTGAACCAATATTCACCACTTGTGCAAAGCTCAGACACTATTTTATTCTAACAAAGTACTTGGTCTATTCTTTTGCCATTACTGCATTACAATCTGGATGACACTCTTGGAACACTGTTAATTGAATAAATGATTTTGAAGATTTTACTTCAGTGTTGACTTTTATAGTCATGAAATTCATAGAGATACTTAAATGATCTGTATTTGTCATTTTGTGAAGAGTTTGTCAGGTTTCTGATTGGCCTGTATTCCAAGGTCATGTAACAGAGTGAGTAACTCCATAACCCTGATCTTCTTAGCAACTTGTTTAGCACAAATAAATCAGCTATCTCAGGCTCATCTTATGTATGTATAATATAAATATAAAACTATAATCCTTTAGAGCTAATTCTCTGTGTGGACCAATAATCCATCATACTTAAAATAAATTGGTATCTGATAATTCCTATGCTCCACGTTATCTATTTTACTGTAATGTCTCTCATATTTTTAACCAACATCACTTCCGTCTATTTTATTCTAGTCTATTCTTCCTTCTATTTTCTGTTATTCCTCCTATCTTTTTCATTTTGCCCATTATTATCAGAAGAATCTTTCAAAAACATTTTTATCTTTCAGGACAAAACTCAAATGTCAATTTTTTTTTTAGAGACCTTGCCTTGCCTCCACTAGTTTAGGTATGCACATTTATTTTATTATTGTACCTTATAGCTTGTATTTCAATAATTTATTCTAGATTCCTTTTTAAACATTGACTGCAGGGTTTGTGCAAGAGATGTTTGTAAATAATTTATATGAATCACCCAAATGTTCAATATCTTCTCACCTCCTAAAGTGTAAAATCTATAATTTGTTACTGCCTTGCAAAATCAATACAATTCTGACCCAATTTATCCTACTCAATCTAGACTCATCTCTGTCACCAATTTTACCATGTCCTTTGACAATTTTGTCTTTGCTAAACATTTTTCAGGCTTATACATATTTTCCAAATACAAACTCTTCTTTGGGACCTAAGCTACTCACAACAGAAAATATTTCCCTACCTTTCTACCAAGTACTTATGTCACTTCTCTTACCTTTAAAGCAGTCTAGCACAGTGATGAAAGCTTGGGTGCTGTAGTCTCTGCATATGAGTTCCAACTTCTATGATCAACATGGGATTATTAATACGCTATGATGCAGTTTCCCTGGATGTAGTCAGGGTTAAGAAGACACAGCATCATGGTGTCATAATAATTACAGAAGGCAAAGCCCCCCAGTAAAAGCTATCATCAATGCATAGTCTATACATTTCACATATAATAATAAAGTGCTTTCTCATCCTAATCGAATGCGTTGCTTTCTAGTAAGATTATGAGCATTTCAAGAAGTGTTTACATCTCCCCTGTATACCCCAAAATATGAAAAGAGGTTCATTCTACTCATCCCATTTTATGTTTATTTTAGCAAATTAAATAGTTGCATGTGGTTACTGATTAATTCTGTTCATATTATGAAAGTCATTTTCAAAATCATTACTTCATTCTTTCACCAGGTAGTTACTAAGAGTTTAAGACTTTGTTATACTGACTCCTCAAAGCTATTGATTTGGATACTTTTCTAATACAGTTTATTGCACCATTAGTCAGTATAGCAAAGGCTGGGTCACTTTCTTCCCATGGAGTTACATCATCTTCTAATTGCATTCATTACTGAAATTTAAACGGATATAAGGATTCTAAAAATTTTCAGCTATAATAATGAAAAAGCTCCATAAAATATTATTTTAATTAATTTCTCTAATGTTTGCTGGAAAACTGCAAGGCATCCATGTGGGTAGTATTTTAGTAATATGTACAAAGTAAGATAATTATAATTAGAAAAAGAATTTTATTGACAGAATTTGTTTTTCTTTATCAGCTAAAGTAATTTTCCACACTACAACAGAATTACTAGCATAGGATAGGATGAAACAGCAACAAAAACATCAATTCTATATTTCGTTACAAGTTTATATAATTAAAGGGAATGTTATAGTTAGAAGTAATCATAAATGAACTATATGTAATATTGATTTTATATTATCCTTTTCTGACAGATTATGAGCAATTTTTGAATTTATTATGTGTATATTTCCTTATCCTCAAACATGTCATTTTAGAAATTTATTTTTCTCCTATTTATTTTATATTACTACTCATCTTGCCTCTGTAGAAATCCTGCAAAAACCTCAAACTTGAATTCACATCTAAGCTCAGAGGTTCAAATTGAAATTCTAAGCACAATTGAGGTCATTTAATGTACTGCTTTGGAAGAAATCCAAAAGAGTGTATGTCCTTTAGATTTCCTAGAAAATATCAGCTGTGGTTGTAGAGGCAAAGAAAATGTTTCGTAATTATAGAACAATGGTAGTCTTTTTTTTTTTTTTTAAATACCTAAAGCATTAAAACATTTCAGCACAAAATTATATAACACCTAAAATAAATGTTAGGGACTAAAATCTTTTTTGCCCTGATAGGAGTAATTCTTTTTTAAGAAAAGCTGTGCATCATCTGAAAATGAATGGTTATTTGGGATTTTTGATAAATGTACATCTATTTCATGAAAAGTCATCGACATTTCATGCCATCAACCCTAATCTCCACTTTGAAATTCCATGAAAAATTTATTGGTTAGTTCAGAGCTATTATTTTCTCTTATAGTTTGCTTTCTTAATTTTATTCATAACTACAAAGAGTATAATGATTGCTCATTTTGGTAATAGTTTATATAGTCCATAGGTAGTGTGAAAATAATAACTTTTAATTATAGGCCTTTAATTATAGCCTTGATCACCATTTTTAGTGTGGATGACATAGACTCACTCATTACGTGTTCATTATTAATCTGTAAAATAAACATGTCCATCTCCATTATGGCTAAACCATTAATCCTATTACAGTGATCTGTGGATTATGTAGACAGCCTCCTAAGTCAAGTCAAAGGGATTGACTTAGGAAGGCATAGAAGAAAGTCAGAAGGTCAAACAAAATAACCAGAGATAGTGAGATAATTGAGAGTGGGGGCAAAGATGAAAGTAGACAATTAGTAAGAAGCCTAGGATCATGGACGTAAGAGAGAAAACTAAAAATTTATCATGAAGGGTGCAGAAAGAAAAATCAGAAGTGTGAGGCAGGAAGACTATAATAACTCCAACGCAGCTTCATTAAGCATCGTGTTTGTTTTATTTGTCTCACCTGACCACACTGGTGCACTTATTGATATTGAGAATACATTAAAATTCAAAATTACTGAAGCAAATGTGATCTTCCCAGAGCAAAGCTAATGTGCCATTTACACGAACCTGCTCTTTGGAAGCATTTGACAGTTAATTCCATCTCATTTGGTTTGATAGGAGGTGTTAAAGTGAGTCATTGAATAATTGTGGTGTAAACATTTATCACCCACAGGGATATACCACAGTTTGAATAGACAGACTTAATTACTTAGTGGTAGGATAACAAATTTATGTCTCTATTTTAGACATTGTAGAATTCTGATAGGGATGTGGTAGTCTCATTGTATATCCTGTGTTCTCCCAGAAAAAAATTCCAAGATTCTTAATGGAGCACAGGTTTTTTGGTTAGTCACTTGATATCATTTTGGGGAAAAGTTCAACTGCATTTTTTTTTTTTTATTAGAGAGAGTCTTGCTGTATTTGCAGTGGTGTCATCATAGCTCACTTTAGCCTCAACTCCTGTACTCTGGAAATCCTCATTTCCCAGCCTCTTATGCAGCTGAAACTATAGGCAAGTGCTCTCATGTCCTGCTGAACACTTCTGAGAATTTTCTTTGCATTTATAATTTTGCATGGTATATTGATTTTACCATTTGATATTTTCTTTCCTCTTTCAGTCCTTATTTTCTTTATAAAGATCTTTTTATGTAAATAAAATATGCAAATAAAAAATAGGAAGAACTGGAGTAAGAAGGCAGATTTGAAGATCTGAACTCTAAAAAATGAAGCTTAATAGTCATTTTTTTGATCGTAGGTAATTCTTAAAACCCCCTTTAAGTTTTGTGAATTATATTTTTCATTCTAGTTCCAATTAATCTTCTGGGATTTAAAGTTGGCTCTTAGGAAAAACATGACAGCCTCATATCTGTAATCAGAGTTTCTGGTAACTCAAGAGAGCCACAGGCCAAAATTCTCTCCCAGGAGAGCCATGGTACCAGACCAAAAGACGGCTCAGGAGATCGATTGTAATAAAGCTGCTATTTCTTTTTCACAACTATTCATTTTTATATAATGAAATATTTGAAGTAAAACCCATGGTCTTTAATATATATAACTTCTTATATTTTCTGAATGTTTCTGGACAGTCTACACTAGAAGTTCAATACAAAGTAGAGAAATTTCAAGGGCTAATAACAAATTATTGCTGAATAAATGCATGGATAGATGGATGAATGAATGAATAAAAAGCTTACCTAAAGGAAATCACTTAACGCAATTGTTCAAGCTGAGTTTTTAGGTTCAAAAATCATACATACCGTAAATACTCTACATAATTTATTAGAAATACTCTCAATAGAAAACTTCAAAATAGGTATAATAGTATATTCCTGTTATATTTGCTTGCTTATCAATTAAAGGAGAAAACATTTATCTTCAATCAAAACAAGATTTAATCAATATGCAACTCTTTTAAATTTTCTCCTCTTATCATAAATGCTGAAAAAAAATACTGTACCATACCAGTGTGAAATTCCTAAAACAAGATTTTATGTAGAACATAGTAAGATACAATCGTGGAATGTTTCATTTTTGTGCAGTGCCTCTGATAATCAGAGTTATTTAGAAACTTAAAGTCACTTGAAAATAGGATATCCAGATATAGCCTCATCATTAGAAACCATATTTTACCACATAGAAACATCTTTTGATACTTATGGAGACCAAGACTAGAGAATATGGGAATTAGTCATGATTAAGAGATATATAGCAGGGTAAGACTGATTTTATTTTACACTGTATACCATTTGAACCATAGCAATTTATCTATGAGTAGTTTTATATAAAAATTATTAGTGTCATAATATGCCTTAGTTCCAGAATAATAGCATGTATGTCTAAAGGATATAGGCCTTGGCTTATGTACAAGTTGAACCATTTTTGAGGAAATACTATGCCATCTTTCCTTCCAACTACTGAGATGTATGCAAGATATGACTGTTTTAATGTTCTGTGCCGCTCGGGCTAGTGAATCTCGAAGGATGTGTGCTAAGTAGCTAGTGGTCTCACACACACAGTCTAGAGGTAGGGAGCCCATCACACTGTAGCATCCTTAATTAGTATTTTACAGTGCTTCTAGAACAAGGACCATGGTCATTTTGAATTATGCTGCTGAATTTTATGACTGAAAACATTTCATATTCACTGTGATACATGTGTTGATTAATTGAACCATTTCAAAAATATCAGAGCTCCCCCTTACTGATACCATGCCTGTTATGGACATTTATTTAACACAGCATTTGAGTGACTAATATGTGTCAGTCAAACTAGGGTTTGGAAATACAAAGATAGACTATAACCTCTGCCATTTCTTTTAAGGAAATGTTGCATGTTCATGGACTGACCTCCCGCACAGCCTCTCAATGAATACCCTGGATAATAATTTCTACTCCCTTCTCATATACCTACTATGTGCCTCTCATAACAAACTGAACATTTTGAAGAATTTTATAAAAAACACACTGACTTTTTGAATTTCTAAGAAATAGTCTAGGAGTAGAATATTAAGATAGATCATTTCCTTACCTCCACTTGATTGATATTTCATTGGTTCTTCACCATCCTTTTGATTTTTTTTTTTTAAAAGACTTTTTAAGCACTCAATACCTCAGTGCTGGAAGAGGCACTTAGACTTACATGTTTCTATTTCTTTTCTGACATTTTGACTATGAAACTCTTCATAGTCTGTACTAACCCATTTCAAGGAGAGAGATAAAGAAGACTTTATATCTTTAAATAATCCAGGAGGACCTTATATTCATAAGAATGTATATAATATATAACATTATATTGTTATATCTGGTAAATGGAAAATTGCAGCCCCTTCCTGAATACTTCCTTACACTGTCAGCCGTCTGCAGCCACTAAAAGAAGATACATATTCTCCCAGCTGGGAAGAGTAGAATTACAATAGCCTGAAACATCACAGTCCTAGAAGAGGAAGTTTGGTGCTTCTAAGAATCTGAAAAAATCCTAGCAGTCAGGAAGATAATGAAACCTAGATAAGTTTAAACGTCCCCTAATGTTTTATACAATACATTGGGCACTCTTTTCAGTAGAAAAGAAATTTTAAGTGTGAAGATTTGTGAAAGAATAAGATTATTTAGCCTTTAAAAAATAATTATTAATTCTAGGGTAAACAGACACAAGGCCTTGGGGTCTCAGCATGGTACTGTGGCCCCGCACGGGAGGTCAGAGGGTGAGGAGGTTGAGAGAGGCATCTGCAGGGAACCGGGGAGCAGAGGAAGTGAGGGGAGTTTCGTTACAAAAAAGGAGGACTGGCTTCTGTCTCTCATTGTCTCTCTCTTACACACACACACACACACTCATACTTACACACAGATGGCTCCAGAATAATATATACAAATTTTAAGAGGTGTTAACTGTACATTACTTTTCAAAGTTGAACTGAAGGTACCATTCCTGGCCAAGCATACCTAGACATGCTCACACATCCATTTTACCTGCAACTTGTACCCCTTTTGGGAATTATCAATTTTACTTCCAAAGAGATCTTTTAAAATGTGTGTACATTTTTTGGCACCCACGGTACAAATATACACACGTAATACACAAATACATACACAAACACATGCACGCACACACACACATATGTATACGTACATATTTATGCATGTATTATGTGATAATAGAAGCCATGACCCTGTGAGAAGAAGTTGATGGTCTGCCCTGGATCAGGGGCACAAATAAATCACACTAACTAATTAATCAGACTATCTAATAAATAAGATTCTTATTTACCCGGCAGCAAGGAAGTATGCAGAGAATAATGGGGACACATTTGTACACAGACACTTCTGCACCTATAATTACTGACATAATTTCAAATTACCTCCCCATAAAATTTCTACTAATTGCAAAGAGCAAACAAGAAGCTTTAGAGCTGACAAGCTGGCAGAGTACATCTTAACCAGCCAATCAAAGGGAACACTATCAATAATGGGATAAGCCAAAATTATGCACCTTCCGTTGTTATTCTCAAAAGTCTTACAAGCAATGAAATCTTTGTCACATACTTACACCTTTCTTTGTAGTTTGAGATTTTTCAAAAGAAAAAAAAAATTAAAAGACCAACAATGAGAACACAAAGAAGGGAAAGTGCTCCCCTATCTCCCCCCGCCCCCAGTATAAAGCTAAAAAGGCCTGAGCAGGGAGTTTCACAGAGGTAGCTTTGCATTCCCAGCTGACTTTCCAAGGTCCTGAGTGGTGCTCACCTAACCTAGCTTAGCCTCTTTCGCCTAAAGCCCTCTTTCTGCCCATGCATCTTTTTCTTCCTAAATTAAGCCTGAACTATTGATTTTCACTGTTATATCCGTGGCCTTCACTTACCCACCGTCTTCCCTATCATAATCTCACCACAGAGCTAAACGTCAGTGGTTGTACCATGTCACATCTTTTATCCTGCTTACCCTTGCATATGTTCCGGCTTTGCCCCAGATTAGCAACCTAATTTCTATACACATTTGGTACTGAATGGTTTACAATGGAGAATGAGAACTTTTTAAAACATATTCCTGGATCCAAATCATTTTTATGAGCAATGTAAATCATGGCAAATTTCTGTACCTATTCTGGGCATCAATTTCATTAGCCGTAAAAACAAACAAACAAAAAAAGGGGTTAATAATTTCATTTACCTCATACAGTTTCAAGAACAGAATGATTTATGATGTTTAAAGTCATACTATTGCATTAAATAGTACTATACATGCATTTGGTAATATTAATTTTATGTATAATTGTGTTGGGATTATACGTATTACATGGAGTTCATTACAGAAATATCAAAACATGTGCCACACTGCGTCATTTTGACATACTTAGAAAAATTTCATACCTTAATGACAATCACTTTAGCTGGGGATAGACATAGAATTGGGAAGTCCTATCTTCAGAGAGGAAGAAGAACTTATTTTTGAAGAGTATCTATTCTCTCAGAAATGATGCATACATCCATAGCAAATAAATTGGTATTTGCCAAAGATCAAGTAAGTCAAAATTGAGTTACCACATTTGCTCAATGCTGGTGTCACTAATATCATGTATCTTGGAGTAGGAAATAGTGATAGTGTAGCCTAGCTAGTTTGTCTATGGTTGTAACAGGTTCTAAAAATAGATAGATGTGATACAACTGGTTCCATGTTTTATTTGGATTTGAAACTATTGGGAAAAATTAATTCTTGCATACAAATAACTTATAATTTTGATACCTGTTCTAGTTCAAATTATTACTATATACATGTATGTATGCATTTAAATATTAAATGGAAAATGAAGATTAGCATATGATAACTCATCTCCATGAGAATAACATATCAGAAATGTCCCTGGTATTTGTTATTTTCTCTACTAGAGTGGTTTCTCTGGTTTTTCACCCTTTATTGTATCTGAATTGTGTATTGCCTACATGCTTCTTATATTTTTGAAATGTGTACAAGGCAGAATAATTTTATTAATATTGATGTTAACGTCAGTAATAACCATAATGTTATAGTACTGATAGTAATTTTACAGAGCTGTCCTTTTGCTTCAAGTTGTACTTTAACTTTAAAAAATTTTTAAAAATATAAAACAGTATTTAGGTAAGTATAAACAAAAGTAAAAGAACAATAAAAATTGAGCAGCTATGTACCCACCACCTTCAAAGAACATTATCAATCACTTTGATGATTCCAATATTTTATCCTCAAATTTTTCTTGTTCTTCAGCCATCCTCCCAAAATATCACCTTAAGTTTTGGCTTTTTAGAATTGTCTATTCTGTGTATTTTTCATTTCAGAATATTAGGGGTTGGCGTGTTTTATTTATTTATTTTTTTCAGTTTTGGCTAGGGTTGGGTTTGAACCTCCCACCTCTAGCATATGGGGACAGCGCCCTAGTCCTTTGAGCCACAGGCACCACCCAATTTTGCATGTTTTGTTTATATATTTTCTTTCTGGACAAATTGAGTCTAAGTTATAAGTATGCACTATATCTAATAAGTATGAATTCATGCCCTCTCATTTAAAATAAATAATTTACCATTTCTGCATGCATATATGGAAAAATATTTAGTTTCACAAATTTTGATCATTACATGAATACATGGTATCTATATACATGTATATGCACATATATGTTTCTATTTTTATGTACATATACATAATGTATATTCTCTGATTGTTTTCCTCAAAGTAATTTTTTAAAAATGCATTCATGTCCATTCAATAATCTCTAAATTACTCATTTATAGTTTGAAAAATATCCCATTATATTTGTGTAAACAAAATTCATTCATCTATTCTCTAAATGTTTATGATGGTGATTTGCGATTGGTTTTCTACTCCAAATTAATAAGTAGTGTCAGAGACATTTTTGTGCCCTTCTCTTGGTTCACATGTGCAAGTGCAGCGTTGGAGTGTATAACCAGGAAACTGAGGAGTAGCTGGATGTGTTGATCTATGTTTCTCTAAAATTTGTTTTCCAAAGTGTTTCTACTAATTCTCCTTTCAAAGGGTGCATGTCTTCTCACCCCCAACAGCATTTGGTTTTGTCACATTATTAAATTTTTGTCAATCTGGATGTGAAATAGTATCTCATTATGTTTTTAATTTGCATTTAATTTGCATTTCTCTGAGGGCCTGCCAGCAGGAGCTGCAGCCTTGGAGGAGGCAGGAGACACAGCTGCTGCTGCTGACATCTCCAAAGGAGAAAGGGGAGGGAAGCATTTTACATCTTCCTCCCCACGTAGATTCCAGCCTTCCATAAGTGCCTCCCAGTCAGAAGCCTACCTGGAAATTTCTGGTTAAGGAAAGGAGAGTAATTTCCTGAGTAAAGAGTTGGGCAGAAAAGGGTAGAAAATGGATTTAACACCAGATTTGAAAGTAGCTGTCAAAGCAGTGCAATATTTAACTTACTATTGACTACTGCTTATGCTAAAATATAAAGCTCAGGGATGAAAGGAATTTTATGTATTTTGTTCCCTTTGCTTAGAAGATTCTAGGCAATTAAGAAACAATAAACATTAATGGATAGATGAGGAATGAATGGTCAAGATCCACACAAGTCATAGCCATTCACATATTTACATAACAAACAAATGATTTGTTACAGTGTAATATTTTTAGAGAAAATTCTGGTGAACAAGAAGATAATCCATTCCGTTATCCTATTTTCCATTTTTTTAATTTAAGAGCTTTTTTGTTAGTACAGAACCAATAGAAAAAAAAAAAAATATATATATATATATCATATCAATATGACATCTGTTTTTCTCTGTAGTTCAAGAGATTTACTACAAGGAATTTTTTTCATGATTATGGAGTCTGGCCAATTTCAAAATCTGAAGTGTGAGTTGTCAAACTGGAAATTCAAGAGAAGCAATAGTTTAATTTCAGTTTCAGTCTAAAGACCTAAGCACCAAGAGAACTGATGGTTTAATTCCATTCTGAAATCCAGCAGTCTCAACACCAAGGAAGAGCTAATGTATTACTTTACTGGTGAGTCCAAAGTCATAAAATACCCAGTGTCCCATCCTAAATATCATTAGGCAGGTGGAATTCTCTGCTATTTTGGGGGAGGATCAACCTTTTCATTTTACTCAGGCTTTCAACTGTTTGGATGAGGATCATTTAAATCAGAAGAGGCCTTCTGTTTCACTTGGTCTATGATTCAAATGTGAATCTCATCCAAAAATGGTCTTAGAAAAAATTACAGAATAATGTTAGAAAAAAATATGTGTATACTTCATTATTCAGTCCAAGTTGAAAAATTAAAAATTTGAGATGTATAATTAGCCGTCTCAAAGAACTTGTGTAGAAATGCACCAGCACACTTGACCTTATATGACCAATGAGTTTCCAAGACATTGAAAGCTGCAAGAAAAAGCAATTGCATTATACCTCCACTTTCATCCCAGTCTCAAATGAATATGGGAAGTAGGAGAAAATGGTCCTCAAAAGATTCAAACACTTCTGAGATACTTTTTTAAGTTTTAATAACTTTTAATATTCATTATTTTCCTACCTTTAGCATAGATATCAGAAATCACTTAGTCATATCCTGCCTCCATGTTTTCTTCTTTTGTTGAAATAACAGATGTGTATCTGACCATTCCACCAAGCTGTCTTCCTCATCCTACTGTGAATATCCTTCAACCTAGCCCAGCTCTCTACTGTGCTTATAGGTTTTTTTTGTTGTTGTTGTTTTTCCATTGTGCTTTCTAAATTCACTCTTCCCCCTCCCTGGACTGGGTTACTTTTCTTCTAGTTGTGTTTCAGATGATCTGCTTTTATATGTAATCTAGTCATTTAAGTGTCACCTTCACATAGTCTGTATCTGATAACTCTAAACACGGTGGCCTTTTTCTCTTGCTTATCCAGGAGAGTATTTTTATACCATCTGCTATGGTCTGTAATTACTGTGCTATTTGTTTTCGTTCTTGCTTTCTATCTTACCTCAGTAGAAAATAAATACATTAGAAAAGGAAATTTTTAAGTTTGCTTGATGCTATATCTGCAGACACTATATAGGGCTGGACAGCTTTATGAATTTATGAATATGTTAGGCAGCATAAGATTTGTTTTCTTAGGTAAGTTTAAAAATTTTAAAAAGGTAGTTCTCATTAGTACATGACTCACACAGGATTCATGTGTAGTGGATAATGTTGTACTGTGTACTCCAGGATGGAGGGAAGAATACATTTGATCTTGCTTTATTATATACCTCATTGTACTGGTCTACTATTTCCCCTAGAATATTGATCACAGTAAAGTCATAAAGCACCTTACTGGCTATCAAAACTTATCTGAATCTGGGGTGGTGCCTGTGGCTCAGTGGGTAGGGCGCTGGCCCCATATACTGAGGGTGGTGTGTTCAAGCCCAGCCCTGGCCAAACTGCAACAAAAAAAAAATAGCTGAGCGTTGTAGCAGATGCCTATAGTCCCAGCTACTCGGGAGGCTGAGATAAGAGAATCACCTAAGCCTAAGAACTGGAGGTTGCTGTGAGCTGTGACTGCACAGCACTCTACCAAGGGTGACAAAATGAGACTCTGTCTCTAAAAGAAAAAAAAAAAAAATCTGAATCTATTTTTACATTATAAAAATCCCTAGTTTCCATAATATTATCAGTATATTGTCTCATTTTGGTTCTCCTTATTCTCTGGAAATATCCCAGGTTATAAAATTTCTCTTAAACTATCATGTTTCGAAATTATGTAGGGACCTAAAATCAGAGGAGAGTGAGAATATTAACTCTATCACTCTGCTCCCTTTAAAAATATCAATCCCTAAGGTTCATGGATAATTAACATTGACTAAGTCATGATTTTAGTATTTGATGGGTATAAATACAGGTAATAATCTCATTCATTTTAAACGTTGAAATTTTAAATAGGTTTAAAATGTTAGAAATATGTTGATAGGAATGCCTAAGATCTGTGTGAATTTCAGCTTATTTATCCATTAAGAAGGGTTTTATATAATAAAGGGTTAATAATTTGTGGCCTAAATGATGAAATTTTAAAGTTTTTTAGATATCTTTTCAGAATGAAGGGATTAAATACCAAATTGGATATATAAAATTTGACACATAAATTTTAAAAGTGGTCTTACATTACTTGAAAGGCATGTCATTTGCTTTTTACAATCAGATTTACATGTGCATGATATTCTCAAACTTTATGTTCCCAAATGTATGATAGCTGAAAAAACAGACCCATAAGATTGAACCAATTACCTGAGATTTGATAGTTATCAGCAGAACCAAGAGTAGGCTTCCAGGGTTTGGGCTTGTGGTCTAGTTGTTCTTCAGTTATACTGCATTTTTCATATCCAGAGAGAAAGCCAAAAACTGAAAAAGCAATAATCAAGAAAGTCTACTGCCTATTTCACTAAGAGAGACCAAATGATGTTGCGTAAACATTAAATGTCTAAAGCCCAAAGACAGGCCTAGTGCCTGTAGCTCAGTGGTTAAGAGTGACGGCCACATACACTGCGGCTGGTGGGTTTAAACACAGCCTGGGCCTTCTAAACAACAATGACAACTGCAAAAAAGAAATAGCTGGGCAGTGTAGTGGGCACTTCTAGTGCCAGCTACTTGGGAGGCTAAGACTAGCCCAAGAGTTTGAGGTTGCTGTGAGCTGTGATGGCCCATTACTCTATAGAGGGTGACATAGTGAGACTTTATCTCAAAAAATAATAAATACATAATAAAAAATAAATAAAACCCAAAGACACCATATCAGCATGCTATTCTGCACACAGTGAGTAGTATTTGACAAGTTACTTTGAGCTGCAGTCTCTTTAGAGAGTAGTGGTGAAGATTAAGTAAGAGAATATGGTAGACATATTTTTAACTCTAGAATATCACCGTTTGTTTTTTTTTGTGTGTGTGTGTACATGTACTTAGCACTCCAGTGTTGTTTTATACTATTAATATATATAATGCCACATAAATCTTTTCATATTCCTAGATAGTGTAAAAAACTTTATGATGAAAAACATATTATCACATTATTTGACAAAATATCTTATTTATTGAATACTTCCAAGGACTATATTATTCTAGATGATCAGTTTTTACAGTGAATGGTTAATGTTCATCTCATTTATGGATCCATCCCTTAAATCAGTTTGAATATAATAGAATAAACCAAAATATGCAAAGGAGTTAAGAAAATAATTTTGAAAAATATAATACATGTCACAGAATCATTTTTTGACTACTAGGTTCATGAGACAATATAGAAAGGAAATAATTTTGTTAAAACTTTTCAGTTGCTTATATTCAAGACAAATTACATCCTTATTTTATGTTTAGACAACTTATAAATATGATCAAACCAGGGGAGATAAAAGTAATCTTTACTGAGTTTTAGGGTGGTTTGTAGATCAATGAAATATGTAACCATGATTTTTGTATTACAGAATAAAGTTTATTTGGGCATCATGAATTTGAATATCTCTCTAGCTAAAGGGCATCTTAATTTATAAAAAAAAAAACCTAATGTAGTAAATGATATATAAATAAGAATGATAAGATTACAGAAGGCATTGAAGTAGTATATGGAAGAAGTCCCTTTTCAGAGTGCCTGTTCAGTGTTATATCAGCTCTGATCTAAAAAGAGAAAATATAAAAGCTGGAAGCCAAGGAATTATACACATTACAGACTTTTTTTGTGCTGGCAGGATAGGAGCTATTAGATCATAATGTCCATAATTTTGTGAATATAGACTTGTTTCCTATACCATTACCCACTTCTTTGTCTGGTCTACATAAATGGCTCAAGCAATTGGGCTTTTTACTCTGTCCCTTAGGAAATAATTCTTCAGCCTTAAAGACCAAACAAGGCTGCCTTTTCTATGATCGTTACTCACAAATTTCCTATACTCTATTTTATCCCATAATTTCTGGTTATTTTCTCTTGATTAACCTAAAATTTCCCCCTCCCCCTTTTTTGTATCCTACATATGCTTTCAAGTGATTGGATTTCCCATTAGTCTTTTCAGTGAGTTAAATGGATACTGTCTTTTAATCTCTGTCCATTAATCATTTCATTTAGACCCTTAATCATTTTTATTGTTCCTTCCTGAAGTTTCATTTGTTCACATTTTTCTCACGTTGAGAAATCTATATTTCTTCTCTGTATTGTGAGCAATTTGGTAAGAAATGTAATGGATCTTATTTCTGCCTTTCCTAATCTCACCTCCCAGAGATGATTTTTTTGTTGTTGTCGCCCCTAGCATATATGCCAAGATTTCACATTACTAACTATATAATCAATTATGCACTCCGTAAGGATTTTTTTTTTAACTCAATGATGTGATTTTCCTAAGTTTCTTAATAAGGTAGATTATTTTTCTCCCTTGTGTGTCCATTAAACTATTATGTATCTTATTTTAAAAGACCAACTGGGATTTCTAACTTTACCAGGAGTTATCTTTGCATAAATCCCAGAAAAGAATATCATACCGAAGAATGGAGGGGTTTTATCTGCCAAATTCTTTCTGTAGCCATGACCTCCCTCTTACTTACTAAATATACACAGGCTTTCAGACATAGACCAATTCCAGGTAAATTAAAACATACCTAGCTATGGTATTTATTATTTCATACCCTATCAAGAATTAGTGCTTAGAATTAGAGGTCTATTTCATCTGATGAAGATGATTTCTAGCTATAATACAAATCTTTTAAAGTGGCCTGAACACATAAACAAAGCAAAAGCATGAAGTGTTTATCAGATGAAAATTTTATTGCTGGGGATTCATTGAGGGTACAAGATGTGTCACAAACTGAGACTCCACTCTTTGCACTCCCCTTTCTCCACCCCCCATTTCATTAATTGCCATTAATTGTCGTCAAATCAAGATTGAATACATAGGATTCATACTTCTTTATTCTTGTGATGCTTTACTAAGAATAATGTGTTCCACTTCCATCCAGGTTAATACAAATGCTGTAAAATCTCCATTTTTTAAAATGGCTGAATAGTATTTCATGGTATACATATACCACAGGTTGTTAATCCGTTCCTGGGTTGGTGGGCAGTTAGGCTGTTTCCACATTTTGGCAACTGTAAATTGAGCTACAATAAACAGTCTAGTGCAAGTGTCCTTATGGTAAAAGGATTTTTTTTCTTTCTGGATAGATGCCCAGTAATAGGATTGCAGGATCAAATGGGAGGTCTAGCTTGAGTTCTTTGAGAGTTCTCCATACTTTCTTCCAAAAAGGTTGTGTTAGTTTGCAGGCCCACCAGCAGTGTAAAAGTGTTCCCTTCTCTCCACATCCAAGCCAACATGTGCAATTCTGAAATTTTGTGATGTAGGCCATTCTTACTGGTGTTAGATGATATCTCAGGGTGGTTTTGATTTGCATTTCTCTAATAATTAAGGATGATGAGCATTTTGTCATATGTTTGCTAGCCATTCATTTGTGTTCTTGAGAGAAGGTTCTGTTCATCTCTCTTCCCCATTGACATATGGGATTATTGGATTTTTTCACGTGGATTAATTTAAGTTCTCTATAGATCCTGATTATTAAGCTTTTGCCTGATTCAAAATATGCAAATATCCTTTCCCAGTGTGTAGGTTGTCTATTTGCTTTGGTAGGTCTCCTTGCTGTACAGAAGCTTTTCAGTTTAATTAAGTCCCATTTGTTTATATTCGTTGTTATTGCAATTTCTATGGCAGTCTTCTTTCCCCAGGCCAATATCTTCCAGTGTTTTTCCTATTCTTTTTTTGAGAATTTTTATCATTTCATGCCTTAAATTTAATTCCTTTATCCATCTTGAATCAAATTTTTGTGAGTGGAGAGAGGTGCAAGTCCAGTTTCAGTTTTTTGCATGTGGATATCCAGTTCTCCCAGCTCCATTTATTGAATAGGGTCTTTCCCCCAGCATACGTTCTTGTTTAGTTTATTGAAGATTAGGTGACTGTAAATTGTAAATTTCATTTCCTGGTTTTCTATTTGATCCAAATGTCTATGTCTCTATTTTTGTGCCAATACCATGCTGTCTTGACTACTATGACCCTGCAGTACAGCCTAAAATCTGCTATGCTGATGCTCCCAGCCTTAGCTATACAGGAGTTCCTGGATAGATACTGTCTTTTAATCTCTGGTCAGACTAACTAGAAATATAAAAGTAAAATCTCTAGAGGTGGCGCCTGTGGCTCAAAGGGGTAGGGTGCCAGCCCCATATGCTAGAGGCAGCGGGTTCAAACCCAGCCCAGGCCAAAAACTGCAAAAAAAAAAAAAAGAAAAAAGAAAGTAAAATCTCTAATAACCTCGATCAGAAATGATAAAGGGGAAATAACAACTGATGCCACAGAGATACAAGAGGTTATCTCTGAATATTACCAGAAACTATATGGCCAGAAATTTGACAATGTGAAGGAAATGGATCAATATTTGGAAATACCCTCTCCCTAGACTTAGCCTGGAAGAAATAAATCTGCTGAACATGTCAATTTCAAGTACTGAGATCAGAGAAACAATTAAAAATCTCCCAACAAAAAAATGCCCTGGTCCAATGGTGTCACACCGGAATTCTATCAAACCTTCAAAGAGGAGCTTACTCCTATAATGCCAAAATTATTCCAGAAATTTGAGGGGGAAGGAATCCTCCCCAACACGTTCTATGAAGCAAACATCACCCTGATAACAAAACCAGAAAAAGACCCAACTAAAAAAGAGAACTTTAGACCAATTTCACTTATGAACATAGATGCAAAAATTCTCAACCAAATCCTAGCCAATAGATTACAGCTTATTATAAAAAAAAAAAGTCATTCATCTTGATCAAGTAGGTTTAATCCCAGGGATGCAAGGCTGGTTTAATACATGCAAGTCTGTAATCGTTACTCACTATATCAACAGAAACAAAAACAAAGACCATATGATCCTCTCAATAGATGCAGAAAAAGCATTTGATAAAATCCAGCATCCTTTTCTAATTAGAACACTGAAGAGTATAGGCACAGGTGGCACATTTCTGAAAATGATCGAAGCTATGTATGACAAACCCATAGCTAATATCTTACTGAATGGAGCTAAATTGAAAGCTTTTCCACTTAGAACTGGAACCAGACAAGGTTGCCCTCTGTCACCATCACTATTCAACATAGTGCTGGAAGTTCTAGCCAATACAATTAGACAAGGCAAGGAAATAAAGGGCATCCAAATGGGAGCAGAGGAGGCCAAACTCTCCCTCTTTGCTGACAATATGATCTTATATTTAGAGAACCCTAAAGACTCAACCACAAGACTCCTGGAAGTCATCAAAAAATACAGTAATGTCTCAGGATATAAAATCAATTTCCATAAGGCAAGTACTCCTTGTATACGCCAATAACATCCAAGATGAGAAGCTAATTAAGGACATAACTCCCTTCACAATAGTTTCAAAGAAAAAGAAATATCTAGGAATATACCTAACAAAAGAGGTGAAGGAACTCTATAGAGAAAATTATGAAAACCTAAGGAAGGAAATAGAGAGGATATTAACAAATGGAAGAATGTACCATGCTCATGGCTGGGAAGAATCAACATTGTTAAAATGTGTATACTTCCCAAAGCAATCTACTGATTCAACACCATCCCTATTAAAGTACCAACATCATACTTTCAAGACTTGGAAAAAAGGAGTCTGCATTTTGTATGGTATCAGATGAAATGCTCTAACTGTCAAAGAAGTGCTTACACCTCATGGTGAGAATCAGATGCACAGTAATTTGTTGAGGTAGGTTAATAGGAGATGGAGATTTAGAAAGTTTCTTTTCCTAAAGGCAAGATGGTAACCAAGATTGGACTATTCTAGTGGAAGAAAGGTGCCCAGGACACAGCACAGGACTGGAGGAAACTAGAACTCTTGAAAAGTGGCAAAAGGTAAACAAATACTGAAGTTTATCTTTTTAGGAAATTCCTCTGCCTCAAATCTCTAAAGGTCTCCACTTTTCAGAGGCTTGAAAATGCTGAGAAACATGGGCAAGAATAAATATCAAAAAGTAGAATCTATACTGAAATTTTGGAAGGTTTGTATGGCTGGTACAGCTTCTAAATACATACATGTAACAAAATATATCCTTGTAAAAATATCTATAGCAATATTGAGTACATGGATGTGCCACATGAAGTGGAATGAAGTAGGAACCATGTTCTTCCTGGGTTGTGCTAAATGATAGAACTGCAATTTGTCCTAGTTCTTCTTATGCTGTTACAGTAACTCTTCATAAAATTGTATTTATTCTAGGGAAAACCATAGGATAAATACAAAGATATTTATTATGGTGGGATTTCAGTGTAGGAACTTGTTTTTGTGGATAAATGATTCATTTTAGAATGTCACATAACTTGAATGCGTAAATGTGTAATTCAATATGTGAGAGTTAAAACAGTGTGCCTGAAATGTTGATAAAGGCTTAATATTACTTATATCCCACAAAATAATTTCTCATGATTCACCAAGAAATCCTGCATTACTGTTCCTTATAAAAATGGCCAAAAAATCAGTTTTTTTTTCTGTTTACATACTTTTTTCTAATTATTTCTAAAATACATACATCTATTCATAAAAGCAAGGCACTCAAAATTTGCAGTTTTAAGCAATGTGATGTTCATTTTTTATACTAGTTTATAAATCATTAATAAGTATCTTTATTGAAATGGAGCTAACTATTGATTTTTGCCATACCATTGTAAGCAACATATTTCTATGAGATTCATAAATTATTTTCTACAACTTTCACTTTACTCGTTTGCAATAATCAAACATACATAGTTTCACAAATATATATATATACACTTTGGGATGTGAGTTATTTGATTGTGTGTACACAATAATCACCCTGTTTTAAATTCTAAAATGCAAACAAAATAATCATTGGTCATATTTGGGGCAGATTTTTTTTTTAAATCTTAGCTTCATCTCTTTCTGGTACAGGATTCCGTTACTTTCTAGCTCCTTTATGATTAGTTTTTAATCTTTCATCCTGCATCTATCATTCTCTTCTCCTTTGAGCGGTTGATTTTTAATGGGACAAAAATAAGTGTATAATTCTATAATTTTATGAATTTGCTTTTCATGTAAATTGTTCATCTGAGTGGAGGTTAACTGTATCTTTTAGTATCAGCTGTCCCATTGTTTTTGTTTCTTTCATTCTTTTAAAGTAAATATTCAATATTCAGTCTACAAAGTTATGACAATTTTTTTCCTGCATCTAAACATAACACATTAGGCTCTGTAATTATTGATGTTTTATAATCAATTGAATTTTTTTTCTATTTCTTCTTTCTTCTATATTCTACACACGAAAAGTAAACGTTCTAAAAATTCAATACCAAGATATGCTCAAATTAGACAACATTATCACCACGGCCTCCAAGTTGCATACCACTCATGGCTGAGAAGAATCTGCACAGTTAAGATGGCTCTGCTACCCAAAGTGCTCTACAGATTTAATGCAATCCCCACCAAAGCACCAACATCACACTTTGAAGAACTTTAAAAATTAGTACTCCACTTCATTTAGAAACAGAAAAAAAACTGAATAGCCAATAGACTTTTAAGAAATAAAAACAAATCTGGAGGCATCATCTTACCAGAGTTAGTGTATCCATTGTAGTTTTTGTCCATTCAAGAAAGACTCTAAGTAGAAACCTCAAATATCCTCAAATCTGAAATGACTTATAAGGTGATTTAAGGTCATTTTTGTGTTCAGGTTATTATTTATGCCATGCAGATGTAGTCATGGTGACAGTACATGTCTACTCTTTCCAGGAGTAGTTAGTGAGGCTAAAAGAATTCAGTGTCACATGAATTCAGTGACACTAAACTGCTTACCTTCTAAGAGGATCTCAGGGGTGTTCAGGGTAGTATGGCTGTAGGCAAAACAAGAAGGTCATGCCATTTGTGACACGATGACTCTGGAGGACATTATATTAAGTGAAATAAGCCAGACTCAGAAGGACAAACACTAAATGATACAATGTACGTGAGTGCTCTGAAATAGTCCAACTCACAGAAGCGGAGAGTAAAATGGTACTTTCCTGGGGCTGGGAGAAGAGGACAATGGGGACATATTAGTCAAAGGGGACAAAGTTTCAGTTTTTTTAGATGGATAACTCATAGAGAGCTACTGTGTTGCAGTAAATAATGGTAATAATAAACAGAGCAGAAGGAAATTTTAAAGGTGGTGGATATGTTTATGACAGATTGGGAGGATGGTTTCCTGGATACCTACTTATCTCCAAACTCATCAAGTTGTATGGATGTAGTAAGAACCACTTTTTAGGTTGGTTTATAACTGTGATCCTAGCATTCTTGGAGGCCGAAGCCAGAGGATTGTTTGAACTCAGGAGCTGGAGATCAGCCCAAGTAGGAGTGAGGAGCCATCTCTATTAAAAATAGAAAAACTTGGTAGGCATTGTGGTGAGTGCCTCTAGTCCCAGTTTCTTAGGAGACTGGGGCAGGAGGTTGTCTAAATAAACCCAGGAATTTGAGGCTGCTGTGAACTAGGCTGACCCCAGGGCACTCTAGCCTGGGACAACAGTGTGGGACTCTGTTTCAGAACAAACAAATAAATAAAGACACAAAACCACAACACTTTATATGTGAATCACACCTCAATGAAGTATTTTTAATTGCATTTATTTTCTTCAATTCCGTATTCATTACTTGGGATCTCTTATAATGGCTGCATTAACTAATGTTCCCAAGACTCAGATGCTCTCTTGAGGCAAGGTTTGTTTCCTTCTCTTCCAATGTCCATCATGGATCGTTGGTGGCTTTATTATCGGAATACTCTTTGTTAAGAATACAGCCTATCATCTGGTGTGATCCATGTGCTGGGTTTTAAAATTTTTGCCAAAATTTAGTGGACCTTAGCTATTCACACAGGGATGAGTTACCTTGTTGGAAGGAGAAGGTTCACTTCTCCTTACTTACTACCACCTTCCTTTTTCTTAGACATTAGATGTTCAAACGTAGAGAAGTTAGTTTACTTCTTTGGTGAAGCTTTTTAACCTTTAGTTCATTGAGTAATGTGACAAAACACTTAATTGGACATATCTGCCATAAAATATCATGCATAATATACTGTAACCTTTCACATTTTTCCATCTGACCACAATTTAAGGTTGATTGTGCATCTTTCACTCTGAAATGTATTCATTAAGCAAAAGTGTCAAAGGAGAATTTTCTTTCCATTATGCATGAAATAAGTGCATGTAGAAAGATGCAGAAACTTCTATCAATTAGAAATTATTCTGCTTAGGAAGTAATAAATAACTTGTTTCACACTGCAAAGTACATAGAACTTATCTTGGAAAAATACTTTGTACTTATTTTTTAAAATAAATCTTAGAAGTAGCATTTAGTACCAAGAATTTGCAGGATTTTATGATAATTCATGCCATCATCACTAATGTTCTGTCCAGAGAACACATTTAGCTAATTTTACATGTTTCATTGAATGAAATAATTAATATTGTGACTTGCACATACTGCGTTCTTTGCCTTCCTGCCCTCTCCATTTCTATTTTTCTTTTCTGGGCTCTTATTTATTTATTTATTTATTGCACAATTACGTGCATGATTGGATTTGAAAAGTTCTTATAGATGAATTGTAGCCACTCAACTTACTCTGAACAAGCAACTATAGTTAAAATATAAATTAGATTTCATAATTCTTGCTGAGATTATGTGAAAGGCATTTAGGTTCCAATATCATTATATTTGAACATTTATGTGATGGGCATTTAGGTTCAAATATCACTATATTCACTATATGAATGCCTCCTGGCCATATCAGGGTTTTTTTGAATGTGTGTGCACGTGTGTGCATGAGACAGGGTGTCTCTCTGTCACCCAGGTTAGACTGAAGTGGCACTATTGTTGCTCACTGCAGCTTGGAACTCCTGGGCTCAAGTGTTCCTCCTGCCTTAGCCTCCTGCTTCCTGAGAAGCTGGAACTACAGGTGTGTGCCACCACACTTGGATAATTTTTTAAATTTTCTGTACATAGGAGGTCTCAGTAGGTTGCCCAGTCTGCTTTCAAACTCCTGGCCTCAAGCAAAATTTTCCATCTCAGCCTTCCAAAATGCTGGGATTATGGGCTTAAACCACCTAACCTTGTTTGCTTTTTTTTACTAGAAACAATCATAAATACCAGAATAATAATTTTGTGTGTATCTTACCATCTCTTCTAAATTATAGCTCTCAAAATATTAGAAATTAGCTCTCATATTTTCTAAAATTTTTTCCTTGTGTTAAATATTTTTCTTTTGCTAATTCTTTTTCCTGAGCCAGGGTCAGATCTGTGGTTTGTACCTGTTAGTACTTGTGTATATTCATGATATTTGCTTGCTCGCTCTCTCTTTCCCTTTTTCTTCTTTCTTCAATATGAAGCATGACATTTGATATGCTTTAAATCACAAACAGCAGTGTGACTACCAACCTTGGTCATACACAGCACAGGTTACAATCGTGACCAAGCACAGGTTCCTTTGCTCTCAGCTCGCACAGTTGGACGGTACTGAGTTTGTGGTTAGTTTAACCTAATGTGTGGTTTCACAGTGATCTCTGACCTTTATTTTCAAATATCCTATTGCTCCATGTTGTTTTGTTGCATCAGTTAACATGACTTATTTTTTTCTTTCTAAATTTTAAGTCTCCATTTTCACGCTCAGTTAGTGTTCCTGTTCTAAGACATGTCTTTTCCCCTCGGCTGTATCCCAGCTGGGCATTTCATGAAAATCCCTTCACTGATAAATATGCTAAACCTCACAGGATCAAGTACACAAGCTCGTGTCAGGCCATTGGAGGTCCCCTTTAGGTTGACATTGATGAATCAATGCAGGAAGTCCACTAGTTTAATTAGCTTCCAGTCCACCCACATGTGCTATCATCCGGTCAGGTTTTCTCTACTTTATATACTATGAAATGATGAAAGCTCCTTGTCACCTGCTTACTAAAATCAAGATAAACTGCTTCTGAGACATTCTCATGATCTCAAAGCTGCCTAAATTAGTAAACATAGAAAAGGTTGCTCCATGTGACTCCTCCTCAGTAAGCCCAGGCCGTGTGTGCGTGTGTGTGTGTTTGTGTGTGTGCGTGCCTTACACTCTCATTGTTTAGATCCTTTAAGGAGACTATTCTTGAAATGCACCAGTTATCGCAAAGTTTTCATTTATTGCTTTATTCCCCATTTACATATATATATTATATATATATATATATATATATGTAACTGGTAACATTTTATGTCCTCTTGTAAAGTTTTTAAAAAATTATGAAAGTGAAATGTGAAAGTTCCTATCTGCAACTTACAAAGTTTTTTCTGGTGTTAAATAGTCCAACACACTTACATAGCTGAGTGTTTTTCTAATATTAACATTATTTTTAAATATAGAGTTTACAAAACATTGGCACGTCTACCATTCTCAGTAGTTAGAGTCTATTATCACACTAGAGAGCTATGATCTGAGACCCAGAGGCTAGTGACCTTCCCAAGGTACAGAAATAATGGGAAATTTTAAAAAGTTGAAAAATACATTTGAAAAATTGAAAAGTTGTATTTATGAAGAAAACTGACTTGTTAGACTACAATGTTTTGCTAATATTTAACCTGAAAACCAATAAAATTTGATTCTCTTTCTCTGAGTATGGTAGATGGTTAAATGCTACTTTAAAAATGTCTCTTTCTATGAAGAACGTCAGGGGAAGGTATTTAAAGAGTGACAAAGAAGAGAGAAGAATCTTATTGGTAGGTGAACATTCTGTTAGTAACCTCTCAGCACAAGAAACACAAACCATATTCACTACTACTTACCGTGAATTTTATTTCTCCACTCCTCCCCCATTTTTAGAGCTGACTCTATATGTACTGTATTCATTTCTCTTTGTTTTAATAAAAATAATGTTTGCTCTTAATTGCTATTGCAGTTTTCCATTTTATGTGTTCAACATAGTGCCATATAAAAGTAAATTTAATATTCACTAAATGAGTGATTTAACTTTAATATTTGTGCTTATAAAAGCCAAGCTGGGTCTGGGAAAAAAGCAAATAACATTGGTGTATGATTGAATTTAGCTACCTTAAAAGTATGGAATATGAATAAAAACATAATTTAAAATAATTGCTGTTTTATTATGCTATATAAGCAAAGCCTAAAAACGTCTTTTAAAGAGACTGAGTAGGTTTTAAATATGTTACAAGGCAGTTGATACAGATTTTCTTCTAAATAGTGTAAGTAGCTGTGTCTTTGGAAGAGCAGACCACCAGATCTGGCCATGATCAGGTTTTTTGTTGTTGTTGTTTTTATTTGTTTGTTTGTTTGCTTTTAATACAGAGTCTCACCTTGTCATCATTGGTAGAGTGCTGTAGTGTCATAGCTCACAGCAACCTCAAACTCCTGGGATTAAGCCATTCTCTTGCTTCAGCCTCCCGAGTAGCTGTGACTCCAGGTGCCTGCCACAATGACCAGCTATTTTTAAAGATGAGCTCAGACTGGTCAAACCCGTGAACTCAGGCAATCCACCCACCTCATCCTCCCAAGTGCTGAGATTCTTGGCGTCGTGGGCCACTGTGCCCAGCCAAGCCATTATTAGTATTAAGATAACAAACACACAGAAAACTGATTGCTGTTCAGCTCCTAATAAGTGAGCTCATGTCAGCATAATATTGTATATATCCATATTTTTTTTAAATTTTAATTGCTTTATTGGGGATCGTGAATATTCATGTTAAAGACAAAACCTCAGCACTGGACCCATTTGTTTATTTGCATCAATTCAAAATTTATTAAACATCTTATATAGGTTTACATTTCTGTAAGTTTTCATAAAAATATTTCGAGCATTTATTACCAGATTTTTTAGGAGACAAGGCAGAAATCTTCTTAAGAACCTAGTATTTGAATTAAAAATTGTCCATTGACACTTTCTCTAATCTGAAAGGCCTATGACAGGTGACTGCACCATTCCTCATTCCTCTTCTGTTTTGTTGTTCTCTCATCTTTTCCCCAAGTGTTTAACTTCTACACTTTTCTTGTCAACTTTATCTAGTTTGCTTTATAATAAATACTGTTTGATGCCCTGTAAAATCTTCCCCTCCATCCTTCTCTGCTAGACAGTTTGTATTAGAATGTTAAATGTAATCAGCCTTCCATTTGTGGTGATCATCTTACCAAAATCACTGTACCAGGATGGTACGATCCCTTCCACTTAGTGGCAATTTTGGTTCACCTTTTTTAAGTTCCATACTTTTCCTTAAACTTGTTATCTTATATAGAGTTTTTAACACTTGAGTTGTACTTTCTTCAGCTAGATTAACAATTCCTCTAAATTAGTTTTTGAGCTTTGCATTTGCATTTGGTTTCCTACAACTTTCTAAATGATTAAGAAAGTGTGTGGCGATATCCATTAATGATCCATAATATCTCAGTTAGTGTGATTAGTACAGATGTTGCTGTTTTACTAGTGATTTATAGATGTAAAAGATTTTTTTTTTTTTGAGACAGATTCTCAAGCTGTCACTCAGGGTAGAGTGCTGTGGTGTCACAGCTCACAGCAACCTCAAACTCTTGAGATCTTGCCTCAGCCTCCCAAGTAGCTGGGACTACAGGTGCCTGCTACAACACCTGACTATTTTTTTTTGGTTATAGTTGTCATTGTTGTTTGGCGGGCCTGGGCTGGATTTGAACCTGCCAGCACCCTAGCCACTTGAGCTACGGGCGCAGAGCCAATATAAAAGATTCTTATTTGATCATATTTTGCTATGACCATACACTGAATTTCATATTTCTGCTTTCAATGTATAATTTGTAATGCTGGTAATTTTCCTTTTCATCTGTCAAAAATCAATCTGGAATGATATTTTATTTAAAGCAGATGAATAGATTCATGTCTGTGGTTTGGGAATTTTTAACCTATACATATTTTAAAATTATTCAAGACAGAATTTTTAAAATAGCTTGGATAGTAACTGAATGTCATTATAGTTCATTAAATCTCACCAAATGGTGTGCTGTGACTGTTTATCTAAATTTAGAAAGTAAGTTGATTGTAGTAATGGCATATAAGGATGAGCCAGGTATGTTTTGCTTTCCAACTTGTAGAGTTCACATGGGCTACAATAAGGCATTGTCATCATGAGCCAAGGGCATAATGGAAATCAGCTTCTGACATAGCATATATTGTTCTTGAAAAAGGCACTGACAAAATGAGGGGTCCAACAGTACTTCACATAGTAAAGACAAGATCAAGGATCTAAGAAATAGGAAAGCTATTGTGGTCTCAATATCCGCTTTTTTTTTTGCGTTACTACCAAAGAAGTAAGGTAAACATATTCGCAGAATTTACAACTAATAAGTTGAACTTAAGTAGTTATTCATGTTGCTATATTTTTGCATCAACCTTTTTTGCAGAGAGTACAAGTTCATCAATGAATTACTAATAAATGTGTTAGTAGGCCAGCTTGTGTTTACTTTTATATTCTGTGATATTTGCTCACAATTTACCTTCTCTATTTAATTATGGCTATAGATAAACTGAGTTAAATTTGTAAAATCTGTCTTTCTACATAAAATACATCTTTTAATTCTGAGAACATGTGCATCAAATGTGGAACTTTCAACTTAAAGCTAGACGGCAAATTACTATTTTTTTCGGATCTTCTTGTAGCAGGAAGTTGAAAGACCAGTAATATACTTGTTTAACAAGAGAACTGAATGCCAATCATCTTCATTCAACTTTGCAGGGTCAGGGCATTATGCTTTTCTTACTATACCAAACAATAGCTTTTCTCTTCTTTTCCAGATAACGAACTCCCTTATACTCTTATACTGCATATGGCAAATCTTGATATTTTTGTGTTAAATCTTATAAATTGAAAAATTCTTAACCTGAAATAGAGTGATTATAATAACCCTGGGTAAAAGTCACTCACAAAGCTCTTTCAGAGACTCAATAACAATGGGGAAAGGCAGCAAATTGATTCTGATGTAGTGCCAATGATCATGTCTTTTCAACCTGTATTAATGGTCATGGATGTAGTATTTAAAAATATGAGTTTGGTGACAACTTTGAAAGTATATATAAGAATAGTGGACTTTCTAACCCCTACAATAAATTCTCTTCTTTTACCTCCCAGTCATGGAAGAGTTAATTCTATTTCCTACAAGGATGCAAGCTGTAAGTTAGGTCTGGAAGGCAGCAAAGGCAACCTGGACTTGAAGTAACACTTCTGTTGTCAAGGGTTACTGATGGGGGAAGGGAAGGGGCTGGAAGGGGAAGGAGTTATGGAAATGAAGGATTGTAGCACACACTACATAAATTCAAATTCTATACGTGTATTTGAAATACGAGCTCCATTCTGTTGTATTTTTGCCTTTTGTATTCTCATTTCTTTAGTTTACACATGGCTGGTGAATTTGTAGGGTGGTTGCTGCTGACCTTATTCAGTGTATCACTTTCCAACAGCATCCAGCTGTAGATTGTAGACATAATAATCTTGTAATTAAATGTGACTTTCCCAGAACTATTTATATCTAAACACAATAAGATGACATTCCTCCCTAAATTGCAATACCAACAGATATCTTATATAGGACTTGGTGGAAAGTCTATGTTCCTTTAATTAAAATGAGGATTTCTCTTTATCTCCACAAAATTAAAGCTCAAGGGCTTTCATTAGAGATATATTAATATACTGCTACTAATATTCAAATTTTTGAAATAGCTACCTTTGCTGATGATGTACTAAAGTGTTTCGGAACACTGTTACAATATTTCAGATTGCTAGTCACCACAGGTCTGCCTCTCTTTAAATCTCCTTGGTATGCCAATTTGCATTACTAATGGGCTGCCTAAAAGAAACTGTGAAAAGAAAATGTGGCAATTAATAGTAAATGCTTGACATATTGTGACATTATAGATATAGTTGATTTTTATTTTCAACGACAATACTAACAAGTAAAATATTTCTGAATTTGTTTTTCTGCGAAGTAAATTTGATGCCCAGGTCATTGTCATTGATGACTTTTTTTTTTTTTCTGGAGGCTTTGATTAATCTATCTGACGGGTTATAATTGGTTCATTCATATTTTCGCTTCTACCATTTTAACCCAATTATTTTATTTAGGGTAGCCATGCATGTTCAAGAATAACATTGGGTACCATTTTACTTATGTGAAGTGCAGAAGTATTTGAGTCTATTTAATTTCCCCAATTTATCCGGGAGTAATGCTTAACAGCAAAACGAGGGTTTTCTTGCCAAAAGTATGTGTGCATTTTCCTCATAAATGGTTCTTTTAAAATCCTTTGTATTATCAAAGCCACCCACCCAGACAATTAAAAGCAGATATGAAATGATAGATCACATGACCGGAGTTTAAATGTGAGGTTTTTTTTCCCCAGTTAAACATCGCAGCAGGCATTACAATACCAGAGGTAACGAATCAATTAAATCCATTTTCCCCTCGGCGTCTCCAAAGCTGCGTGCGTAGTGTAGCTGTGTAGTCAGTGCCAGAGCAGTAGGACCCAGGGGCCTCCGCAGCCACCAATAGAAGCGCACACTTGGACCTATTTGTATGCAATGCCGTCTGCTCTGCGCATTAATAGTAATACAGATAACGGGTTTGAAAGAATCCTCTACTGAAAGGATAGAATTTTTCTAGGGTGTTGATACGGAGAAGAGATCTCACTTCACTTTCTCCTTATTTCCCCTCTCTTACGTTTAAAAGTCTCAGACAGCTTCGGCTCTGTTTAAACTCAGGAAGGTCTCCGCGTACAGCAAAGTTGGAGGGCTGCGCCTGCACCACGGGGCCGCTAGATATCAGAAAACGGTCTTATCAAAGGGTAAGTCTCTCTTACGCTTGCGGGGGAAGTGACAGCTGGCTTTGGGATTACAAAAGGGGGCACGCTCGTTTTAACGCTGGTGGGTTTTGGAGGGCAGACTGGGTGCAGAAACGACTGCAGTTTGTCCAGAAATTGTGACTGATGCACCAGGGAATTTTAAGGTAGAATCCAAAGCCTTCAGGCTAAATCGGAAATTGCAGCCACACTCTCGGGCGGGATTCAACAAGTTTCCCTGCAGGGGTGCGACGTTTGTTTATTTCCTTGCAAGTTGCGCAGAGTGTCTGTTCCGGGTGGGCTGCTTCTGCTTAACAAAGAAGTTTCTGGATTTGTGTGTGTTGTGTGTGGTTGAGCAAATCCTTGTTTGCGGTGGTTCTGTGCCGCATTGGGCCAGTGGGGTTTACTCTGGGGAACTGCGTCTCGGGTTGCTGTGAGCATCACCATCTGCTGGGTCGCGGCTGGGCAACTTTGCTGCCTAATCTGTGTCTCTGGTCACACTGGTTGGCGATGCGGACCGAGGCACAGAAACCAGCAGGCTGCCTGGAGCTTCCAAACTTTGAAAGCATTTTCCAAAATGGATGAGAATGGAGGCTTCACAATTAACATCGCTGGGCGAATTTTGGCGAACTCGTGGTGATAAATACGCAGTGGGATCTTTTGAGACCTGAGTTTCCAACCTGCAGCTTTTTGCTTGGAAACTGTAGCGCTGATGTGGAGCAGACGCGGTTTATAGCTAAGCTAGAGGGACTTTAAATGAGGGAGGGAAGGAGGGAAAGAGGAAGCGAAGAAGACAGAAATTAGATGAATGAAAAAGGTGCGTCTTATCTTTCACATGCAAAAACCACACGCGTGGGACATGCCAGGAAGCTCTCCCAGAAAGCGTATTGCAGGGAGGTCCTGGCGCCTCTGCATCATTGATGAAGCACTGTGCCATTCCGAGGGCCCTTCTCGCTTCTTCTGCCTCCCCCTCTTGCCAGCTCAGGCTGCCCCCGCCCCCCGCCCCCCGCCTGGGGCTGGGAGTTGGTGCGGGTGCTGCAGCGAATGAGGCTCAGTCCTGCAGCGCTGCGGACACAATGGGAAAAGGCAGGTGAAGTCGGTCGGCTCCTGCGGAGAGCTCGGCGTGACCACCGCCTGCTGCAACCTAGGCTGCCTCTTGGCCCTGGGCTGCAGATACACGGAGGCCGTTGCTGCCCAGTTCCCGGAGGGCCTGTGCAGGGCACACACACCTGGAGGTTGAAATCCCAGGTTGCCCTTCTAAGGGTCACTGTGCTGCAGGCCGACAGGTCGCGTGAGGGAGGCGGAATGATGAGACGTTCCACTCCAGCTTCCCAGCGGCGCGTCTGCTGCTACTCAAATATTTCTTGGGTGCACCCCAAGCAACCTACAGAATCTGCATCCCATAGGAAAAGGATAGGAAAAGAAAGGACGGGAAACGTTGGTGAGGCTGCAAGAGGAGAAAGGAAGCCAGCAATTTGGGGGACAATTCTGGTCAGTGATCAGGCTTTTCTGAGCTCTTTTAAGTGGACTGATTTAGACAGAGCTTTGGAAATACCCTGGTCTCTGCGGGATTGAAGGGCAGTCTTGCAGGCGCGCTGGAGAGTCCTATAGCTGGAGGAAGGCGAGGGCACTGCAGAAGGCTCCATTCCGCTTTGGAGTTTAACCCTGACCTCAGCACCTCCCACTCTTTCAAGCCCCGCCAGGGAGTGCCCGACCTTGTAAACCCCTCTGTGTCATCTGCCCTGTGTAAGTGGTTTTCATCAAGCTGTGTGTTACGGAGCCTCTTAAGAGATGGTTTCTGCGTTTCCAAGTAGTGTTGGAAGGCTGTTTAATTTGGAGGTTGACTGCTACCCCCGTTGAGCGTGTGGAGGAAGGCGCTTAGATGCAGGACCCTATAGAACGGTCCACCTGGGTATGTCAGTTACTTGAAGGGTACACTACAGAGAAAATATATTCTTTTGAGTACATGGGGGGAAACAATGTCATTGAAATTCCCCCCACTTTCCATGTGCCTCTTTCACTGTGGTTGTTTGGGAACTAGGGTATAATATTTCATTGAGAAATGATTTAAGAAACCAAAGAAAATGATTTACTTGGAAGCCAAATAGAAGACTGGTAACTGGGTTTTCAGGCTAAACCGTGGATGCTCCTAAGACCTATTATTTGGGGAAACTCAGTTTTCCACCCCAAGACCTGTCTCTCTTCTGTATCTTGAAGAAGTGCAGGCAGCCCTTTTGAGCTGTAAGCATGCAGCATGCTGATTTTATTAAAGGGACTGGTAGGGTTGGGGTTTGTTCCATCAATTTCCCTGGCCCTGTTTCCTCCCCCCACCCCCAACAGCAACAACAAAAACAAAAAAATAACAATAGCAGCACCCCCGAAGAAATATCCACTTGGCAAGAGAACTATTATTTTTAGGAATCTATTTCCCTCCCATGAAGGATAAAGATGAGAAGCATCTTCGCACTGAGGGCATTCACCTGACATGGTTACAATGGATTTTGGACTTTCTTTAATCTCTTCCCATGTATTTTCTTACTGTGTGAATCTTCCGATTTAGCCCTGTAGGATCTGAAGAATTGAAGCACAGTGACATAGCTGCAGGTCTCTGACAGAGGCTTGCTACAGAAAACAGCTGTGAATCACATTTGCTACCTTTTCCCACTTACTTCCTTTTACATCCCTTTCCATACCCTGTCCTGGAACCAGGGTCATCACCTTCCAGGCTGTGGAACGTTAGTGACTTCCAGTGATACAGCCCTGTGCTGAGCTTGGGAGGAGAGAAGAGACGCAACAGCTGCCTAGGGAGTCCCAGAGGTTTAAAGCCAATTTTCTCTTAACCTATTCTGCGCTAAATAAAGAACAAATATGCCAACATCTCCCCAATGAGAATTATATTTTTCTACTAAATTGTATTTTATTTTATGACATACAGTTCAAATACATAATAACATTGACCAGAGATGAAAGGGAAGCTATGCCTTCATGTGCAATATTTGGAAACTAGTTATGTTCTTAGCTGTGAAGGCACATTTTTTGGCATCCATTTGTACTTGATATATTAGGCACTATTTTTAGTTAAGCAAGATTTAATATGTTACTTTTGTTATGAAGCTAAACAACTCAAAGCACTGCAAAGATGTGAATCTAAGAAGAAGAAAGCAAGCCAGCACAGCAAGCCTTTGGCAACTTGATGAATGAACAGGTGCAGTGCACCATTGGAAATGTAACTTAAGGTGGGACGCCCCCATTTCCTAGAGAATAAGCTCCTTCTTGTTGCCTAGAAAACTCAACGGATGGTTCTTTCTCCCTGAGCTCTGTGAGTTCAAAAACAAAAACACAGTAGCCTACAATCTACAATATGACCTGGCCACGTGATCATTTATCTCTCTACACTTGAAGTGAGTGATATTATGTTTCATGTGTTCATATCTGTGCTTAGCTAAAATACATTAGCGCTATAGGACAAAAAATTTCTACCAATTAGATAGGAAGTCCAGAGAGTACTCATCTAAGACTTACCCAGGGCTATACAGGAAAACACTGTAGAAATAGTCTCAGCCAACTTACCTACCGTAGATATTTCACTTACTCAGCACTTCACTCTTTTGAAGTAGACTTAACCAATTTAATAAGCCTCTTGAAGATTTGAAAAGCATGAAGCTCAGGGAGATTTAAGGAAAAATGTACATGACCATTCAGCAAGTAAGGAGCAGAACCAGGATTGGAAATGTTTTCCTCATGACAGAGTTTGTGTTTTTCTCAGTAAGCCTCATTGCTTGTCACTGAATCAAGCTCTCCAATTCACTACACCTACTTATTTCCCCTTAGATTTAAATAAAGAGTTTGATTATTTTTTCAATTATTTCAAAGTACTAATTCTTTAATATCCCAGATATCATTTTCATATCCAAACTATTCTTTACATTTCTTCCAAACCAAATTTCTACCAACAGTGCCTTTCCAAAGATCTCACAGACAGTGAAGAACTTACCCAGTAAGTAAACCCCGCCCCTACCATTCACACCAACTACACCATCATCTTTGGATGTCAGAGCATTTAGGAGTTTTCACACAATTTGCTTTTCATCACATGCTTTGAAATTTGCACATATATGGCCAGGAAGGCTGGGAAGGCTCCATCATGTTATTTCCTACTGGAGTTGTCCACCATCATCTACAGGTTTCTACTTATGTCTTCTCTGCTGTGTAAGATTCTCCCATTCACTTGGCCAGATCCTATCCATTAGGTTGTTCATATTCTTCTTCTACGGGGAAATTTTCCTGTCTGTTCTGACCTTCCTAGCCATTGCTCACTTCTGAAATTCCAAGTCAGTTGTTGTAACTCCTGTCTAATTTGGTCTTTTGGAGGGAGTCGAGAAGAGTAAGCTAACATTTCTTGAGCATTTATTTTATGTTACTTTTACATAAATTACCTGTTAACTATAATTTTCTATTTCTTCTTTATATTTCTGCAATTAGCTCTTATTGTTTTTCCATTCTGCAGTCGCTGAAATGCTGTGACACTTTTCTAGAGTTTTAAAAATGAAATCCAAATTTGTTCTCTCTAGTCCCTGTATTGCTTTTGATTGCCACACCTACTTTTCTAAAGATCTGCTTTACATCTCCAAGTAGAGAGTATCACAAACATGTCAAAAATAACTATCTTAAGGAAAACCAGTCAAACCCACAGGCATCATCTTTCCTGCCAAACTTGCTTATCTAGTTTGATTTCTAAATTATAAATGTATCCAGACAAACTCACCTTAATATGACCTTCTGCCTTATCCTTTACACTCATGCAATGAAAATGATAACTGATAATTTTATTTTTCTTAAATTTCATCTCTTCTCCTGATGGGCCTGCCTCCAGCAATTACTACCACGTCCTGGGATCAGCCATATAAGCTATCATGTGGTCCCCATTTCAAAGTGAAAATGGTGAAGTCCAAACTTATTATTATCTATTCAAAGTACTCTTATTGGAGCTCTGAATTCCTATTAGTTCCCAACATTATCAATAAGTGTCAAAATTTACTTGCTCTTTTTCATACTCAGGGTGTTTTATTCCTGTCTCCTTTTAATTTTTATTAGAACTTCTGCCTAAAATGCTTCTTATTTTCTTGTTCCTTTGCTATTGTTTGGAAACTGAAAATATGTGTTGCCTTTTCTGGGAAGACCTTCATGTTATACAAATGGATTTAAGGATTTCTTTCTTTCTGATCCTTTTAAAATAATGTCTCTGAAATTTGATTGTACTTAATTATTCATGTCCACCATGAGACCGTGCTATGCACTGAATGTTTGTGTCCCTCTAAAATTCATACGTTGTTGAAATCTTATCTCTTAAGCTGATGTCATTAGAAGGTAGGGTCTTTGGAAAGTGATTGATCACAAAGGTAGAGCCCTCACCATTGAGATCAGTACCTTTATAAAAGAGGGCTGAGAAAACATCCTTGCCTCTTTTTCCATGTGATGACATTGAAATGTTGGCTGTCTGTGCAGCTGGAACTGGGCGGTCACCAGACACTGATTATGCTAGCATCTTGCTCTTGGACTTCCCAGCTTCCAGGAGTGTAAGAAATAAATTTCTGGCTCAGCACCCATAGCTTTGTGGTTAGGGTGCCAGCCACATACACTGAGGCAGGTAGGTTGGAACCCAGCCGGGGCCTGCTAAACAACAACGACAACTGCAACAACAACAACAAATGGCTGGGCGTCGTGGAGGACACTGGTAGTCTCTACTACTTGGGAGGCTAAGGCAAGAGAATTGCTTAAGCCCAAGAGTTAGAGGTTGCTGTGAGCTGTGATGGCACAGGACTCTATACAGAGTGACTATATAGTGAGATTCTGTCTCAAAAAAAAAAAAGAAAAAAATTTCTGTTTGTAAGTCACTTAGTCTCTGGTACTTTCTTATAATAGCATTACTTTAAATTCTACTTTTTTCTTTTTAAAAATTCATTTATTTACTTCAGAATACATGTATTACAGCAGTACACATCTTTTGGTTACATAGTTCACTTTTGAATATTTTAAGTCAAAGTTATAGTCATGCTTCTCACCCAGAAAGCGTGCATGACTGCAAATTCTTTAAAGCAGTTCTCAAACTGTGGCCATTGACTTGAAGAAAACTTAAAAAGTGACAACAATGGAAACACCAGCCCCTCTAAGGACTCCTGTCAGATTTATTACACTACAGTAGCCAGTGGTGATGTGACTCTGGGACCCACATTTTAACACCATGCCTGGTATAACTAGGCATATGGAGTTTATCACAGCAGTTGCTACCCAACTCAGCTAGGTTAATATGGAGCTTAATTTAGCAGTTGGAGGACAAGCCATTAGCAAAGATCCTGATATATTAAATTGTGTGCTTCAGAGAAAGATTTGACCACATGAGGCTCATAGGTTAGATAATGTGAATAATTCTTACTGAAATAAGAGAGGGCTGCATGAGAGAAGCACATTTGCCAAGAAAAGAATTTTGTAATCACATATGAAGATGCCTTTAGATTGAGGTGCTGCTGTGCAGGGACATTGAGATTTTAAAGACTCTGTCTTTGATTATTATGACATGTTTGGCAAGGATGAAAAATAGCCAAGCAAATGCCTTTGAATTATCACCCAGACTAAGTAATAACATATTAAGTGTAAAATTCTAGGGGTCACACAGTTAATTATTAATGTAGGTGAGAATTCAAGGCATTTATTTCAGTACTCCAGTGCAGATTTCATCTTCCTCTGAGAGGTAACCAGTATTGTAAATGTGCTATTATTATTGCCACTCACTTCCTCTTGATTTTGCTATGTACTCCTAGGGCTACATACAATAGCCCTAAGTCCTATACAGTGTTATATTAAATAATCAGAATATTCAAAGCATTCTGATATACTCCGTGCATTCTTGGAAATATCTTTTATTTTTATTTATTTTTCCTTTTTATTACTTTTTAAAAAATTAAATGATAGCTGTGTACATTAATGCAATCATGGGGTACGGTGTGGTGTTTTCATATACAAGTTGAAATATTTCATCAAACTGGTTAACATAACCTTTATGTCATTTTCTTAGTTCTTGTGTTAAGACGTTTATATTCTACTTTTAGAAAGATTCACTTGTACCCTTGTAAGAAAAACCATAGAGGCCATAGAGGTGATCCCACCAATCACCCTCCCTCTACCCATCCACCCCCCTACCCTACCGTCCCCCACCCCCCTCCTCATATTCTTAGGCTATAATTAGGTTATAGCTTTCCTACTAAAGCTATAATTAGTTTCATAATAGGGCTGAGTACATTGGATACTTTTTCTTCCACTCTTGAGATACTTTGCTAAGAACATTTTCCAGCTCCATCCATGTAAACATGAAGGAAGTAAAGTCTCCATTTTTCTTTATGGCTGCATAATATTCCACAGTGTACGTATACCACAGTTTATTGATCCATTCATGGATTGATGGGCATTTGAACTTCTCCCATGATCTGGCTATTATGAATTGGTCTGTAATAAACATTCTGATACAAATATCTTTGTTGTAATGTGGTTTTTGGTCTTCTGGATATATACCTAATAAAGGAATCATTCTTAGAAATACCTTTTATTTTTATTTTATTTTATTCTCTCTGTGTGTGATTTATTCAATTTGCCCCAGGCATAGGTACTTCATTTTCATTGATATATAGTATTCCATTTTATAAATATACTATAATTTATGTTTTGCTGTCTCATTAATAGCCATTTCCAATATCCTACTTATAACAACCAGTGTAGCTTTTTTTGGCACATTCTTCACTGAACACATACAGTTTTCTAGATATTTGCCTCGGAGTGAAATTGCCTGATTATGGGGAAAATATTTCCTTTATTTTTCCAGGTATTTTCCAGCTACCTCACATAGTGTTTGTAGTATTTATAGTTTGCAAGATAATTGTGAGAGTCCCCCCTACTCTCAATGCCTGTCAACAATCAATACCATCACATTTATTAATTTTGCCAGTTGAAAGGTTTTAATTTGTCTTTTCTGATTATTAGAGTGTGAGTATCTTTTCATTGAATATTCAGGGTTCCTTTAGTGTAAATTGCTTAAACATATTTTCTAGCTCTTTTTTTTCTTTTACTGGGATTTAGATATTTTCTTAGAGACATATGGCAGTTCTTCATATATTGTTGATTCCAATCACTTTTTGCATATGCATGGAAAATATTTTTACCTAAGCTGTATCTTATCTTTTTCCTGTTTTGTTTTTAGAGACAGAGTCTCACTTCAGGGCCCTCAGTAGAGTGCCATGGCGTCACACAGCTCACAGCAACACCCAACTCCTGGGCTTAGGTGATTCTCTTGCCTCAGCCTCCCGAGTAGCTGGGACTACAGGCGCCTGCCACAACGCCCGGCTGTTTTTGGTTGCAGTTTGGCCAGGGCCGGGTTTGAACCCGTCACCCTCGGTATATGGGGCCGGCACCGTACCCACTGAGCCACATGTGCCGCCCTTTTTCCTGTTTTTAATGAAGAAGATAATTTTGTATCTTTTTAACTATCTCCAGTGTTTCATTGAAATAACTTTTTTTATTTCAAGTTAATGTGAGAGTGCAAACAACTAGGTTACAATGTTTGCATTTGTTAGGTAGAGTCCCTCTTGTAGCTGTGTCCCCCACCTAAAAGGTGTGCCATATACCCTTACTTTTTATAAATTAAGATGTGGAAACAACCTAAATGCTCATTAATCTGGGATGGATAAACAGACTATGGCATAAAATATACATTTTCTTAAAGTTTGTTCTTTTTATATCTTCTCATAGAAACCAGCTCTTTGGCGAAGCTGTAAAATATATTTATATTTTTTATAAAAGTTTAAAAATTTGTCTGTTTACATTGAGGTCTTCTGATCTATCTGGAATTGACTTTTGTTTTCATGTGCTGAAAAATACGGCATCACACATACATGTTCTAGGTGGTGGGATGGGCCCTGCCTTTTGCCTATGAGGCTGCAGGGCCTCTCTCCTCATTTCAAACACTTGTTTCTGGTATTGTCTGTTAGGCTGATATGGGAACAGTCATCTCTGTGAATCATGAAAATGTTAATGAACTAAACTGCATTAATTAAGACTGTAAACACAATCAGATTATATTCAGCCAAAATTAAAGACCAATTTTTTTTATGAACAAACGGTATAATCTCTTTAAACTGTATGTGAATTGCTCATGTGTAATGAGTCTTGATCTATGCCTAAGATAATTTACTTAGCTTTCATTCTTTATCAAGAATATTAATGAGCAGCAGATCCTAAAGATGCACTTTCCCTGTTTATAGGACGCTAGCAAGGGTAAACCTCAGAGATAGACTTCAGTAAATGGAAGGAAGAATCATGACTCACTTGATGACTCACTTTGACCACTTGCCAGGTGAATTATAACCTGGAGGTAGAACATTTCAGCACATTGACCAGTAGCTCCTGATCAATGTGGAAACCTGGAATAAGCACTCTGAAATATTAACCCAGCCACACACAGTTTAGGCAGGAAATTGTTGCTCCACACATCTATACTTTGTTGAAATAAGGGACTAGAAGGATGTAAATCAACTTAACTTGGACACAGTCACAGAATTCTGTAAGAATAGACTTTTTATTCTACAATTAACAATATATCAAGCAAGAATGTTTCATGCTAAGCAAGTATTGAAATTTTAAAATATTGGGTATTTATTACAGAGAGGTTTTGAGAATGGCCTGGTTTAACCAGTGAGAGAATCATATATCTACAAGCTTACCTGAAAAGAAAATCTCTACACCAAATACAAACTATCCCCAAAGGGGATAATTTTACAAAGTCAGCAAATTCACGGTGAGCCTTTACTTACTCATTCTTTGTGTCCCTTCTTTCTATAACTTCAAGACTGAGTTCTTCTGCACTCCACCCTTCACAATCAGACCATGGTCTACTTTCCTAACTTCTTCTGATTCCTAAACCTCTCCCCTGGGTATGGCCAGTATTATAATACACCACACCCTTCACCATCCCTCAATACACCACTTTGTTTCTAACTCATTGCCTTTCTGTCTTCTTAAAATGTTTTTCTCCTATTTCTATGTAGTGTGGTCATTTTATTTCTTCAAATTCCTTTTTGAAGCATTTTCTAGATTTCCTACAGAACGGTCATCACTTCCTCGTTTGTATTTCAATATGACTCAGCACTTGCCTATGTGCCCCTTTAGTACAGCCATATTTTTCTGTCACTTTTAATGACCAAACTTTGGCTAAGGCAAAGATGACAATTTTCCAACATATACATCTAAACTTATACTGCCTAATATTCTACTAGTTCTGTGTGCCCAAAAGCACTAAAAATGTGCTAGGGTGACAAAGGACCTGAATCTTTAATTCTATTTATTGTTAATTATAGTTTCATTTTAGTCACTTTTGCATAGCGAATAGGCACATAACTGATGGATACTGTCTTGCTTAAAGTAGATACTGACTATTTCTATCATCAGGGAATTTCTATAGTATAACATTGAGAAAAATACACTCATAGTCAAGTTTAAAACAAATAAAAAGTTTTGTAGGATATACCAGTAAAATCAATCTATTTTCTTTTCTTTTTTTTTTTTTTTTTT
>NW_003852404.1:24022542-24360115 GCF_000181295.1 Otolemur garnettii | reverse complement strand
CCCTAGCCGGTTGAGCTATAGGCGCCGAGCCAATCCATTTGATTTTCAACAGACAGTTGTCACTGAGTTGATTTACTTTCATGATCATGTTAGTGAGGGTAATTTTGGAATTTTACAGGTTTTACTATGTCTTAGAAAGACACAGTTCATCTCAGGCTGAGAGGGTGATGACAGTGTGAGGATCAAAGAAACTAAGGGGGAAGTTAAAGCTTATTGTTTGTGAATTCCTTAGATATTCACCTAAAAGTATTTGGCTGAGATGGCATTATAGCCAACATCATCTTTTAAGACACAGGCATATAAGAAATGAAACTGAGCCAGTGGTTATAATCTTCCCTTAAGACTGGAATTCCTTCACACGAGGAAACAAATTCATTCCTTTGTTTTCAAATATCGAATTTAAGTTGCCATAAATACTCCTTAGGATGACTATTTTAAAAACAGAAACCTATGGAGCAAGTATTGGGAAGAATATAGGGAATCTGGGACTCTTCCACATTTCTAGTGAGAATATAAAATGGCACAGCCACTGTGGAAACTATATGGTGTTTTCTTTAAAACGAAATTATTGTATGATCTAGCAATACACTTTGCTGCAATACACTTTGATTGCAATACACTAGCAATATACTTTGGGATATATACTAATATTTGTTCCCTCATATTTATGGAAAAGCGTATTTTCTGCTTTTTATTGTTTGTGATTCAATGAGGGCACAAAGAAGTAGGTTACACTGTTTGCATTTGTTAGACAAAGCCCCACTTATTCTTGTGTTCCACCCCCAAGAGGTGTTCCGTGGAAGCATTATTGAAATAGCAAAGAAGTCGAAACAACCCAAATGTCTGTCAGTGAATGAATGGATAAGCAATACATCAATTGATCCATACAGTGGAACGTTATTCAGCCCTAAGAAATGAATGAAATTTTGATACATGATATAATATGGATGCATCCTGAAAACATGCTACTCTTGGGGACAGGACACAATTATAAGAGGTACTTTATCTAAAAAATGCAGTCTGTGTAGCCTAATTCTTTCTACCCTCGATGAATCTCAAGCAATTAAAAAAAAGAGAAAACATTATGCTAAGTGAAATAAGCCAGACACAACCTAATATATATTGTCTGATTCCTGTTATAATTGGTACTTAGAATGGTCAAAGTTTTAGAGACACAAAGTAGAATGACAGGTGGGAGCAACTAAGAGGAGGGAAGAATGGAGAGTTATCATGACATGGTGCAAACTTTGGGAGAATGAAAAATTAAGAAGATGGATTGTGGTGATGCTTGTCCAACAATGAGAATATGTTTAATATCACTGAGTGATTTACTTCAAAATTGTTAAAGTCATACATTTCATGTCATACCCATATATATTTTACACAGTACAAATTACTTTGAACAATATTTCTTTAGAAAATATTTTTTGTTTAGTCGCCTCATGCTTTAGAATAATTATCTATACTTCTAATGTGATCTCTCAATGTTTTTAAAATGTTCAACTTAAACAGCAAATCATAGCATTGTCTCTCTGATGATTCATATTGGAAAAAAGGCAATAAGTCAAAAGAGATTTCCTGGAAAATGAGCAAACCTGCAGTGCGTCTATTCTAGGGGCTGTAATATATTACATAAGCATATTTCATACTAACAATGTGTATTGCGGTTCTGGATATGAGCTCTGGCCAGGTAATGGGGATACTAAAAGGGAATGACTGTATAACTGGATGCAGTGAAGTACATATGAAACTCCAGGAGGAATTCCTGTGGGGTCTGATACAAAGTGGCCAATAAGGTAATGTCTTAGCCACCCGCACATGCACACTGCCAGATCAAAGACTTACGTGGTCAGATGGGATTACTCCAGTGACACAAATGTATGCTGGTATGGTGAATTGCAGATTATGGAGCATCTGCTCTTTTTCTGACTCCTCGGGGGCAGGATATGCACAAGGAAGGGTCTTGTTGTAGTGATGGTGAGCACACTGATTATTCTTGGTGCTGGAAATAAGCCACGGTGACATCCTTCTCCTCTCCCCCTGTTGGTGCAATGATTTACATTTTTATTACACTATCACTTTAATCCATCCTTTTCATCTATTACTATTTAATTTTCTAAGTAGAGGCAATTTGTTATCTTATGGATAACTATTTTTTCAAGATGATAATCTATTGTACTTAAAAAGCACCTTTGATATTTACTGCCCTTTGTACATCACTCAAAGATAAGGCTATTCACGCAGGATGCAGAGGCTGTGAGCTGTCTGTTGTTTTTCCAGGAGGATAATAACACTTGGGGCTGACTTTGTTTTGCTTTTTGCTTGATGCTGTTGATTACAGGTGGTTTTCTCTTTAATTATATTCAGCTTAATAAGCACGAGAGAGTCGAAAGATGAACTTGATATTAAAATAATATTCTAACTGTGCAAATTAGCCAATCACTTTTGTTCTGAGTATTGTGAAATAATTTGGAGAAATGAGAAAATCAATTATTATTATTATTATTATTATTATTTTGAGACAGAGCCTCAAGCTATTGCCCTGGGTAGATTGCCCTGGCATCTCAGCTCACAGTAATCTCTATCTCCTGGGCTCAAGCGAGTCTCCTGCCTCAGCCTCCCAAGTAGCTGGGACGACAGGCAACCGCCACAACGCCTGGCTACTTTTTTGGTTGCAGCCATCATTGTTGTTTGGCGGGCCCGGGCTGGATTCGAACCGGCCACCTTAGGTGTATGTGGCTGTGCCTGAGCCACTTGAGCCACAGGTGCCAAGCCAAGATAATCAATTATTAAAGTAGAATCAGAGAATGAGAGTGTGGGTAGGAGAATATATCAAGAAATAATGTGCTTGTTTGCACTTTGTCCAGAGCTATAGTTTTTTGTTTGTTTGTTTGCTTTCTTACTTGCTTGTTTTTTGAGACAGAGTCTCACTATGTCCCCCTGGGTAGAATGTCATGGTGTCACAGCTCACAGCAAGCTCAAATTCTTGGGCTGAAGTGATTCTCTTGCCTCAGCCTCCCAAGTAGCTGGGACTACAGGTGCCCGCCACAATGCCTGGCTATTTTTGTTATTGCTGTTGTTGTAGTTGTCATTGTTGTTTGGCAGACCCCTGGCTGGGTTCAAACCTGCCAGCCCCAGTATATGTGGCCAATGCCCCAACCACTGAGGTACAGGTGCTGAACCCAGAGCTGTAATTTATCTAATATACATAGTAGTGAATTCATTCTTTATTTGGCCTTAATTCCTAGTTCTAGAACAACAAAGAAGGTTTTGGATGGATGGCTGCAAAACCTTACCTATTTTTCTGCAGTCCAGGCACTTTATTCATTCTATTATTTCTCCATTAAGTCTCCCCACCATACCTGGGAGAAGAAAGAATGCAAGAGAGCCAACAAAAAGAAGGCATGGAGCTCTGGGCCACTGAGAAGCCCCCTCATTCACAGGCTCTTCTTCCCATTGGCTCCTATAAATTTTTGTTTGATTTGGGTTGACATTTTGCCTTCCATTCCTTACTCTCCCTGAATGAGAATGAACAAGTTATAGTTTAACTCAGCAGACAAATGTCACATACCAGTCTCTATAAGGCAGTGTACTAGACATTGAACAGCACGAAAGTGAATGAAAGTCAACTCCCAGAGCCACCATTTAACTGGGGCCACAGCTCATCGATTTTCCTCTTTCATCTAAGTCTAACCTCTTTGTTCATTGTCTTATTTGCTTATTTTAATAATTATTTCCATTCTAATTTTTTTTAAGTTTCATAAGCTCTCTTCTCAATTATCCCACTTGATCCTTGGTACACTTGAACCTTAAAAAATTAAACTTCTTGAAATAGTTTCCTTCTTTTTGGTTGTTTCCAATTCACCCCTCAACCAATGATACATTTGGCCCAACCTAATCTGATCACATTTATACCTCATACATTTAATTAATAACCCAGCTTCAAAATTCGTCCCTACTTCAAATTTTGCATCATCTAAAATTTTTCTAATATGCCCCAATAAAATGTCTACTAAATTCTTTCCAAAATACCCTCTGTATGTTTGGCCTTTCACTTTCCTTTGCTGTCTCCTTCTCTACCAATGTCTGAAATACTTCCCATATCCCCCAGCTCCACTCATAGAGATTTACTCTTAGCATTTTTTGGATTCTTTCTTATTAATCTTCACTCCCATCACTTTGGCTTTTATGTAATAGAGAATAAGATGAAGTGATATAAATAGTAATAATTGATGAAGATATTTATAGACTTATGAAAACTTACTACTTCCTGAGTCTAAGGAGAAGCACATTCACATTTATATTTTTTCTTGCACATAACCCTACAAATTAGTGCACATACAACATCATCACTGATTTGCAGAGGAGGCATCAATGGATATCACATACATGGTTTTATGGCTGACTGGCAGAGATTCAATTCAACATTGTTTTGTTTAACTTCAGAGTCCAAGCTCTTAACATTAAAAGGCTTCATGCAAATATATCTTTTTGCAGCAGAGGTTCTAAGTTAACTGCATATTAAAATGTTCTGGGGAGTTTTTGAAAATCTTAGTATCCAGCCCACACTGTAAATTGCTTAAATCAGAATCTCAGGGAACTAGGCCTTAATATTCTTTTAAAAGTGATATAGGTGATAAAAACGAGCAGCAGAGGTGAGACCCACTGCTTTGTAGTAAATACTTTGATGATACTCAAGTATATTTATTTCTCTAGCACTGCTTTTTCACCCCTGCTTTATATTTTATTTGTAAAATATTATTCAATGCACCTTTTCCTTTGTCTGCCGTCACTCCCACCCAAAAGAGCTTAGATCTGTTGCTCACCACCCAAATATTTCCCTTCCAGATCTTCAGTCCTATTCAATTCGTTCCACCCCAATTGCTCAAGTCTTTTACATGAAACCTGTGGGGTTCATCTGGCCTGACTTCCCTTACTCCTCATATTTGGTAATCCCCAAACGCTTTCTATTGCATCTCAGTCGTATCTTTTCAATTTTCCCTCTTTTCTTCATCATCTCTGCGAGTGAAGATGCTAAGGCTGTCCCATCTGCCGTGTGGAATTCTGTAGTGAATTCCCTACCTGTGCTCTGTCATCTTAGCATCTTCCTGATTTATCTTTCCTGTGTTTAATGCTGTCAGCGTTGCTTTCCAAATATGCCAATCTGTTCTGTGGCTCTTTGATTGGTGTTGCTGGCAGAACACAATCTAAACAGCATAATTTATGAGAACTTTCACCCTCGGAACACATCTTTCTTCTGTAGCTAATTTCCTTGCACTTGACTGAAACACCCTCCATTGTAAAGCTTGTGATGGAGGCTCCTGTGGCACTTGGCTTTTCCTTTTATGAGGGGCTATTTGAGCGCATCCCGTGACTAACTTCTTTAACCGATTGCTAGAAACTAGAGGGAAGGGTGGGCTAGCAGAGTGCTTTACATAGTCTCATTCAAAAGATACGTGCTGAGTGAGGGAGTATGTGAAGGAATACAGGAAAGAGTTGTTCACAGCTCTGCAGTTTCTCTCCACCCCTACACCGGTGTGGAATGGCCATGACTTAATTAAAAAAAAAAAAAAAAAAAGTAAGAATACACACAAAAAGGGCACGTTTTGTTTCTATTTGTAACTTCTTAACTTTGTCAAATTGAAGGCTGTTTTCCTGTATTATTGAGCGTATTTTAGGACGTGGGCCAGTGGTACTCCATCAATCCTCATCAATGGTAAGATTGTACACCTTTCTTCTGGATAAAAGACATTACAAATAGTATGGCATAGAATATCCTCTGACCATCCAGCAGTAATGTTATTAATTGATATGTTTTGTATGTTCGTGATCATATTATTGCAGAAAAAAATTTTAAGATCATTAAAATAGGATCACTGTTATTAAATATAAAGAAAAGTCTCTCCTTTCCCAAGTAAGAAACAAATGAACTTCTATATTTATGCCTTTATTTATTTCTTTATTTATTTATTTATTTCTCCATAACCTGTGAATCTTGATATCCTAAACATTTCTCTAAGTATTTATCTCACCATCAGATCACTAATTGTTTCTTGAACTTGTGTCAATGAAAGCTACAGATCTATTCAAATTTAGACCACTATGATTTTGTTATTTGAAATGATTTATGTTTATACATATGCATGTATAAGACTCATAAAAAATCCTCAAAATAAAAAGTACCAATATGTATGAATATATCAAAATCTGCAATAGTGTGGTTTTATGGTTACTGAACAGCGATATACTTTATGAGCAATAAGAAACCCAAGGAATGAAGACAAGATGAGGACCATTTTTCCAACTGTATTACCGATAATTTTATGTATTCATATATTTATTTGTACTGACAATTGCAATAGATTTCCCCTTTTTTTCTTATCGTTTCTCTTTATAGCAATATTACCTGATCATATTTTATCCCATTAGTTTTCATTGTGCATTTCCTCTAATGCAGACATTTCCCTTCCTCAGAAGCACAGACACATTTTTCGAGCACATTTCTCAAATATTAGTCCCATCTGACATTTAGTCATTTTTATCTTTTTTGTTTTTTCTGGGATGTCTTTTAGGTCGTAGGTGACTATAAATAAATAAAATGTCTCACCTGTGATGGTGCAGCACATCATACTCAAAGGACCTATCATTTCTGATTCTGTGATCCTCCTTATTAAGCAACATAAACTGAAACCCCTCTCTCTGTCATGACATATAAGCCATCAATTTTTACCTTCTTTTTACTGTTAGCTCCTTGAAATTGTTGCTTCCAAGTTTCTTTCTCCTATTACATACTTTTACTTTTGCTTAGAACTGTAATGTTTACATTGACGAATTTTACAGTTCTTCTATAAAATATATTCTACTATTTTAACCTTAATAATATGGATGCTATTTACATCTACGTGTGTGTATAAACACATATATAAACACAGAGACTCTTTATTACCATCTCAGAGTGCCTTGTAGGAGTCCCAGATCCTATTTACATCTAGACAAAACACCTATATTTCCAAAACAAATGAAAACAAAGGACTGAGCATTTTAAGATTCCCGGAGCACATCACACTTCCTGCTCATATTCTCACTAACCAAATATTGAAATCCAGAAATACATCTGCAAGTGAAATATACTAGCATTTTGGTGAAAAGAAAATCTAATTTGTAGAATGAAAGTAAGTTTATATTCCCAGCCTACAAGTGTATGATTGATGGTCTGCAATACTCCTTTGAATAAAGAAACTAGTGTTGAATACATAGCTTAGAAATGAAACAAGACTCTAAGCTCAACCGTCTTACGTAAGAGAGATGGCTCTAAAATAATACTTTGCATACAGAAAATGATACTGAAGTAATACCAACATTGGAAATCAATATAATTTCATCTAAAACTTGTATAACCATCAACCAAGTCTTACACAAATATAAGCCATCACTGCAACAAATTTGTGTTATTTGGTGAAGTTATTACTTCAGTTATCTCTTAAAAAGCTAGACTCCATGGTAGGTTCAATGATGTATTTTGAGTTATTTTGTGGTGTACAATATTCAAATGAAGTTGTATTAAGAATATAATCCCAGAATATTAAGGCATAAGAGACTCTGTGTCATATTCCCAAATTCTATTACTTTTCAGATTGTAAACTTGATGCCCCAAAGTAGAAAGTGATATTAAGAGAAGAAAAAAAAAGGTAGACATTAAGTTAATATTAGAATAAATATTATTACAAACTAGCAATTGAAATGACTTTTGTTTTGAAAATACTATTTAGAAATGTTTGTGTCAGAAGAAGATACTGGAAGAATTCCAAATTAGAAGATGAGTTGTAATAATATGATTTAAGCATAGCAGCAGTAAAGTGGCCACAAACAGATTAATAGAATATTTTATCACATGTTAATTAGTCATCTCTCTCAATAAACTTAAATAGCAGTTAATTCTTTCTTTCTAAAAATCAATGTAGATTGTTCTACTATTTCATCTCCCAAATCTCAATATTAGTAAGAATTAAAAAGAATATATTAAGCACATTAATGCTATGGAACAATTATCTTTTCATACCTGGATGTATAAATGGATGGATGAAAAAAATAGAATTGAAAAATTTTCCACAGTTTCGTCCTCATAAGGAATGACTCCAGCTAAATATGTGACTTCTTTCAGGATTTGGGAAAGTTGTATCAATGATTGCCTCAATTACATTCCTTTTCACATTTAGTTATTACGTTCCAAGTTATGTTTTTGTATTTTCTGCCCAGTGCATCTATATGGTACATAAAAACAATTATAAAGCAATTTAAAGAATCGTGTCCTTATACAAATTATAGCTAACAAAGAGCATCATGTTAAATAAATGAAAAACATTGGGTGACAATCAGGAGCATTTTTAAGGGGAAAGAATTCACAAATTAAGAAAAAAGATTTGGCTTGGCACTCAAAGCACAGTGGTTACAGTGGTTATATACACCTAGGGTGGTAGGTTTGAACCTGGCCTGGGCTAGCTAGACAACAATGACAACTGCAACAAAAAATAGCTGAGCGTTGTGGCAGGTGTCTGTAGTCCCAGCTACTTGGGAGGCTGAGGCAAGAGAATCACTTAAGCCCAAGAGTTTGACGTTGCTGTGAGCTGTGATGCCAGGGTACTCTACCAAGGGCAATATAGTGAGATTCTGTCTCAATTAAAAAAAAAAAAAAAGAAGAAGAAGGAAAAGAAAAGAAGAACAGAAAAAGAAAAAAAGATTAAACTAGCCTGACCTAAATCGAGTTATAGGCATACAGTTTTATCCTTCCTTAATGAACTATTTCTCAATAATTGTAAAGATAGTTTAATTAACTATAATCCATTATTTGTGTCAAAAAGGAGAAGGGACATGGTATTTGTTGAGCATTTGCTATCTGTTTTTGGCAACTCATTTATTGATACATTTTATCTTCATTTATTCTTTTTATGATCGTGTAGGATAAATCTTATTACACTCATTTTCAATGCTGTGTAAGGAAACAATGGCTTACAGACACAATTTGTAAGACGTGCAGGGAGGCTTTGATCCCACCTCTGTCTGGCTCCAATTCCTTATGCCATGCTGCCTTTGTATTTATCCTGCTGAATGTGAATGAGCTTCCTCATCACGACTCTGATACATTTGGCAGTCAGTGGCAATTGTCATAAGAACTGAAGAATTACATGAATGCATTTGTTCTGTTTAAAAAAAGAAAAAGCAAGAGCCAGATTTTATTTTTCTCCAGCTTTGGTAATTGATGATAATGTACATTAATAGGATTAATTTCCTTTATTTTGGGGTGCATTTTAAATAGTGGTATTCTATTCAGTTTTTATATCTTATACACGCCAATGCTGTTATTGAAGAATGTCATCTCAGCTAGAATATTCCAGGGCAGAGCAGGGGCAACCAAAGATAATGTGGCAATAAGAACCTTCCCTGTGACTGACTGGTCAGGTTAATGGATGTGAGCTGTACTTAACGTAAAAACACTCGGAATGGAGTTTTTCAGGGGAACCTTTTATTCTTATAAACCACAAGGACACTTAACTAACACCCTTCTGGCTGAAATAGAAGGTTTGAATAGGAATAATCATTGGGTACAATTTATACATAGTGTCCTGGATTATAGACATGTACGTATTTAAGGCATTCACCTTCAGAATACCAGGTGTACATATATATGTATATAGATAGTCAAAAATAATATTATTTTTCTTATTCGTCTTAAAAGCTGTGGGAATAATTCGAAAATGTAATACTTTCATAAATTTGTAATCAATGGCTTTTTGCTAGTATTTATTTTTTCTCCATCACCCATTTTATTGTGGAAATGGTCTAGTTATACTTAAGGACAGGTATCCCTCAAGTATAATTGATGACAGCTCAGGCTGCCATCACACAATTCAGTATATTGGATGGTCTAAAGAACAAATATTTATTTCTTAAAGTTCTGAGCCTGGAAAGTTCCAGATCAGGATATCAGCAGAGTTGGGATCCCGGTGAGGTTCTTACTATGTCATCATATGATGGAGAGACAGCTAGTCAGCTCCTGGGCCTATTTTTATAAGGTCACTACTCCCATTCAAGAGGGCTCAATTCTCATAATTATTTCCCAGAAGCCTCAGCTCTAGATATTATTACATTGGGGTGGGTTTTGACATATATATAGCAGGAGGACACACACCTTATGAAATAAGGATATCAAAACAAATTGTTTTTGTACAACTGTACAATGTGTTTATATTTTAAATTTTTATTACAAAAGAATCAAAAACTTAAAAAATCAAAACATTTATGAAGTTAAAAGTTAGAGTAAGTGAAGGTTAATTTAATATTGAAGAAAATTATTTCTTATAAATTTAGTACAGTCTAAGTGTACTGTATAAGGGTGTAATTGTAACCATTGGACAATGCTATCCTAGCCTTAATACTCACTTACTATTCATGCACTGACACTCCCAGAGCATCTTCCCATCTTCCAAGCCCTCTCTACAGGAAGTACCCTATACAGGTGTGCTATTTTTCATTATTATACTGTATTATTTACTGTACTTTTGAATGTTTAGAGATATACAAATACTTAATGTGTTACAGTTGCCTAAAGTAATCAATACAGTAACGTGCTGTACCAGTTTGCAACCTAGAAACAATAGACCACACCACACAGTGTATGTATGTAGCAGATTTTACCAATTAGTTTTGTGTGAATACATCCTGTGATGGTCTTGTGACAGTGAAATCACACAAGGGAGCATTTCTTATAACATGTCTCCATTGTTACGTGATGATTAACTGTATTATTTGATTAAATCAAGACATGAGAAGATGGATGGTGGAACAAAACACACCTCTACCTCAGGAAGAAAAAGTTACTTTTAGAAATTACGTTTGCTAGAAACATAAAAACCACAGTGGGGATAAGAAACTTTTAGAACTAAGGACTGTCTGCTCAGCTCTACTTGCCATGAAAGTGTCATTGCCTGATTAAAGTCACTTGATTCCCTAAAACAACTGCATACCAAAGAAGGGGACAGGAAGTGTCCCACCTCAGCTGCTTTTGTACATCTGGTCAAACCAAAGGACCAGACAGGAACATGTAAAAACAAATGGTCGGGGGTGAGCGTCTGACCCTCCCTCTGATACTCCACTGTTGCACTTTAACTGAAAGCCAGAATTGTCTAAATGCTTTTCCATCATCAATGCTGGGGCAGAATGAATTTCAGATACATTTTCCTTTGAAGGAAGGTCATGTAATAACGTCTAATGTTGTGATAATAACTGGAAAAGGAAATAGCGAGGAAATCAGAAATAGCTGCTGAAATCTGCAGTAGGCTTACAGAAATGTTTTTATACAGGCTGATTTTTCTGTTACTTAGGGACCAAAATTTGTGCTCTGATAACAAGAATCAACCAGCCCTGTTTAGGACTAAATCTGAAAAAAAAAAAAATCCAAATCTGTCTAACAGATTTAGACAGACTAACATATAGGAGCTTTACCTGTACCACACTGAAGTGGATCTGAGCAAACTTCGGAATTACTAGGTGGCTAATGCTTGGCTGGGGGACTTGACCAGATGGGTCAAAGGATCTCTCATCCTTCAGCAAGGAGCCTTCGCTCTTCATGTCGTGGTCTCAGGGTTCTAAAGAACAGAAGAAGCAACACCCTAAGCATAAACTTCCCAACTTCTGTTTATAACAAGTTGACCAGTGTTTCTTGGCAAAACAGAGTCTTCTGGCCAACCCAGATTCAAAAATTAGGGGAACAGATTCCACCTTTTTCCTGGAGAATCTGTACCAGCACATTGGAAAGGTGTGGCCTTACAGGATGGGGGTATTTCACAGCCATTTTATCTAACATACTGTCCTTTCGTGTGTATCTAGTAATTATTTCAATCCTTGTTAAGATATTAATCTAAAAAACATATCTATATGTTAATTCTGCTGTGGTGCACAAAATATTAATTAGTACATGAACATAATTTTAACTTAACGGCGTAACAAAAATAATGTTCCCCATTCAACTATCATTTTTCCCAGTAAAATTAAAAGTGAAGGAAATTAAAATGAAAGATAAAATACACTGGCATTTGTTTATCAAATACCTATATTACATCCTACTTATTAAGAGGCGTATTCATTTATATTATATAAGGGGCTATGTTAAAGAGATGACTGTTCTAAAGGAGTGCCTTAAATAACGATGGATCAGAACTGAAAACCCAGATATAAAAGCATCCTCATACAGCCATCTGATCTTTGACAAAGCAGACAGTCACAAACACTGGGGGAGAGAATTTCTGTTCAATAAATGTGCTGTGAAAATCGGCTAGCTGTTATGCAGAAGATTAAAACAGGATCCACACCTCTTACCATTTGCAAAATTTCATTCACAATGGATAACAGACTTAAACCTGAGGCATGAAAAATATCAGAATTCTAGAAGAAAATCCTGGAAAAACTTTTATAGATATCAGTCTAAACAAAGAATTTCTGAAGACCCCAAAAGCAATTAGCAATAACAAAAACTAACAAATGGGACCTGATTAACTTAAACAGCTTCTGTATAGCCAAAAAAACAATCAATAGGAGAAACAACCTGCACAATGGGAGAAAATATTTGCATGCTGTACATTCAGTAAAGGGCTGAGGCACCTTGTTTTATAACATGCATCCCATTGTACTGCCTGTATCTATTTTGGGAGTCCATCTCTTTCAGTTGACTATGAGTAATTTGTGGGGAAAGAATTAATTCCTCATGGTGCATCCTTCCTGGAATTGCTTAGAAGTGAGTGGATTATATGCATGAAAAGTCTAAATGACATTAAACACACAATGCCATAGTGTTGGTATTTTATTACAGAACTCTGTGGCCAAATGTCAAGTCGTATTTCATTTGAATATTTTCTCCCATTTAAACTCAAAGCGGCATAGTACAAATTACCCACATGTCTTGTGAGTAGATATGTGGCTAACCCTGAACTGTTTGTTGTTTTTAACTAAAAAGAAAATGATTGCAGTTCTCACACCAATACCTTTTCCCTATGAGTGTCAATGCACCCGCAGACCTTTTATTATTTTCTAACTGGAGGGCTGGTGAATAAGCTCAGCATGGTTGAGCAAAAAATGTTGGAGGATAATTGGATCTGCAGGTCAAGGTGGTGGGAATGTTAAAGACTTCATGTGCAAAATTGATTTTTATCAAGGTTGCATTGCACTAGAAAAAATTCAGATTTTATTCGGCATTTCTGTTCTGAATTTTAAATCACTAGTTAATTTTTAATGTCTTTCTGAAGAGCCCTCTGCCTCCCATTGTCTTTAAATCTCAGTAAAGTGTTTCTCTGCTTGGTGGGAGAATTCTTTACTGTAGATTCTGGGGCTCTGAAGTAGTACACTGCTGAATTGAAAGAAGAAACTACCCCATCATTTTATTTGGTGTTAAACTTAATTATGCTAGAGAGTCTGTTGACAAAATGAAATTGGTCCTGTGAAACTTTTGAGCATTGCTCACAGTGAACTGTACCCTCTGGCTTATTTGAAGAAATAAAGTGTCACTCGTTAAAAAGATTTTGGGTCAATCTCTAAGCAAATTGATGGCTAAGAGTCTTGTTTCCAGAGGGAGTACTGGAGTTGGAGGAAATAAGATGCAGAAATAGGTGGCAAAAGGAGTAACTAATTCAAGTCAAATGAAGAAAAAACAATGAAGATTCTTAGGATTGAAGAAGGACCCCAGGGAGAAATAATTAAAGCGTGTTTATTCCTTATGGCATTCATCATCTGGCAAGCTGGTGGGCCCTGACAGCCTTGTCATATATCTTCTGCACTTAACTCTTCCAGGTGATTTTATGAATCACTTACTTCCTGACAGAGCTGTTAAAAAAAACTGTAGGGTGTCCCACAAGTAGGATTTTTTTTTTTTTTTTGATAGAACAAAGAACATCTGTTACATTTTTACACTTTTGACTTTAAACAATGATCTAGGGGAAAAAGTGACTTTTTCTGCCTCCCTGCTTCCTGTGACTTCCACTGAAAATTAAGCTCTAGAGGATTATTTTCTTCTTGCTCAATTTTATATTCCAATTCCAATAGCCTAATATGTTGTAAGTGCTTGATAATATTTGTTGGCTTCATTAGCATATGAAAAAATCAATCTTTGCCTCTATTACTGATTAGTTATTAATCATTTGACTAGGTGAGGGTTCTAGAAAATATTTAGAAAATATTGATCGTCTCATCATTCACGTCTGTGGATTGTCTGTTCTTTCTCCCCTTTATCTCTTCTTCTGTCCCAATTAAGTTTTTTGGTTTTATTTATTTATTTATTTATTTATTTATTTATTTATTGAGACAGTGTCCTACTGTGTCACCCTCAATAGAGTGCTGTGAGGTCATAGCTTACAGCAACCTCAAACTCTTGGGCTTAAGCATTTCTCTTGTCTCAGCCTCCCAAGTAAACGGGAACATGGCTGTTTGGAGATGCCGGGGAGTGATGTCCTCACCCTTCAGACCTTTCTTTCTACAGGAAGTTTTCTCTGAAACTTGTCTACCATATATATACTCCCAAAGTACCACGTGTGTCCATGTTTCATGCTGTTGACATTGTCTACATTTCGACTTGTGTTCTGGTAGACAGCTCTACGAAGATAATGACCATGTTATCTTGGTCACTTAAGTTTTCCTACTATTTATTTGAGTAACTGGCCATGGGGTGATAGCAAGTTGATAAGTGCTTTTTCTATTAATGAGTAGTACATATAATGTTTTTAAAACTGAAATGCATTTGAGAGATAAGAAGCAGAGAAAACTATTGACATATATTCAGTCAACAATTAAACTACTCCAAATGTCTGTTGCTTATGCAATTCTCCAAATTATCAGCAGAGAAAATTTAACTAATAATTCAGGGACATTGTCATTAACTTAATGCCTGCTGAGTCACAGAGACTGAACTACATATTCAGGGAAACCTTTGGACTCAGCTTTAAGTCACTCGGCAGTTAGTAGTGTATAGATGTATTGAAGTTTGTAATCTTTATCCTATTTTCTCATAAGTTGATCATAGAAGAGAAATTCAGAGGATCACAGGAGGAATCTGACTTGGAACTCCATCCACTTTACTCACTGATGTGCAGAGTGACACATTTGAAACTTCGACGAGATACAACTGGAAGCACAGAACATAAGATAGACATTGAAAGTTATCATTGTTTGATTTGCCTAAGTTATCATTACTTCTGTCTGGTTTTGTGGCAATAACCTCCTAATCAACCCTAGTATTTCCATTTTAGCCCTGCCACACTATAGTCAATTCTCCTCACAGCAGCCAGAATAGTATATTAATTGAATCTTCACGTTTCCCCTTTGCAATTAGGATGAAATGCAAATTTCTTCCCACTGTGTCTGAGACTGCAAACTTTCTGGCCCTTTCCTAACCTTCTAGCCTTCATTTCTATCATGTTCTCTTCTCATTTGCATCAGACTCAGAAGCATTTTCTCTGACCTTAGACACACCAAGCAAACTTGTACCTCAGAGTCTTTACACTTGCTTTGTCTCTACCTGGAATACTTATCTTCAGATTTTTAAGAAATGATTTTTCCTGTAATTCAGCTCTCAGAGAGGAATCATTGATTTCCTTTGTAAAGTAGCTGCTTATCCTCATAAGACTTCTTTATTTTATTACACACATACATACACACACACACAGATATACATACACAGAAAGAAGCTAGAATGTGAGCTCTATAGAAAACAAAATCTTCAAGATCTTTAAAGTATGATATTGCCATTTTAATAGGTATTGTGTCCAATCTGCACATTGCTTTGGGTAGTATAGACATTTTAACAATGTTGATTTTTCCCAGCCATAAGCAGGATATGTTCTTCCATCTGTTAACATCCTCTGCAGTTTCTTTTCTTAGTATTTCGTAGTTTTCTCTGTAGTGATCCTTCACATCTTTTGTTAAATATATTCCAAGGCATTTTGTGATATTGTGAAGGATATTTTGTCATTGATTTCATTCTCAGGTTAACTATCATTGATGTATATGAAGGTTACTGATTTTTTGTATATCAATTTTTATAACCTGAGATGTTGCTATATTTCTTTATCAATTCCAGGAGTCTCACAGTTGAGTCCTCTGGGTTTTCTAGGTATAAGATCATATCATTAGCAAACAGCTGTAGTTTGACCTCTGTTCCCAACATGGAGACCCTTGATAAGTTTCTTTTGTCTGACTGCATGGACTAGGACTTTCGTCATTGTGTGGGATAGTAGTGGTGATAGTGAACATCAAAAATTCTTCCAGTTTTACTCTGTTAGATATGATATTGACTATGGGGTTGTCATAGATGATTTCTGTCAGTTTAAGGAATGTCCTGTATATGGTAATTTTCTTAAATGTTCTTTATCAAGAAAGGATGCCAAATTTTGTCAAAATCTTTTTCTGCATCAGTTGAGAAGATCATATGGTCTTTGTTTTTACTTCTGTTTATGCGGTGAATTATGTTTATAGATTTGCATATGGGTTGCATCTCTGGGATGAAGCCTACCTGTGTTTAGCAAACAGAATTCAGTTACACATCAAAAATAGTCCTGCATTTTGTATGGAACCAAAAAAAAAAAAAAAAAAAAAAAAAAAAAAACTTGAGTAACCACCACAATTCTACACAATAAGAACAAATCTGGAGGCTTCACTTTATCAGGCTTCAGGCTATATATACATGAGTCTGCAGTGATCAAAGCTATGTGGTAATGGCAAAAAAAAAAAAAATGTGCAGCTATGAAACAGAACAGAGAATCTAGAGATGAAACTAGTCTCATAAGCCATTAAATCTTTGACCAACCAAACAAAAACATACACTGGAGAAAGAAATTCCCATTCAGTAAGTAGTGTTGCAGGAACTGCTTAGCCATATGTAAAAGGCTGAAACTGACAACACACTTCTCACCACTTTCAAAATTAATTCATGAGGGATAAAGGATTTAAACCTAATCATAAAACTATAAAAACTCTAGAATAAAATGTGAGAAAAATTCTTAATCTTATGAGTCTAGGGAAAAAAATGCATGAAGAAAACCCCACTGGCAATTGTACCAACAGAAATAAATAAATGGGACCTGATGAAGTTAAAAAGTGCACAGCTAAAGACATAATCAACAAAACAGAGTAACCCACAGAATAGGAGATATTTGTTATGAATCCAACAAGGGGCAAATCACTAGAATCTACAAAGAACTCAAGCAAATCAACAAGTAAAGATCAAACAAACCCATTAAAAATCAGGCAAGAAACATGAACAGAAACTTTTCTTGTGAGGACAGATGAATTGCCAACAAACAAATGAAAAATGTTCATTGTCCCTAATTATTAGAGAAATGCAATTTAAAACTACTCTGTGATATTACCTACCCCCTGTGAGAATGGCCCACATCACAAGGTCCCAATGCAACAGATGCTGGTGTGAGTGCAGAGAGAAAGGAACAGTTTTGCATTGTTGTGGGAGTGTGAACTATTATGCCTCTGCAGAAAGAAGTATGGAGATTCCTTAAAAAATTAAATGTAAACTTGACAGCTGACCCTATAATCCCATTACTTAGTATCTACCCAAAAGAAAAAAAAAAAGTCGTTTTATAACATTTGCACTCACATGTTTATAGCAGCACAGTTCTCAGTTGCAAAGATATGGAAACAACCCTGGTGCACTCAACAAATGGGTGGATTAATAAACTATTACACATATATATCATGCATACTCAGCCATAAAAAAGATGAGGATTTCATATCTTTTGTAACAACTTGGATGGATTTAGAGAACGTTCTCCTAAGTAAAGTATCACAATACTGAAAGGACAAGAATCACATCTCAGTACTTAATTAAAATCAATAGATTAATAACTACATGCTTATGTGAGAGAAAAATTCATCTTGTGTTTAAGAGAAATAATGCCACTTTGTCACCCTGAGTAGAATACTGTGGCATTATTATAGCTCACACATACTTAACACCTACTCTTGGGCTCAAGAGCTCCGCTTGCCTCAGCCTCCTCATAGCAAGGGCCCACCATGATGCCTGGCTACTATTTCTATTTTTTAAGTAAAGATGACATCTCACTCTTGCTCAAGTTGGAGTTAAACTCCTGAGCTCAGGCAATCTACATGCCTCAGCCTACCAGAGTGCTAGGTTTACAGGTGTGAACCACTGTGTCTGGCAGAAAAATTCAACTGAATTAAAGAAGGGGAGTTGGGCGAAGGTGATGGGTAAATTCTCATGTTATGGGTCCCTTGCCTGGCTGTCTTGCACACTTACTGAATGAAGGGCACAATTGCACACCAGACTTTAAATTACAAAAATTTATGTAACCTATTCATATGTACCCACATATTAACCAGAAATTTATTTAAAAAATCTTATTTTATGAATTGTTTTATTTTCTTATGATAGTAAATGCTCAGTGAAAAACTGTTATATGAAAAAAATATATATGAATGAATCTAAGGACCTTCAGTATGAGAAAGTATCCGGCAGTTTTAAGAAACATTTTCATTTAAATTCAGAACAATGATATCCCCCAAAATCTTTTCAGTTGAAAGCTCAGAAACATACTATGCAGAAGTTTGGTGACTTGCTCAGAATAACAAAACAGATCAGTAATTTGGACCTTTATCTAATTTGAACGTTCATGCTCTTTCCACTTCACCATGCTGCATCCATCCTGTCTATCCCAATAAGAATCAGCATGCGTTGTAACAAGAAAAAGGGGTCATTTGCATAGGGACATTAAACACACTCTAGACGAAATTTGTAGAATCTCTTATTGGTCAACTGAAGTTATTGCCTACTGGCTTCATAATTGTTGATATTTCAATGCCTATTTGAAATAATAAGGGATCTTTATGCAGTACTTTTCTCAAAATTAATGTGCATACCAACCACTTGAAGATCTCGTTAAAAATGCAGTCTCTTTCAGGTGATGGCAGATGGTGTGTCTCCTTCTACCATTGATTTTTTTAGAAGCAAGCTCTAAATGGGTATTAGTTCACATTTACAATTTGCATATTCTGTTTGCAAGATTAGAAAAAGGACTTTAATGTAAGAAGGGGTTGTTAAGATTTCAAGCTGTCATTCTTGAACTTCGCTACATACAGGGTCACAAAGGGTGATAGGTGATTTAAACAATCCCAATAACAAGTAACACACAGACAGATTAAATCAATATCCAAGGATGACCAGGGACAGCTATTTTTAAACCTCCCCAGCAATTCCACTGTGTTTGCAGGGGCTTGATACTCTAAGTGTGGTCCGCAGACCAGAAGCATCAGTGTCCATGAAAGGTTGTTGGAAAACAGTCTTATATTTTACCCCAGACTAATTGAAGCAACGGCTCCATTTCAACAAGATCTCTGGGTGATTTGTATGTACTTTAATATTTATTTGAAAAGCACTAAAGCATTTGGAGCAAGATGTTTCATCCTTTGTTTTGTTTCACTAAGCTCTCTTTTCAGGTACAAGTAGGAATGCTGATATGTAGTGAAGGTGTTCAGTACTAAGAAAAAGCTTGAGGAACTATCACCAAAACAGTAAAGATAAATGCTTATTATATCTGGTGATGAGAACTTTTTGCAGAACTGTGTTTGTGTCAGAATGGAGATGGAAGTAAAATTATCATCAGAATAAAATTAAATGAAAGACAAAAAAACAGAGATAGATCCTATAATCTAAATCTTCATAAAGCTTAGCAGGTTGGTGGTGTAGAGTGGCCATTGTATCATATGTTTTTTTTTTCTTTTTTTTTTTTTTGAGGGGGGGTTGTATATCTTTTAGATGAAAAATATTGGTGCATATTTATAAACTAAGATGTCAGAAGAAATTGGTTAAAATAGAAAAAGAAGGATTATATGATAGTGACAAGAAGAATCTTATCACAATCTTATCACAAGGTAAAAAGGAAGGACAGTGTTATGAAGTGGAGAATGGGGAAAAGAACCTAAGAATTGTGAGAAGAATATAGCTATGGATTCTACTTTCAAGGAAATAATAATGGGAAATACAGGAAGATAAACAGGCAACCCAAAGCAGTGTGGTAAGTAATGGCAGTGTAAGCACAGAAAATACGGTGATACAGCAAAGGCACTCAGATAGTGTGCTTGGGATTGGTCAAGGTGGAAGTCTGGAAAAGACTGACATCTACATAGAGAGGAGAATGGAAGCAGGAGGAATATGACAGGAAATGCAGTGGAGAGGAATTGGATGTACGTTAGCATCTGAATCCAATTTAGCCCATCTGTGGCATTCAGAGTTTACTTCTTGGGTGAGTGAGTCTGGAAAGGGTAAAAAGAGATGAGGTGAAGATAGTGTAAGATTGAACTGGAAAAAGGTGAGTTTATGGAGTTTTCTTTACAGTAACTAAATGCTTGAGTTTTTCTTCTGAGGGAAAATTGTATTGTTCTACTCCCCTGAAAAAAATGATTGCTGTAACAATGGAAAGATTATCTAACTGTACAGTTAAAGGTAATTATAGATGATGAGGAGATAATTGGGCTCTTGTAGTTATCTGGGCAGAGGTTAATAGTAAAAGATAATAGGAGGATGGAGAGATGGTGAAACAATTCCATAGATTCAGGTAGGACTGAGAGTCTGGGCTTAGGAAGACTTACAAGAGATAACTCAGGTGTCAGAAGCAAACGACTTGCTATATGATACTACTCAGGGAATAGGACACACAAATCTTTTGTCTTAGGGGTTACTTTGGGAGTAGGTATGGTAATATAGATGATGATTTCAGTTTTGGAAATAATGGCATTCACTGAATAATTAGACATAGGGCTCTGAAGGTTATGATTGAGAGGCAGGGAAAAGAAATAGATTGGGAGACCCCAGCATACACATGGCACTTTAATCCATCAAGAAAAGCAGGTAAACTGGGGGAAAAAAAGGTAGAAAAAGTCTCAGAACAAGATCTGTAGGAACATCAACTTTTAAATGATGACTGGAGTCTTAAAGTAGAAAAAATGTAAGAGGAGAACATAGCGTAAAGAGAGTTGAAGAAAAGAGATTGTTAACTGTTTCTCAAAAATAAAATAAGAAAGTTGTCCAAAAGCAACCATTGAATTTTGAGTAAAAGAAGTTCATCATCACAGCTAGAAATTTTCACAGACTCCCTAGGAAGCATACAAGGTGGAAGTAGAGATGGTCTTGAATTTAAGACTCCTAAGCCCATCTGTAGCCCATCTGTAGCATTAAGAGTTTACTTCCTGGGTGAGTGAGTCTGGAAAGGGTAAAAAGAGATAAGGTGAGGATAGTGTAAGATTGGACGGGAAAGAGGTGAGTTTATGGAGCTCACACCAACAGGAGTCGGAGCCTTTCTCAACATGCTTAACATGGACAAATATTTATCCAAAATCCTTTTTATGATTTAGGCTGTTATGTTCCTCATCACAAAATAACCATTTCTTTATTTTATGTTAACATAATCTACATATGTGATATATGTGTGTGTGTATAGTATATACATTTTAGTGACTTATCTAATCTTAGATTTTAAACATAGTCATGTATGGGATAATTAAATTTCTGTAAACAGACTGTGTATATGACATTAGGTCCATAACATTACAATACCCTGGGTTTACTGTACATTTTCTGTTTATGTATATTTAGATACACAAATGCTCACCAATGTGTTACAGTTGCCTATACTGTTCACCACAGTAACATCCTATATAGCTTTGTCACCTCGACCAGTTGTCTACACAATATAGGCACAGCCTGCGAGATCTGTGTAACTACATTCTACAGTGCTCACACAAGGAGGCAATTGCCTAACAACACATTGCTCAGAAAATATTCCCTTCCTTCATCATCACACGACTGCATTTGTTTTGGCTTCTCTTCTCCTCTAACCCCTAATCAATTCCTCAGAAAAGAAGAAAATCTTATTCCATGCACATCCTTATTTTCAAAACAGCTGAACAAATATAATTTATCTATTCTCAAGGTTAAATTTTATTGCAACATACACATTAGAAACCCTTTTAGCAGAGGTCATGATTTCTACACCATTTGAGTTTGCTAGCGGCTTCATGTATATTACATTCCCATATACCATTTTGGAAAATTTGTATATCATCAATCTAGCTTCAGATATAGGTCTTGCTAATATTTATGGCTACTCAGTATATAATGCTTTTAATTGGTTTTTGTTTTACTTTCTGAATGTGCCAGGGATTACACACTGTAGTGAATGGGATGTTAGTTGTAGCGGTGGGCAGCCCCCAAATCACCTAGCCAGGCTTTTCAGAGTGTCAATCCCCAGACCTGATCCAATCCCTATCCCATTTGAGCATGCAGGTCCAAGAAGCTCAGGGGTATATTGTTGATGATTTGCTGCTGATTCAGATGCAGCTCTTTAGTTGCAAAACAGGGAAATACCATGAAAATATCATATGATTAATTACCCTTTGTGTTTCTAAGTATTTCATTTTAGAATAGAAGAAATCATAGACATTCAAGCATTGCTCACTGCCCCACCCACATACTTTTTAAAATATTACTTTCTTTTATAAATATACGGTGGTACAATTTTATTTCACAGGAAACATAGACATATTAAAGTGGAAACATCGCATGAAAGGGATTATCACTGTTCTCTTAAAATTGCGCTTCCAGCATGCTTTCTGACTACAAAATGTGGACAAGGAAATGATCCAACTTTGAGTATAGGAAGTAGACATTTCACAGTGATTATAAATTATAGTTTCAATGACCATTTCTTAAAATAACAGAAATTAGGATACATGGTTGTGCCAGATGTTGGACATTTTGGTGATTTTATACTCACTCAAAGGAAATTGCAGTTTGCAGAAAGCATTTTCAGAGAAAAAGTACCTATTAGCTCTTTTTATGCCAATCTATTCATTTCAGATTGAATTTTCCTATTTACATCAAGGGGAGAAGGACAAAAACTCTTTTATAGGTATTGCAAAATATTAGTGAAATTAATATCAAAATCAAATATAAGTTGCTTATGAGTAATCATTAATTTCGATTGCACACACCACTTTTGTTGCATTAGAAAAACATTCAATACACAACTCTATGACTTCCCAGGAAGCATCTATCTGTTATTTTTGGCAAAATATACCAATTTGGCAAAATCAACCATTCCTATGGTTGATTCTTAATCAGCACTTCTCTCATAGGATATTTAATAGCAAAAATAATTGTGAAGAGGGTACTCTCCAAATCTCTTCTCCCCTTCTGTCATGTAGGGAACATGATTGTTAGTAACTACCTACATTTATATGCACCTTAGGAAAAAAAAGTATAATATTTCCTGAATTGCAACATACATAATAAAACAATGAAGATTTCTTAGAGCACAATAATTAAAGGATACTTGACTCCTACTAGGTGAAAGAATAAAATATTAACTTTGGATCAACTAGAATCATCAGTGTAGATAATACATAGACGAATGCTTATTAATTTGCTGTATAATTGTCTCTCTAATGAATTTCGCAAACTATAACCTAATGTAAAGGGCAATGGTTAGCAGGTTCTTTTATAGAGAAATCATGGGTCATAAAATATGTTTCTGTGAGAGGTACTGGCACTTTATTAGTTTCAATCGCTCTATAATTAAATCTACATATGCAGCAGTAAAATCTACCAAATCATCAACTGAGGCATATTTAGCCTCTGGTCTCAGTGACATTTAATTAGTTAGCAGACAACCAAATGCCAACCCTTCTTTTCTAGCGGCTGACAGTTTATATGTACAATTTTTTCTTCCCAATCTTTCGCTCTTCTATGATAAACCTTGACATGATTTCAACAATGATGCCACACAAAATGAAAGCAAATTATGTATATAAACATTGGACAGTTGGAAGTGAGAGAAATGGATTATGTATGGGTATAACTGCAAAATAGCCTTGTAAATTCTTATTTTACTGAAATATTTTCTTCTAATGATCGGAAACAGTAAATATTAAACTAATAAGGCATTTTTTGAAGCAATATGGTTTTTCTCTAGCAGATGTGTATTAGCAAGTCATAATTGTGCTTCAGTATGTAGCTTTTTACCTCATATGGGAATTTTAATTAGCTTTAGATGAATTTCTGTACATTAAGTCAGAAAGAACTCCTTTCTGCCAGGAAAATTGCAGAGTGTGGGCTGGGATGCAAGCTTTCAGCCATAACCTCTAACTTTCCCTCAGCTGTAGGCTGACTTTAATGCCTGACTTTCAGACACGTAATGCCATTAGAATTACACAGTGATCCAGCAGGCAATCTGAACCTCTCGTGAAAGTTAGTTATAACAAAGAAGAAAAAAAGATTGATATTTCCTAAAGAATTGTGAAGAAAGAATCTCATTTTAAAAATGAAGTGAAGATAATACAAACATTAAGCAAGAAAAATTACGTGGATGTTCATTAATAAATTTTAACACACCCCAAATGAAATATACTGTGTAAAAAAGTAATAAAATGGAAAATATGGGTGGAGCCTGTGGCTCAAAGGAGTAGGGTGCCAACCCCATATACCGGAGGTGGCAGGTTCAAACCTGGCCCTGGCCAAAAACTGAAACAAACAAAAAAATTGAAACTATGTCCAATATATCAACATCATTCTTCTTAGGGTCGGCATCTGATGTATTTCTAACATAGTTTAGAATTTTAGGCAATTTTGTAAAATTTTCCAAAATGGATACTTCATTTCGTATTATTCTTTATATAATCTATGAAGCTTTCAGTTAAATAAAGGACATCATAGCAAATTATAGTGTTTTATTGGCCAAGAGCTTACTGCATAAAGATTTTCATCAAATGACTTAGTATAGAAAGTAAAAAAAAAAAAAAAATCAGTAAAATTGTGGTTTTTAACAGGAAACAATTTGAAATGACTAAAATTAAGTTTTTTATGGCAAGGCTATTATAAATTGACAAGAGAAATGATTGTATACAACACATGGAGATTTTGTATACATAGTTTTTACACCAAAAAAGAAAATGTAGTCATGTGTTAGAGGTAATATAACTTTGATATGTATAATTATAAATGCCAGTATTAAAATATGATGATGATGATTATTTTTCTTTTTTATTATTTTTATTAAATAATAACTTTGTACATTGATACATTTATTGGGTTCAGGGTACTGCTTCGATACACAATGTGAAATGTTTACATTGAACTAAGTAACATATCCATCACAATTATACTCATTTCTTAATAGTTTTGAAATGTACCATTACATCACCTAATGTGATTATTATTAAATAATCAGTTTTTCTAAATATGTTCATAGGTCTTTTGCCTTTTGCAATGCCTCTTATTATCAATAAATGTTAACATTAAAGGCCAGAAATCATATAATAAGACAAGCAGATGAAATATGACTAGATATTAAAATAATACAAATTTTTTGAGCCATGACATTAGGTGCATATGTTTTTTTCTTAACAAGTGACAGGCCAGTATTGGATTTTTCTCCTGAAATTCTGGGGGAATCTTGAAATGTTTTTCAGCTTTCCCTGACCACTGGAAGCTGAGATGCCCTGCAGGAAGAAAGGACTTTCTGCTTATTTATATCTGACTTGCTCATAGAGACTGAGCCACTGGGAACAGCATCAACAACAGTATCAACAACAGAACCCTCATCATGAGTTAGCTAAAAGAAAAAAAATATGTATGTTAGAAAAAAATATACATGGTAATGGCTCAACCTAGTCGCTGAAATAATTGAAAAAAGAAAATAAGGTTTAGCAAGAAAAGGAAGATTTATTAACTATTAATGGCTTGACTTTCAAGCCGGGCCCAATTCTCGTGACTGCAGGACCAGTGGAAAGTGTGGGGTTTGGATTTTATACACAACTTTGAGGGGTGCCAGCTGCTTCATGGAAATCTTCCAGGGGTTAATCAACTCTGTTTCCAGTCATCATGATGGCATTGGTCTGAACGTATCAGAAGATCCCTAGGACATTCATCAGCCTCTATCTCAAGACAACCCATCTGCAAGGTCTTGATTAGCCTCATTCCCATATCCCAAGGTCACCCACCTGCAAGTCCTTGACTTGCCTCATTCCCATAATAGTTCAGGTCAGCCTGACCCAAACTAGTCTAAAACGGCCTAACCACCTCCCTCCTCACCCTGCTCATGTCTAACTGCTTTATGTATATATATATGCAGCATATATATATATACACATGTATATGTGACATACATACACATATACACACACATACACACACACACAAAATTGCCTGCCTTCTGCTTAATCAGATATGCACTGAAGGTATGATTATTCCTTTTAATTTTGAAACCACTGAAAAGTTTGGAGGAACACTAGTCTAAATATATCTCAGATTATTTAAAAATGTTTAAAATCATGGAACTTTGGTTTATAGAAACAAATTTAAAGAATTATTAAAATTTGTACATACTTAAATCTGTTTTGGAAAACATGTTTATTCTTTTTATGATGTCATCAGTTGCATATTAGTTATGTTCATAGGTAGAATCATAACCACTATTCTTTATCTATACTGAGACATATAATAAAAAGGAAGGCAGGATATAAATAATCAAAATATATTAATTTATCTTATTCTTTTTAATGTGGCAAGTTTTAGAAATCCTTCTACCTGCTTGAGTAGTTAAATGAAGTACAATAGCAGAGTGGCTGAGATCTGACACAGGTATAGTAACAATTATCCAAGTAGGTACTTAATAAATACGTGGGTCTTACTGAATAATATTTATACCCTTCTTGAGTTTGAATTACTGATACTTAAGTGATTCCTGGCTTATTATGGGACATATGGCTGAACCCTTATTAAAAAACATGTCTACAAATTGTAATTTAAATATTATCACCTTTTCTTTGAAAGTTATGCAAAAACTAATTATATTATCTATACAGATATAATTTTAAAACTTAAACTATTCCACTTATTTAGGTAAAAACATAGCTGATGATATGGCAATTAATAAGACTGCAATCTCTAGCTTTTCCACCTGATTTATTGATTGACTTCAATTAATGTTTGCCAGTAAGTAAATTAACATAGCACCTGAGGCACGATTCTCCAGTGGGTTTTGGAAGCCGAGTTCTTCCCACACTGGCTGGTTTCGCTCCTCCTGAGCACTTTGCTAGCAGGTACATTTTAATTCAGTCTAGACCCTGGACATTACCCATGACAGTAATGACAGGTCATTTACAGCAAACTCATGTTTCACTGCAGAGATGTCTCTTCAAGTGACATCTTATCAATAGCAATTCAATTAGTCAAACCTAGAGGTATGAGATGTAGCTCACACTGTGTCACTAAGTGCTCTTCGAATCTGCATTTGAAATGCCCTTGTTAGTCTTTTTTGCCCTGCAATATAAACATGAGAACTGAAGTTTTAATTTCTGACATTTTCTGTTTGGATTTTACTCCCTTTACATACCTTATTCTCACAAGTCAGATATCAATTGAAAAACGTATTTCTTCCCTCCCAAGAAATATAGGCACAAATATATTTGACTTAATCAAAATCACAATAAAAACCTTTATGTTTGGGAAAGGTCACTGTTTTCAGATGTAATGTCAGTAAAATAAATTAAAAAGTAAAATACATGAGAAAAATATGGAATCCATATACAATAAATCAGTTTCATTGTTTATTATTTAGCAGAAGTTATTTGGCATAATCATAATGACTACACGAACTGCTCTATTTTTGTCTTTGACCATCAAACATTTATAAAAATACAAATATATTCCAGGCATTACAATATAGATTGTACTCTTTAGATGATGTCATTATAAAATGCTACTTTTGGAAAAGATGACTGGATGAAAGAATTATATAAATTCTGATGCTGAGAACCATTGGTTCAAGGTTTCACTGTCACAGCTTTTGATGAAGAATAGATGGGGTGAAGTATTGAGGGAGTACACTGAAATATGGATTCCTAACCAGAGCACCCTTCACAACTGTTGGTCCAGGAGAGAATTAAGTCTGACAATTAAGTCTAAGGCACCCTTTGTCTGTAATAAATTAACTTCTTTCCTAGGAGGTTAGAATGGTAATATGCAATAGTTATGGACCAACCCTGGCAGAATTGGTATCAACAAAGTGGTCATATTTTGTGTTTGTAATTTCAGATGAGGAATCTATTTGAGAAAGGCTGCTAGACTTTTATTTGAGTTTAATCTTCCTTCATGATTTGATTCCTTGAATTTCTCTTAAACTTCCAAAGTTACAAGTTATAGTTCAGATCAAAAAAGTGCCAGATATAATTACTTTTCTAAAAAGTAAAAATGTATATGTATGTAATCGTTATTGCGTATTTTAAATGAGCAATGTTGTGCAAGGCTGTCTTAACCTACTCTAGTATGTGAAATTAACTCTGCATTATCAGTTAAAATTCAAACATTTTAGCAAGTATATTAGTAAAGATGTGTTTAACTATTAGTAGGTTACAGAAAACCCATACTATGGATAAATAGCTTAACTATTGTACCACATGAAAGAATTAAAACCACCACAATGATTAACGTGTGGTATTACGACATCGTGTTATAAGTATTGCATTCGTCTTTCTGTGATGCCTTTAAAATGACAATCGCTCTCATGGTTGCATGATGACAGCATCACCTGGAGATATAAGCAAGAAGAGAATGATTCTCACTCAGAGTCCACCCTTTTTAGACTTGATGGAGTAAAATGATAATCGACACAGAATTAGAGTCAGAGATAGCAAGGAAAATGATGAGACTGGACATTGTCAGGGGTTCACCATTTCTGTGTGGAACTTGAGGAATACTCTAGATTCTTGGAAAATGTCAGGAACTGACAGGGTAAATAAAGTCTAAAGGCATGTATTATATATCTATTGATGTGTAACAAATTACCCCAAAACCTAGTGGCTTCAAACCTATTGATTTATTTCACACTTTCTATGGATGGGAACTCAGGGATGGCCTAGGCAGGCCTTTCTCTGTTTCTTGGTCTCTCATCTTGGCTACAGTCAAAATCAAATGTGAAGGCTCAACCTTTGAGCTCGCTCACATTGTTGCTGGCAAGTATGTCAGATTGCAGAACTGACTTTCTTGCTGGCTGCTGGCCAGAGGCTGCCCTAAATTTCCTGCCTTATGAGCCTCTCTGACATAGTGTCATAGCATGCACAAGCAAAGAAGGCAAAAAAAAAAAAAAAAAAAAAGTCTGCTAGCAAGGCATAAGTCCCAATCTTTTGTAACCTAGTCACGGACATGCCATTCCCTCAATTTGCCATATTCAGTTGATTGGAAGCAAATTATTCGAAGAAAGGGAATTACACAAATCCATAAATACCAGGAGGCAGTGATTTTCTGGGGTCTTATGAGATGTTGCCTATATAGAGAGAAACAGGTAATTATTTATATGTACAAAGAATGAATAAATATGCATAAAATGCGTTTGGAATCTGTTAATTGCCTATGATTAAATGATAAATAAAATAAAGAGATTTAAAATAATTTTGAGTTGTTTTTTACCCTAATTGGGGTCAAGGAAGTAACATGAAAGAAGATATTTAAAATACTTTAATGACAGAGGCAAATAATTAAACTTAGAAATAGTGTCAACTATTAGTGACATGCTAAAGAAAACAAGTGAGAGAATAATTGTAAAAGGTGAATGTAGATTTAGGACCGCTATATTTAAAATCAAAGTTTATAGTAGAATTTATTAAAATAACATAGGCATTACCAAGGAGGTCTTATTGAAATGCTTGTCAATCTCTAACCTATAAAAGACACTCAAATGATCTATTTATATACTTCTGTTAGCGTTGAAGTTAATGAAGGTGTAGTTCTTAAACAATAATTTAATCCTTGATTTATTATGTCTTATTTTAGTAAAGATATAACAGTATTTGTGAAACTTTATAGAAACAAATTGTGAAATTACTTTTTAAGTTTTAATTAAATTTAATGTTACTGAAGATAATTTTCTTTTGCTTCTTGCTGGGTGATTAAAATATTTATTCAGATGACTTTAATATAATATTGCTTTGCACATAGACACCAAAGTACTACAATGACTAAAAGAATGAATCTCAACATGACTAATGTCTCATCTTAGGGTGGAATGCGTAAACAATATGAAACACAGTAGGTGCAGTTTCCCTAAGTTGAGAAAACATGTGTTTTAAGGGAGGGTGCTAATTGCATTCACCTAAAATTTATCTTACTGATTTTGGAAGCACTGCCAAATGCCTTTGATCTGTCCTCAAATTGCCTACAAAATGTTATCATTTTACTTTGTCAATTCAGGTTTTCTTTTTTTCTCATTATCAAAATGGTTCTGACTAAGATACAGTCTTGCGGAAGTATCAACTCACATTTCAAAACTATCATATAATTCAGCAAAAATGATGCAGAGTTAATCCACTCTGCCTCAGGACAAAGAGTTAACATGGAAAATAAGTTCACCTTTGATCCCAAGGGAAAGAAGAATGCCTATAGGTCATAGATACTGTGGTCCCCATAAGACATTCCATCTGTTTACTCCCTGTACATTCCTGCACTGCCAGGGGAACAGAATGGTAATGGGGAGGGGTGTTGGTGTAGAATGGACTTTCTTATAAACAGGACAATTTATAATACTAATTACATTTTACAAAAAAATAGCGAGGGTCTGCGATTAAAATTATTAAACATTATCCATTCAGCAGAATAGTGGATTGACTTTTTAAATGTGCTAACTGTATATCGCATGCCATATTATGAGCAGCACCTGTGATGATTTTACACAGAGCGGCCCGGCTTGTACTTCAGACCTGGGGCCTATGAGACCTCTCTACGTGACGTCCATCATTGGTACTCCAGAAATTTGAGTATGCTGCCTATCATTATACACATCTAGGTGCTATTTTTTTCTGGATACAGAAATAATCATATGAGCCATCAAAACACTTTTATAACAAAGACAGTAGAGATAAAAATGTAAAGTGATGGGTAGAGAGAAAAGGAGACCACATTTAATGAGATAAATGGAGTCAATTGCTGATTAATTGACTTCAATTTAAGTTAGTACACAGGGTCTCCAATGTTTATAGATTAGCTTTGATCAAGAAAAGAAAACTTCACTGAGCAAGGGAGCTTTTCCTGCAGATGGTGCGCTATTCAGGGACAACAAAATGGTAGATAAGAGCCAAAGTGAGCAGTTGAACCATGATGTCTTTATCAATGTCTGTGTACTCAAGAGGAATTCATGACCAAAATGTATTTAGTAAACTGTTTTGCGTAAGTCATCACCGTGTTTAGCTCTATTTTATAGTCCATGGAAGAATGGAACACTTAATAAAATGGTAATTGGAAACTGGCGAAAGACTGGAGAACACAGATTGGACTACTTTAGTGCAAACTTGAATTTCTAAAAGGGCATGAGAAGTCAGTTTCTATTGCAGTTTATATTTTGATGTTTGAGCTTCTGGTTCATTCTGTTATGTGTTCCAAATCTTTGTATTTAACATTTAATATTTTAAGTTAGTTCTCAAATATGTCATATTCTCTTATTTCCTTAAAATACTTTGTGATATTCCTTTAAAAATGTTGCCAATACCCCACAATTGCAGTGCATAATAATTAAAAAAATAAGATGCCTGACTTGCCCTATGATTTCACCTGATCTTCAGTGATAACTTCTTCTGCAAAGATTAGGAATTTGTAAGTGTTTGGATCAAAAAATCATAGAAGAGCATTAGAATCATTATTATTCATTGCAATGGTCTATTTTCTATGCAATCTTAAGCTGCATTTACCTGAATGAACTTTGGGGGAGGAGGGAGCTTTAATTTTTTTTTTTTTAAACAATGGGAATTATGTGAATGTTCTACCCTTCACCTTTCTGAAACATATGGAAACTTCTGGTGATTAATCATGTTCCCAGGCCTCTGAGCTAACCTTCACTGGGGGTTCTAGGCTGACACCCCCTGGAGATAGCACTCACCTAAACAGAGATAGTGCTCAAGATAAACCCTACTTGTCCTCCTATATCTAAATTATGTAGGGGAAATAAGTTGAATATGTAGGAGATAATGAAGAAGAAGCTACTGTATTGTTTGATATTTTAGAGATAAATCTTAGCAAAACTTGAAAATGGGCCTAGAAAAAAGTAAGCATGGACATATGGTAAACATACGGATGACTTTTATTATTGCGTTTAGTGACAGGAATGTCAGCTTAGAACATGTGATATTTATCTGCGATTTCTAAAATCAATATTTGAGTCCCTGATTTGATTAAAAATTTATGAGCTTTGATGAAGATTTATCATGAAAGATGATGCGAGTACATTATGTTTTTTTTGGTTTTTCATGCCATAAACAATTGTCTTATTATTTTCTTCAAGATTTATATCAAATATCTCATAATAATTGTTACCCTATTTCAAAATAAATGCTTATGTAGTAATAGAGAATAATCCTCTCCAGAATTATGGCATAACAGCAGTGATTTAACACAGAGATTCTTAATTTGAATTTCACAAACACTATCTAGAATTCAGGAGAATGCATGAATTTGGATCAGGAAAAAAAGGGCATCTTTGTTTTAACAAATGGTAATTAAATTCAACAGCTCCTTTATCATGGGTGTGAAAAATAAACCACAATATCATATGATGGTGTATATGATTTTAGCGCCAATGGAAATCTCAGGTAGTTCCAAAGAACATTATAGATGTAATACAGATCTGGAATATACCGTACCTTATGAGCATTACTAATTTGAAATCATCATAGTTATCAGACTCCATGTGAACTTGTTATTTAATTCATTAATAGAGAAACACAACGTTCCAGTTATTTACGGTTAATAAGCCACACAAGAACCTAGCATCTTAAAACAATTTATCATCTCTACAGTACAGTGGTTGGGTTGGATTTAACTGAGTAGTCCTGGGTGCTCTCTCAAGAGGTCCTGATCAGAATTAACTGGGACTGCATTTATGTGAAGGCTCTTTTGGACAAGATTGGCTGATGTTCAAGATGACTCACTAACATGACTTGACAGTTGATGCTCGTAGTAGGCTAATAGTTCAGCTGTTACTGAAAACCAGAGACCAACTCTATTTTTCCTATGGTGCTTGAGTTACTAAAAGGAATAGTCTAAGAGGTGAGGTCCCTGGGCTGCAAATCTTACAACCTAGCCTGTGTACTTTCACCAGCCCAAATTCAACAGGGAAGAGTCTATCAAAGGGTGTGAATACTAGGAAGTCTGATTCTTGGGGGCCATCTTTGAACAGTAACTACTACAGATTACACATCATAACACAATTTTTAAAAATTACTTTAAAACTGTATTTTGATATAGTTTATCTAGCAATGTTATATTTTTTTCTAGTATAAAGAAATATATATAGTATATAATATAAAGTTAAATATAAACTTTATTCTGAGAAGGATCTCTAGTCTTTAGCCAACTGTCAAAGGGATCTAAGCTTTCCATCAAATATCACTAATTTGATGAACAGTAGTGGTAACATTAGTGGTAACACTAATTTAACAGAAACACGGTTTCACAGCACAATGTTGATTTTTTTTTCCCTGAGATAAACATTTGAAAATCTTATATCAAAATCATTTCAGTACTTTAATAAATCATGAAAGCATTTATTTTATTTAATATAAATACCTTGAGCACTTAATTTGTATAAGGCATTTATCAATTTTTTCCCCTTGTTGAAGAACTCCACAATAACTACGTAGCTTAGAGTTAATAAAACTTTTTGTCTCTTCACATGAGTTCATGTGTTATTTCTAATAGAATTTGATAGCTACATAACCGCCAAACTTTCTATTTCCTATATTCATTTGGCCTCTAGGAAGGTAAGAATTATATCTTGTGGTCAATTGCAATGACCATGTTCCTGTTTCCACTGGCTAATGATTCTAATACTATAATAAGATTATTATATTTACATATTATTTAGAAAGCTTGTTACTTCACGGAAGTTGTCCTTTTGAAAGGTTGCATGCATGTAAATAGTCCTTTGTCTTGACATTTATTGCATGAGTAAATATTTCAGAACATTTTATCTGGTTCAGGGAGATTTAATCATTTTAGCTCATTATATCAGTGGTACTTGATTTAACTTAATACAGTTTTCATAGAAAATAAACACATCATTAAATTGAAATAAAATGTAATGTTATTGAAATAGTAGGCTGCTTAGGTATAATTGTGGTGTACATGCAGGTGTTCTCATTAGTAGGCATTAGAATATTTTTGTCAGTGGTTTATCATTTGCCATCTAATGCATTTCCGACTAGCTCCTTAGAACTCTACTAAAATTGTTAAAGAAGCCCACAGATCATCTCTTTTTGACTTTTCTTGCCAAAACCATTCTGGATCTGCCACTGAGTATAACAAATGTCTTTATTTCCCCCCCACATTCAGCAGCACACTCTTATTTATACTTACTGCAGGGACTATCAATATTCTTTCTCGTACAGGAACCTTCTGCTTTACCATTTCGTTTAGTTCAACAAGTGACCAATATAAAATGAATGGACATTCAGCTTGCAGAGTCTGTTAGCTGAAATTAATTTTATAGAAATGTAAACAGTACCTTGGCGTTTTAGGCATAAACACAAAATTTCATTACCTTTCTTTTCAGAATGCCATATGGTTATTTGTTTAGTAGAAATGCCATATGTTCCTTGTACTGTTGAATGGGAATATCCTTAATATTTACTTTTGGCCTCCTTTAACAAATAAGAAATATTCTATTTCCATGCCTAGCTCTAATGGCTATAGGTTGTTTATCATCTTAGCATACTCAACTTACTTTTTCTCTTATTCTTTAGACACAGGGAAGAAATGATAAATAATTACACAAGGGTTTGTCACTGTGACCAATAGATGATTATAACACTAAGTAGTATAACTAATGGAGAGAAAAACCAAAGAATGGGGACATGTCCAGTGACGACTTGTTAGAACATTTCTGGGGGGACAGTTTATGGTTATTTATCCCTTGGCACAACTTATCCCCTATGTCAAAGCTACATGTGGGAAATTATGTTTCCTGCTGCTATGACAAATTTCATTTGATAGATTTAGTTTATCTTAGGCCACAGAGAGAAAGAAAATTCCACAGTTTCTTCTGATGATTCTCTTATTTACCATAGTTTAAAATGTCATAAAGCTGGATACATTCTAGAAGAGGTGTACGATGTTGGAATTTATTCTATTTCAATATTTAAATTGTTTAATTGTTGACAAATTTGGTTCATATCTATACTTAACGGTAATGATGTTACTACCTCGAAATAGGTTATGGTCATTATGATGAATAAAACATTATTACATTTAAGATAAAGGCAGTTTTCTTGATGTTAGAATTTCATTTCAAAACAAATTGGTTTTGGTAATAAAATAATGATGTAAACAAACATTTCCCATAAGCAGCGCAAGTTTGCTGTTGACACTATCCACGTCCCCTTGTCTGCCAATCTCCAATCCCCTGAGACCCCTTTAACAGACTCTCTACTTCCACTTTCCAATTTATTCTTTTCCTTATTCTGTTCCTTTTTTGATGTTCCCCTTTATTCTTTCAAGGATAGCACTCCTCTAAGAATTGGAGTGGGACTGTCCAAACGTCAAAAGGCATTGAAACACAGCTTTGTCCTCCTTCCAATCTTTCCCATGTAACCTACAAGACAGAAAAATATGCAGACACACACGAAAAGCTCTGAATACACTCATACGCAGACAATCCTGTGTCATTATTTCTGGCTAGTCTTTCTGTAAACTTTTGCAAGACTACCATTATAAATTTTTTAAAAATTTGAACACTTACTCCTAATATCCAGGCATTAGGTAACATGCACACAATAGTAGTTGACAGAAATTTTTTTTTAGTTTAACACTATCTTTGCGATATTGTTAAAGTGGAATATGTTAAGTGGAATCGTGCACTTAAATGTGGCAAATTGTGTGAAACATTTGGGAAAATATTTTTTCTTAAATTACTTTCAAATTATATTTTTAACTGTATTTTCATTTCAAACAATGAGAGTTGGAAGTGAGATGATCAAATGTGCATGATAATTAGCTTTTATTTTCTTCAATATATTGTTTCCAGCTGATCAAGTATGTTGAGGTCTACCTACTTTTCAAGATAGCCACATTAAAATGCGATTGTGTGATGTAATCACTGTAGCAGAAACAAATGTGTATGTTTTCTCAGTACCTTTCAGAAGACTCAGATTACAAATTTAAGTAGGTTCAGAGATGTTGTCTGCATACCTGTGTTCTTGTCTGAGAAAGCAAGAATAAAACAGGTAAATTATTCCAACCAGCCAGATTTCTAATTCATATGGATAAAAGCTTTATTGAGACAGTTTGCAACAAAATAATTGACATTTCAAGTAGAAAAACTATATACTTCTGAGAGAAAAATATTTTGGAGAACTCTGACTTGATTCCTTTGAAGATAAGAAGAAATCAAAATTATAAGTTTCTTTCCTTCACGTTTTTGGTTGGTATTAGTTGTCACCCTTACATAAATATTTCTCTGCATTGTGAATTAATTATCCACAAGTATAACCTAGCTCAAATTTTCTATGATTAAGTATGTCATTTATTTGTCAAAAATTCTGAATTATACAGGGTGTCCATAGTTCGTGATTGCACACGAACTTTATGGACACCTGTGTATGCCACTGGTAATATTTTACTGTTCACCATAAGAAGTTGTGGTCCACACCCAACTTTTGCACCCTGAACAACAAAATGGCATTAATCTTTCTTGAAATTTCATGAGACTTCAGACATTTCTGTTAATAGTATAGTCAGTTTTAGTCCTGTACGCTCTTAGATCGGCATGCTATGGCATTTAGTTCATGATTTTCAGTTTCCCCCGTGTCTTCCAGTTACTGAGTATCTGGTATTATTGTCTGAGGACACCACCTCTGGTCATCTGGCTTCATGTGCTGGGCTGTAACACAGTCCAGCCATTGACAAAACAACTCTTTCTAATTTCCCATGCCACAAGTGAAACAGGTTTACAACTCTTTCTGATATGACCAGAAGACTGAAAAGTTTCTAGTATTTTATAGTTATAAAGTAAATTAATTGAATCATATGTGGATTAGTAGAAGGACATAAGTTCACCACAATATTATCAGTAATATATGCTAGAATGTCAGGTGAATTTTAATTTTTCTTTTTCAGTCTTACCTGTTTTTAAATTTTTCTCTAAAAGCATAATTAGTTTTTCCTCCATCCTATAAACAAAAGTATTTAATTGCCATTAAAATCATTTCTCAGATAAAATTATCCTCATATGTAATCTCTGTGAATAATAATAATGCTTTACTTAACACCTCTAGTATTTGGTAACTTACTAAACATTTTCATATGCTTTACTTCATTTCCTTTTACAAAATAATAACTCTGTGAATAGTACCAGGCAGCTATTACACGCTGCATTATTCACAAGGGATCTGAGACGCAGAGAAGTCCCATGACTTTCAGAAAAGAACCACAAGTGGATCTAGGTCGGCCGAGGTCAAATAGAGTTTAAGACTCACTGTGCCACTTCATGACTCACACGTGGATTAAAAAAATTCTTTACATACTATATAAATTAAATGAAATAACCTTATTTATTATGAAGTTTTCAATTCATCACTATAAATAACTTCTGGTATGAGCACACAGAAATGTTCTCAGTATTCATTCATTGATTTTGTGCATTTTATTTATAAGCATTTACCGGGTACTATACTCAGGGATAAAGATTCAAAGAAGCTTTTTTATATTTCGCTTGTTTTAACTAAGTACAAAGAACAGAAAGGGAAAAATTAATTAGAGATAATGTTTAAACTAAGTTTTGCAGAGTTACTCAAGTAATTGTTGAAGACATCAATGTATACCAGCGGGTTTGTCTGCTTCTCTTCTCTGAGTAAATGAGAGTAGGAGCAAACATCTGTCTAACACATGAGTTAGGGGATCTGCCTTTCAGAGGGAACCAAAATTATGGGCTACTGTTACCTAGTTTTAAATGCTATGCTCTTTTAACAATAAATAGCTAGACATTATTAGTAGTGTTTTACACAAACAAAATTTCTTTGGTTTTCTTTACATATTTACCCATTCCCTTGCACATTATTATTCAGCTTAAAGTCTCCCTTCAGGATCCTATTCCTTCCTGCCAAAACAGGTCTTTAATGGTTTAGGCTGTATCGGGATGGGAAGTGCTTGCACTTTTTGTTTATTTGCATAGATTTTATTTAAGCTTCATTTATGAAAATGATTTTGGTAGAAATATAGTAATTTCTTAGACTATTTTCTGGTTCCTCTTTCTGCAGCTGCGTTACATTCATACGTGGTGAGGCTGTAACTTCTGGCTGCTTTGATGTGGTGTGTGCAAGCTTTGATGTGGTGTGTGCAAAGACTTGTACGTGTATGTGTGTCTGTCTTTTTCTGTGGCGACTAAACAGATAGTGCTCTTGTGCATTCATGTTTTTTATTAGTTTTGAAAAAGTCTAAGCCATTATATCTCTGAGCTTTCTATCAGGTTCATGCTAGAGTGTCTCAAGCTACATTTCATAACCCTTTTCCTTTCTTTAGTACCTTTTATCCGTCTTTCTATTCTCTCAGTTACTTCTTCAATTCCTATTTTGGTTCATAAGCTCTGACATCAACTCTATCTTTGTTTACTCAGGGTACTAGAACAAAATTTGATATACTAGATAACTTGTTAACAAAAAAATATTATTTCTCACCATTCTTGGGGCTGGGAATCTCTAAAGCAAGGCCCTGGTGCATTTGGTATCTCGGGAAGGCCCATTTCTTAGTTTGCAGAAGAGGGCATTCTCAGGGTACCTTCACATGGTGGAAGAAAGCTCAAGATAACTTTCTGGGACTTCTTTTATCCAATTTTAATAGTAATAGAGGTTATATGATCTATTTAGCTCCATAAGTTCCACCTCTTAATACCATCACAATAGTGATCAGGCTTCAACCTAAGAATCTGGGGCTTGGGAAGGACACAAACATTCACACTATAGCAGAAGGGTTTCATGCACCTACTACCTAGAAAAGTCGTTGACTGGCCCACTGATAGTTTACATCTCTTCAGATATGTTTATTTAATATATTAATGTGATTTTTGATGTCAGTATATATAGATTGTTAACTGTGCTTTTGAAACTTTAATACTTATCTAATTTTCAAAAATATTTTCTCTCTTACAATTTATTCTCTCCCATTTATTATCTCTCACATCTCATATAGACATGAAGATTCTTCATCTATACTTGCCAAAATAATTACATTGCTGCTGATTTCACTGTTTCAGTTTCTTAGGGGTTAATGTTTACATATTGACTGTGATTATATAAACTATAAAAGAGATTTGACAAGGTTACATTTTTGTAACTGTTACATAATAGGCTATCCCATTGTGGCAAAACCAAGATTTTGGAAAATACAAATGAGATTCGAAAGAGCACCTACCGGCATGAGTCAGTGGAACTCAAATTCCAGTCATCCGTGTTGGTCTACACTGATCTTACCTTGTTTACTCAAAATTAAAATGCATCTATTGTACAGATTATGGACTTCAAAATTATCTTACATTATGAATTCTTGGATGTGTGCATGTGTATAACAAAAGTTTGAATTGCCTCTGTGTTTCCTCTTTCTTTTTTGGTAATTGATTTGGTCTAGAATATTCTGATCCTGATAATAACTGGTGTAAAGAAAACACAAAACAAAACATGAGTTTAAATCTTTCTTTTTGTTGCTTTTTTTTCTTGAACAAAGTATTTGACCTTACATTTCTCAGGGTAGAGGTGAAAAAAATCTCACCATTGACCTATTAGAGGTTTTCACTGAGCAGTGAGAATTAAATTGACATAAACCATATCAACAGGATAAAAAGCGCAGAAATTTACTTAACACAAGTTGTATGAGTCACAGAAGCCTTATTAAGAAAATAAAGAAGCAAAGATACAATTAAAGTTGAATACTTTTGTACTGATTGGACAAAGAGTAGTAAAGCGTAAAAAATAAATAAAAGTCACTTTTACAGAGTTCATATATTTTCTGAGTCTCAGCTTCCCAATTTTAGTAATAATATTACTTTTAGTGTTGTATAGGGAGGGCATCTTTCATTGCAATTTTTTCCCATCTTTTTTAGAAATAAAAGATCAAAGTGACCTTGTAGCTACTGTTTTACATGTGCCTTTCACTCAAAAATAATCCATTAAAACAGCCTATTTTAGGGTAGCATATTTTTTTATTAGTTTCTTAAAAGGAAAAACAGGACACCAACTCCTGATATAAGAGAGTTTAAAATCAATAATGAAAGTATAGGTAGAGATCACCTGGAATTTATATAAATTATTTTATACTCTTCTTAGTTTTGCAACTTAATTATTAGTACTTTATAAATTTTCCCAAAATAGCTTTGAATTTTTAATTTAAATTCATACAGCTTTGAATCGCCAAGTTGGATTTCAGCATACGAACATTATGTTCAAAATAATATCATCATATGCAGAAAATGTATTAAACAAAAATCCAACATTGATTAATGGTAAAATCTCTGAGTGCAACAGGGATACAGGGACACATTTTCAACTTGGTAAATAATATCTATGATAAACCGACAGCTAATATCATACTCAGTGAGAAGAAACTAGAAGCTTTCCAGATAAATTCAGGAATAAGGTAATGATGCCTCCTCTCACCACTTTTTCTTCAAAATCATACTGAAGTCCCAATTAATGGAATAAGCCAAGAAAGGAAGTACAAACGGTTTGGGAAAGAAGACACAAAGCAAATGACATATGTGTTTTACACAGAAAATGTGTAAAAATCATTAGAAAAACTCCTAAAATAAATAATTATAGCAAGGTTACAGGACACTGGTAACATACAAATGTCAATGATTCTCTTATGTACCAATAATGAACAAGTAGAATTTTAGGTTAAAAACACAATAAACCTCCATATTAGCAACAAATATGGAGTACATAGACAAATCTAACAAAATACACACAAAATTTATTTGATGAAAACTGCAAAACTCTGTTGAACAAAGTCAAAGAATAAATGAAGTGTTTTCTGCATTCCTTGATACACTCTTGCAAAGAGTGTTGTCAAGATGTCAGTTCTGTGCAACTTCTTCTACAGATTCAATGCAATACAATCAAAATATCAATTTGTTTTTTGTAGATATTGAAAAAACTACTTGGACATCTATCCTTTTCTAGATAGATGACCAATAATAAGTGAGTAAAATTTTATTCTCCTAAAAATATATTAACCATTTCAAAATTAAATCGAGTTCACTGGTAATTATTTTCATCACTTGTGTGGGTGGAGTTTATAGCTAATTTTTTTCTCTAATTCTTGAATAGTATTGCTATACTGCAGGACAAATGATTACAACTGTCCATTAATTTATTCAGTTTTAATAAATATCTTTGGGTGATGATTCTAATTTTCTCATATTAGATGATGAGATTTGCATGTAATTTTGAACCATTCTTAATGCTCAAGTGTAGACTTCCCTGTTCTACCTGCCTTCCCCAATTGGTTGTCACTAGGTGGGTGGTCAGAACCCGGGAGACCCATGTGGACCAGGCTGGAAACTCTGAGCTTTAGGTTTTTTGGACATGTACCTCTGACTTCCTCCTACTTCTAACATGTGTCTTTCACTAGACCCCTTGGTTCTCTATAAAAAGAAGGGAACTGGATATTCTATTGGAGATGATGTATCTATTTTTTATTGTTTTCATCCACTAAGGAGGAATCAGAACAATTTTCAAAAAAGACAAAAACAAAAATTGATAAACTCCCACTCAAGACACCAGAACCCTAGAAGTTGATGATGACTTCATGTGGTCTCAACATGAACATCTCTCTGAATCTGGTATAGATGCCTTTACTTCACTGTCACCTTGAAGTGGTAACAGTCTATGGGAAAGTAGAACATAGTCTGGATAGACCACGTTCTCATTTAGTCTATTCCATTGGAGAGACTTGGAATAGACTAAATGAGAAGGTAGTGGTAGTCTATCCAGATACCATTTTTTTTTAAATCTCTCTCTCTCTTTTTTTTATTTTTATTTTTTTTTCACAGTCTCTGGCCAGGGGTGGGCTTGAACCTGCCACCTCCAGCATATGGGGCCAGTGCCCTTCTCCTTTGAGCCACAGGTACTGCTCCAGATACCATTTTTTAAACCCCCTGCTCCATTTGTCAGATCAATTTAGTTAAAAATACCTCAGATATCATATCATCCTTTATTCATTTAGAGATAATGAGAAAACAACACATATGTCCAGGTGCTATTTCACTTTCTTATACAAAATTTATTGCCATGGATATTTTTTTCTGTACTCTTTTTATCAAGAGCACTCATTTGAGCAAGTTATAATTCAATTCCCAAACATGGTTTCCTGTCCTAGTAAGATTTATTATTTCTATAGGATAAACAGTAAATACTGGCTTTAATTTTAGATTATAATAGATTCTTCTTAGGACAAATAAGCAACTAGGACAGCAGTAATTTCCAGAACAGAGAGGGAATAAACATGCAAGGCCTTAGGCATCAACTAAAGCAATTTTTTTAAGTATAAAGTCAGTCTTTTGGGGAAAGCTAAAAGATTATACAAATATACGGTTGGAAGATTTAGAAAGCAGAAAAATTATCACTATATTACAAACATTAACATAATTACACATTAATATTTAAGTGACCTAAAAAATTTCTTATAATTGTTCATATTTATTCTAATATTAAACAAATTAGATAATGTCAGTTCTAACATTCAATGTCTCCCCAACTGATAAAATAATACACTTTTTTTACATAAAAGGGAAAATCTCACAATCATATATATTCTATTTTTACTGAAATTACAACTTCCATAGTAATATTATTTATCCTACACTGTTTTAGACTGTAAACACAATACCAGCACAAAATGCCTTATGCATTTTTTATACCCCCAGTACCTCACTCTAGGTCTTAGATTTAGTAATAAGATATTTCAACACAATTTCTTATTGATAGAAATCTTCTTAATTCCTCCCAAATCACGTTAGTGTTGTTCTATAACCATTTTTAGGTTAGCAGCTTGCTCTCCACTCACAAAATACTTTGTATTCTTCCTAACATTTGAATGTTTTTTTTCATAGCATAAAAGAAAGAAGAGATGAAATCCTCAGTGTTTCCACAAAGTAAATTAAATTGATATTCAATAGTTCACCTTGGATCAGTATAATTAAATCAAAATTATAAATAAAGTTGTAATTCTGAATCAAGCAGAACGAGGCAAAGCTGGTGTATTGAAAGCCCAAGTATTCACTAGATTTGTGTGATACTTCATTGGTTCGATATGCACTATATTTAAATACTTTATCTTTTATTCATCTTATTGTTAATTTTTACTTTGAATTAAAATAGTACAGCGTATGCCATTTATCAAAAATTCATTTTTTCCCCATTTGCTTCAGATCTCTCTGAACAAAAAATAGCAAATTGCTAGCATGCCTCAGATTCCACTTTCTTCTTTCCTCTGGGGATCATCTGTATGCAGACAGGCTCTGCAGTCTTAAAAAGTATATTTCTCTTCCTTTAGTTTTAAAATGATTCCATTTTTGCCAAGAAGTGAAAACATGGAGAAAAATACCGATGTATTTGTAGTAATTATTTTTATAAGAGATAATCTTAGGGGCAAATTTACGTGATCAATGTTTATAAATGTTTTGAACTGACATCATTACCAAATTGCTTTTCAGAAAAACTAAATAAAGTTACAGCTCTCATAAAAGAATTTCCATTTTTGTACTCTAAAAGCATTTTCTTGATTATATTTCCGAACATGTTAATGTGAAGAAATGGTTCCTATGTACAGCATGTTCTTACAAACATCGGTGCTCACAGCCCCTCATGTTAGGTAAATAAATGCAATTTAAAAAAGGAAGAACCCAGAACATATAAGTATCCAAACTTATAAATATATGCATAAATTTAAATTATTTGTAAATATATTCAAGGATAATATTTGAAAGCTAGCTCTGTTTTCCTTCTCACCTAATTTTAACCTGATGGTGAAACTGTGAGCCATCTAACTAATCCTCTTGAAACCTTTTATTTCAGACAGAAGCAGAACACAAAAGCAGGACAGAAAAATTGATGAAACAGGCTGGGGTGTGGCCATCAACTAGTTTTTAACCTATAAACAACCCTTCATGACGTCACTAACAAATCTGGTTTAAAATCTATTAAACTTTGTAAAGACATTATAAAAATGTAAAAATAAGAAAAACAGATTAGAAAACAAGGCATTTTTGTACTCTGTGGTAATAAGTTATTTGAAAGATGTGGCTGAATCCTCAATATATACTTTTCTGTCAAACTCATGTGTTTCTCTAAATTTTTATTTACAGTATATAGGTAGAATGCTTTTGGGCCTCCTTCCATAATTTCTGACGAGTTTTGTTTTCTTTTGCTTAAGACTTTGTGAATCTTAAGAAAAGATATTCTTTGCTATTTGAGAAACAATATAGACTTAGTTTTTACCAAATGTTCCTTTCAGAATCCAAATTAAATCTCTACTTCTCAGTAAAACTCTTCTATATTAAAAAATGGCATTCAAATTCTAAATTTGACAATGTCTAAAAGTTTTAGGAGCCAAAGCTAATCTGAGTTTTAAATAAATATAATATAATTTACACATCTACTGCTCGTGAAATTTATTTAAATAAATTTTGAGATTATAATGTAGACATGATATTTGAGAAAACGAACTTGAAGATGGTAAAACTCACAGTATTATTTTTGCTCTCCTGAGAAAATGAATGTATAAATTGAGTTTTACATCTTAGACTGTGTAGTCTGATAAAAAGAAAATCAAAATTATTTGATTAAGGGGATGACCTATAGGGATATATTTTAATCAAACTACTTTTGGAAGACCAGATACTGCATCTTTATTTTTAAATATAAACCTATATTTAATCACTAGTTAAAACCATATATATTCATCGTACAATGTTCTGACAGACGTGTACATTACTAAATGACTAAATCAAGCTAATTAACATGTATTACTTTATGTACATATCATGTTTTTTGGTTAGAACACTAATATCTAATCTTTTAACAAAGTTTGAGTATATGTGTACATTATACAGATTTAGCATCCCTGATCTGAAAATCTGAAATCTAAAATACTACCAAATCTCCAACTTTTTGTCCTGCCATGACACAAGTGGAAAATTCCACACCTGTCTCTAGGAAGAGATGCTGTCAAAACACAGTCAAAACTTTGTTTCATGTAGAAAATAATTAAAAATATTAATTATGTAAAATCATCTTAAGGTTATGTATGCAAAGCGTATATGAAACATAAATGAATTTCATGTTTAGACTTGGATTCCATCCCAAGATCTCTCATTATGTATATACAAACAAATATACCAAAATTTGAAAAAATCCAAAATCTAAAACACTTTTGATCTCAAGTATTTCCAATAAGGGATAATCAACCTATAGCATTAGTAGGTATATTCACATGACACAATAGAGCTCTTGAACTTATTTGTCCTCACTGAAATTTTGTCACCAGCATCTATCCAGCTCCCCCACCCCCAGCCTCTGCTAACAAGCATTCTACTCTATGCTTCTTTAAGATGGATTTTTTTTAGATTTCATAGATAAGTGAGATCATGGGATATTTGTCTTCTGTGTCTTTCTTTTGAAATCCAGCTTCTGGAATAGTCATAATGGGGTTTGGGGGAGAGTATTTTCAAGAGTAAGTCTAGTTCTTCAGTTTTTCTCTTCGTGCTCCTATCTCAGGACATTAACCATACTTTAGGCTCTTGGATATAGATAAATAGAGATGGAGATAAAGATCTCCAAGGGAGGGGTGCGTGTGTGCGCGTGCGTGTGTGTGTATCTACCTTAGCAAGTAGGTAGCATCTTTCCTGGTTTCATAGAAACCACTCTAATTCAAAAATTCAAAGCCAAGACAGAGAAGGCAATTTACCCACTCTATTTTGTTTCTGCACATCTCCCTTCTCTCTAGATAAGCATAGCCTTTTAAAGTCTATCACATTCTAATCTCTACCTACCTCTCCAGTTTTGCCTGTAGATGCTGCCTTCTTTACATTTGTACTAAAACAAATTCTAGCTCATTTTATTTCTTATAAACTTGTCAGACTCTCTATTGCCTCATGCCCTGGGCTATTCCCAACCTAATTGGTTTTTTTTTCTGAATAATTCCTACTTTCCTCTGTCATTAGCTTTATGGTTTTATCTACTAGGAGGTTTTCTCTGAATTTCTAGAAAAGTACCTTTTACTTCTATAAAACTTTAATTATGTTTGTCTCCCACACTGGAAGGTAAGCTCTATGAAGGCAAGATTAAAACTATTTTTCTCTCTTGATACTCTGTGACTGATACAAAACATGAAAAAAAAATTTTTTTTCATGAACGCTAAATCAAAATAACAAATGAATCACATGATTATTTGAAATAGAAACACCGTGTCCATGGAAAGTTACTTCAAATATATTATAGGATGTTATAGTATAAACCTGGATGACATAGAAATTATGATAATTCTAGGAGTTCTTGCCTAGAAATTAACTTAGTATTTGTTATTCAAAGGGAATTAGCTAATGAACTTCCACAGATAAAATGAGCAAGAAGCTTCTTAGCATAATTAAGAAAACAATTTCCAAAAACTTAAATTCGTATTAGCTGCACAGTTGGTCTTAATAGAAAACCAGGCTGTTAACGTTATGGTTTGATTTGTACAGAGAAAACGTACTCCCACCTTTACACTTATTATCTGAAATAGTAGCAGCACATTGTTTCATGCTCAAATTATATTCTATTGCTGAACAGGTAGTGATCAATTATATGTAACCATATAAATGCCTTGTGCATTCCATATATCCTATTTTATAAGGAATAATGTTTTATACTTTCTCTACTATTAGTATGTACTATTGCTTCTCTTGTAAGTTTTAGGTAGCATTTTTTTTTTCCTTTGTATCTGGAATACTGGGATGTAAGTAGTGACTTTCAAAAGGGGGATAAGTGATGGTAGCTTTCCTCCTGATATTCTGTTCTATGGCTATAAATATTTGGGGTTAAAATTTCTACAGCTAAATCACCATTTCCTTGGGTTAGGGACCATTTTAATGATGTAAAAAAGTTATAAACTAGAGGATTTGCTTTCTAGTATGTTTGGGATGTACAAATTTGTATTCATCCCTGCCCTTCAATTTTAATGGACAAGGACACATTATTTCTGTTAATTACACAGTTTCTGCATCTTGAAGTCTTGCTTCTAACTGTCCTGTTCCTCTGTGTTTAAAGCAAACAATGGCAAGTTACATCCTCAATCTGCCTTCTCTCTGGTTCTCTCATCTGTCTTCACATCTCTATATGATCACAGCCAGGAAAGGTTCTATGCTTTTAAGAATTTGTGTGATTATGTAATTGCATTAGGTCCATCTGGACAATCAGGAAAAATCTATCTATTTAAATGTGCTTAAACTTAATCTATCTGGAAGTCCCTTTTTTCATACAAGATAGTATTTCCAGGTTCTAGGGATTGGGATATACACATCTTTGTGGAGGGCATTAATCTTCCTAGCACAAAAGCCTTTATAAAGATATCTGTGAATGATGAGAACAGAAATTAGTATCACAATTTTACCAGAATCCAAATAAAATATTGATTAGCAGCAGGCGATTTTAATCATTTAAATCAATTTGGTTCATTAATCACTTTACTGCTTGATCTACAATTGAAGAAAGAAAACAATTATTTTTATCAATACAGGCTGTTATCCAATGCTTAATTAATGAAATTTTAAGTTTGGAGTTTTATTTTGAAATAGTGTCTTCTCAATATCTGTTATTTCTGTCTACCCAAGTTGTCACCAACATGTGTTTCAAACCAAGAAAACATGAACCCAAACTTTATGATACAATAGAAGCATAGATAACATTACATTGGAGAAAAAAAAAAATTTCCTAACTATTGAGCTACTTGTACTCTCGTCGGTTTCTTATCCTTTTTAGTATATTTGTTCATTAGCTGCTGTTGTTGCAATTTGATCTCATCTTGCTTTGCCTTGATTTGCGTCACATGGAAAGCAGGTAGTGATTAACATTTATTGTTTTTCTACAGGTATACTGTGTGTCACACTTATCCTGATAACAACCTGATATAGCACATTTATTTATACAATTATAAATCTTAATTTTATGTCATAATGAGGAATCACTTGGGAAGAGAGATTTTCCCAATGTCATAAAACACAAGTGATTTAGCTTTTGTGTTTTCAGCTTTTTTTCTTAAGGTTCCAAAGCCACAGATTTTTAAATAAATTAAAGCATCTATTTTTTTTTCACAAAGAAACACTTTTTATGCCATCTATGATAAATCAAGATTTTAGGAACTTTTATTAATTTTTAAGTGACTAGTTAATTATCGATAGTTTAGAATCAGAGCTTTGAAATCCTGTATTAAGTTTATGATTTATGGGGCAGTTTTCATCTACTGTTTATTAAATGAATACAATTTAACCCAATTTTTAATGATTACATATAAAATATATACATTCACTAGATTAAAAATGATATTGAGGGGAAAATTTTTTTTTTGAAGTATTTTTTTGGCCAGGACTGGTTTTGAACCTACTACCTCCAGTATACGGGGCTGGCACCCTATTCCTTTGAGCCACAGGTGCCACCCCAAGAGGGGAAATTTTAAAACTCGAAAAACTTGGATGATAGTTCAGAAGAAAATCCAATAATTATACACCAGATAAGGCATCAAACAATAACGAGAACATTTAACAATAACATCATATGATTATAAATGATGTATTTATTAACTTTTTGTCTTTTACATATATATGTATGTATGTATCTCATAAATATTACTTTCCAGATGGACCCTAGTCAGATGCAAAAAGTAAGTTAGAAGGAAATATAAGAAATCATTGAATTTTAAGATGCTAGAATTTTTCATTATAAAAATTCCATGAGTCACAAGGAAACAATGGATAATTTTGACCAGATAAATGATTTTGAATTAAATTAAATCAAATAAAATCCTATTTCTTATAAATTTTAAAATAGAGTTGTTATTGTTTGATACACTTAAGAATTACATTTAAATGTATAATCACTATATTACCAATATTACCAATATTGCTTACAAATAAAAGCCAGGTTTTAAGATATCCATAGAAGGATATGGACAACTTTAACATATTCCTTAATTTAGAAGGAATGTAGGGAGTCATACTCATATGTCAGATGTGCACTAACCTGGAAGGACCTTTGCTCTCTCCCCTGGCTGGCCTTTGACACTGCACAAACAGGAAGTGGAAACTAAGACAGAAACTGCCTGTTGGTGCATTGGAAGTGTTCCTCAAGATAAACACAGGTTCTTTTGGATAGATATTTAGCAATTGGATTGCAGGTCTAATGGAAGGTCCACTTTTAGTTCTTTGAGAACTCTCAACACTTTTTTTTTCCATATGGGTAATACTAGTTTGCAGTCCCACTAACAGTGTACAAGTGTTCCCATCTCTCTGCACCCACACCAGCATCTGTTGATTAGGGTCCTTGAGATCTGGGATATTGTCACTGGGGATAGGTGATACCTCAAAGTGGTTTTGAATTTCATTTCTCTGTTAGAGATGATGAGCATTTTTTTTCATGAGTTTGTTGGCCATTTGTCCTCCTGAGAAAAGACTGAAGCAGCCCTTATACTCATACTAATTTGAAACTTGTGGATTAACAGCACCGTGCACATATGAGAGAAAGACTCAAGTTCAAGAAGAAGGGAAGGAGTTTGGTTAAGTTCTCATGAAAGACGTACAATGTACCAGTAAATGGCACATTTCTACACTTGGAGGTCACAACTACACTTGGAATTTACATTGAAAATGCAAACAGTGCAACCTAATTGTATGTACCCCAATATTAATCTGAAATAAATCATACCAAAAATACAGATTCCCCTCAGCATACACCAACAGTCAGTTTATGGATACAAGACAATTAAGAAAACTTTGACCAGCCCTTAGCTGACCATTCATCTAATTGAGTAGAGACATCACAGAGATCATACACAAAAATGATCATAGATTTTTAACAGGATTGGTTTGGAAATTTAATGAACAAATAATGTGTCAAAAATAATATAAAGAATAATATCAAATTCTATAAAGGCAGGTGATGGGGTGTCTAATTTCGAGAGTTGCTACATAGCATTACTTAAAATGCCAGAACATGCAACGAAAAATTATGAGACATGCAAAGAAACAGAAATGTTTGAGTCAAACACAAGAAGAAAATTAGTCAAAAGAAACTTTCCCCAATAAATCCTACACATCGAAATTACTAGACAGATTTTTAAATCAGCTGTTTTAAAGATGTAAAAAGAACCAAAAAGAGACAATGTAAGAACTAATGTAATATATGAAAATATATTCAACCAAGTGGAAAATATAAGTAAAGAGAGAAAAATATAAGAAAGGTCCTACTAGAAAGGTGGGAGTTAAAAATTAAAATAACCAAAATGAAATTTTAATACAGGGACCGAACAGCGGAGTTCAAGTGGGAGACAGCAGGATCAGTAAACATTAAAATAAGTCAAGTGGTATTTTCCAGTATAGAGAACTGATAGAAAAAATAATGAAGCTAATTGAATGGGGCTTAAGGGTCTCTGGGATCCATCATTCGTACAAATACATGGAGGATGCACAGTCAATCATACCAATATGTAGAGTGAGGATGCACAATGGACGTCCCAGGAGGAGAATAGAGATAAAATATATTTGAAGAAACAATAGCTAAAAACTTCCAAAATCTGAAGGAAAACATGGATTTTACTGTTCAGGAATCTTAAAGAATTCTACATATGTAACAATACAATGAGATGCGTACCTAGACATATAATCCAGCTATTAAAGGACAGAGGTGGATGGTGCCTGTGGCTCAAGGAGTAGGGTACCAGCTTCATATACCAGAGATGGAGGGTTCAAACCCGACTTTTTGCAGCCAAAAACTGCAAAGAAAGAAAGACAGAGGCAAAGGGAAAGTAGGAAATAGGGTGAAAGTAGGAAAATATCACTACTTATCATTGTAGTTTTTAAGCCCTTACATTAGACAAACATTTCTCAGACATGACTTGAATAACGCAAACAACAAACATAAAATAAATAAATTTGACTTCACCAAAATGAAAAGAGCAAATATCCTTCAAAGAACACCACCAAGAAACTGAAAAGATGAAACAGAGAACAGGATTAAATATTTTCAAATTATATATCTGATAAGGAACTTGTTTCTGGAATGTATAAAAATACCTATGACTAAATAATAAAAATAAAAACAATACAATAAAAAATAGCAAAAATTTGAACGGATATTTGTCTAAAGATATGTCAATACTTAAAAAGAACATGAAAAGATAGTCAGCATCCTTAGTCGTTAGGGAAATGCTCATCAAAACCACAATGAGATACCACCTCACATGTACAAGATTGACTGTAATAAAACAGATGGATAATAATATGCATTGGTGAGAATCTGGAGAAACTGGAGTGTCCGTAGGTTGCTGGTGAGAATGTGAGGTGGTGCAACCACTTTGGAAAACAGTTTGACAGTTCTTCAATATTGTAAACATAGTTACCATGTGATCTAGTATTTCCACCCCTAGATATATACCCATGAGAACTGAAAGCACATGGCCATACAAAAACTCATATGTGAATATTTATAGCATCATTATTCATAATAAAAATTAAAAGCAACCTAAATGTACATCATCTTACAAATAGTAAAACAATGGATATGCAAATAATGGAATACTGTTCAGCCATATTCATCTTGAAACCTTGCTAGGTCAAAGAGCAGAGCAACATATAAAGCCACATATTGCGTGATTCCATTAATATGGAATGTCCAGAACAGGCACATAGATGAAGACAGAAAGCACATTAGTGAATGCCAGGAGGTGAGGCGATCCAGGCGCTTCTGAGGATAAAGGGGGATGGGGACCAACTGCTAATAGGTATGATGTTTCTTTTTGTGGTGATGAAAATGTTTTGAAATTAGATAAAAGTGAGTGTTACATAACTTTGCTAATATACTAAAAATACCTGAATTGTAAACTCTAAAAGGGTTGTTATCTTCTGATTATCAGCCTGATTTCACATGTGCCTGATCTCATTTTTGCTTACTAGAATAGGATTAAAATCCCATTACTCAGATTTTTTTCCATTTTATGTAACAAGGAATTATCAAATTTTTGAGCAATTCACATTGACTTTGAAGACCTTAAACTATTATGTTTAGTCCACTTGAAATGCAAGAGTTTTTGGGTTTAGCAAAGAGTGATATTATCTATTCTAGATGCCTTTTAGGAATTTCTCGGCTTAATGGAAGATGTGGTATTAGTTGGGGTTTTTTAATTACTTATTTGATAACAACTCTTAGAGAATGCCTCGAGCAAAGATTTACTTTAAAAGGAGAAAATTAAATTTTCCTTGATTAGTCCATGTTCTGCTAAATGTTTAGACTATAAAAACTCCTGAGTTTGAATTTTGAAATGTTTTGTTAAAAGAGATTTTTGTGCAATAATAATGTCATGGAAGAAAAGACTTTCAGCAGGTACATGATATAATTCTGTAAAAATACTACATAACATTCCTTACCGTTTTGATAGAGCCATTTTCGTTTGTTTTGTTTTTAATGATATCTATTGTGTCTTTCATTGTCTGTGAGTAATATTAGTCCTACAAAAGTCTCCTCTGAAGCCAAGAGGATGCCTGGCCCCCAGAGAATAGATGTACGGAATCTCTAAGCCTTCGTGTCTCTTTTGAAAGGGGGCTGATCTTTAAACACGCACTTTTCATTATCCCCCAAATTTGCCATTACTCTGTGCCGTGGGATCATCAGAACTAATCTGATTATATCTTTTATCCCTTGTGCTATCAGGTAGCACTCAGATTCCATTTCCACACTATAATTGTCATATAACTTTAGATTTCCCAATTCTAATCCTGTCTACTGCTCATTTTCTACTTCCGAATTTCTTTTACACTGGCCTTTGGCTCTTATTGCTTATAATCTATGATGTCATCTATATCAGATGTGAACACATATATGTATATAGTGCATATATAGGTGAATATATACGTACATATATACTTCAGCTGCTTCTCTGAATGGCCATTTTACTTTGTAGTTACAGTCTAAATCTGGATATTCTCTGAAGACATTAAACGGGCCATGTCTGTTTTCTGCCCCACATCTCTTTTATCACAGAGCTTGGAGAAAATGTGGACATTCTCCTTTCTACTGTTCGGCCCTTCTAAAGGCATTCCTGCTCATGTCTTTGAATCGCACATGTCCATACCACTGCCACTCCTCTGTTGTTATCTAGCAATCTTCCTCCTTTTATGAAGATTTTTAGCACTTGTTCCCTGTCAGTCTCTTCAGTAATACCCCATCTCTGATTTTGTATCCATGTAAGTAAATGCATCTTCTAATACACTAGTCTCTTCTTTCTTGAACTCTTTTTCTCTAAACACCTAGTTTGTGCTGCACCCAACCACTCTCCCCAAGTCATTAAGAAAAATTAATTCTTTAAGAGTCGAGCGCAGTGATTCATGCCTGCTATCCTAGCACTCTGGGAGGGCGAGGCGAATGGATTGTCTGAGTTCACCAATTCAAGATCAGCCTGAGCCAGGTGACACCTCATCTCTAAAAATAGCCAGGCGTGGTGGCAGGCCCCTGTAGTCTCAGCTACTTGGGAGTCTGAGGCAAGAGAATCAGTTGAGTCCAAGAGTTTGACATTGCTTTGAGCTATGATACCACCTCACTCTACTCAGGGAGATAGCTTGAGATTCTGTCTCAATTTAAAAAAAAAAGTGATATATTCGAATTAACTCATTATTTTCCATTTAATATACAGTGTGGACATAAAATTCACATGCAGTTTAAAATAGTTTAACACCTGTGGCTCAAGTGGCTAAGGCGCCAGCCACATACACCCAAGGTGGCGGGTTTGAATCCAGCCCAGGCCCGCCAAACAACAATGACGGCTGCAACCAAAAAATGGCCGGGCATTGTGGCGGGCGCCTGTGGTCCCAGCTACTTGGGAGGCAGAGGCAGAAGACTCGCTTGAGCCCAGGAGTTGGAGGTTGCTATGAGCTGAGATGCCATGGCACTCTACCCAGCTTGAGACTCCTGTCTCAAAAAAAAAAAAAAAATAAAATAAAATAAAATAGTTTAACATAGTAAATTGCACTGGAATTTTATGTCCACCCTGTATTGTCCCTATTCACCATCCATTTCTTCTTTTGCTAAGTTTATATGCATTTCTTAATATACTTGTGGGTTTTGTTCCAACTGTTTGACAAGCTTGAAAATTATTTCTTTAGAGTTTTCACTTACAAATTTGACCAACATATATGTGCATCTCTGCATCTATTTAAATGAAAGTAATTAATATCTATTGCAAGTGTATTGACATAAGATTTTAGTGCACTTTAACTTTTCCTGTCCCAGTCATATTTTGCAATGCTATCACCTAAATATGTAAGTACCTCTCTTTTACTTATTAAAGATTACTTATCGAGGTACAGAAGTACATTCCTCCACTTCTGGTACTTTCACTAAGCATTCTCAGTCCCTTTCTGGTTTTACAATGTCAGAAATATCAGCAAGTTGTATATATGTCAGTGTTGGTAGAATCATGTTTTATATTGAAATTTGATTGTTAGCAACACCATGTAAGATATCTTTGATGCGTTTTTTACTATGATGGCAATAACCATAATGTTATTTGTCACTAAGTTATCAAAAGATACCCCCCCCCCTTTATTTTTGAGACACATTTTCACTTTGCCATCCTTGGTAGAATGCCGTGGCATCATATCTCAGAGCATCCTCAAACTTTTGGGCTCAAGTGCTTCTCTTAACTCAGCCTCCCAAGTAGCTGGGACTGCAGGCTCCTGCCACAACATCTGGCTATTTTTAGAGATGGGGTCTCACTCTGGCTCAGGCTGCTCTCAAATCTGTGTGCTCAGACAATCCACCCACCTCAGCATCCCAAGTACTGAGATTATAGATGTACCACACCACACCTGACTAGGCTAGTTCTTTAGAATAGGTTAGAATTTAACTTTTCTGATGTTTTTGTTACCTTTAGTAGCCATGGAGATTAATAAATCTTTGGGCTGTGACTTGCTCACACCTGTAATCCCAGCACTTTGGGAGATTGAGTTGACAGGATCACTTAAGACCAGGAGTTCAACATCAGTCCAAGCAACACAGAAAAACCCTCAGCTCTATAAAAGTCAGAAACATTAGCAGAATGTGTGGCCGCACACCTATGGTCCTCATTACTTGAGAAACTGAGGCAGAAGGATTGCTTGAGAGCAGGAGTTTAAGACCGTAAAGAGCTATATTCGCATCACTGCAACTGAATGAAACCCTGTCTCTAAAATAAAAGACCTTTGGATACTTTCGTATGTGGTGTATGTGGCATCTGGTATAGTATCATTACTGTGGATATTAACAAACACTTTGTGGGACCACATATTATGTTATATTCCTTAATAGAGATAAACATTAAAATATGTTTTTAAATTATCTTTAAGTTTACTTTATATATCCTCAATTAGTCCTTTATACTTTACATAAAATAATGAAAGAAAAATACCTTTACAGATCATCAAGCAAGTCTTCATTTATCAAAACTCTTCCTTTAAAAATTTATTTAGAACATATTTTCAGGAATATATATCAGCTATTATAACTATACAATTATTAGTATTTTAATAAAAGTGATCATTAAATCAAAATTTTGAAATAGCAGTTTAATAAGGAAACTAAATACGTAAAATAGAAAAATGACACTGGAAAGATATATTTGACAATAAGGCGCCCTACTCCTTTGAGCCATAGGTGCCACCCAATAATAAATTTTAATACTATTAGTCTCTACATAACAGTTTACCATAGAGAGTATTATTGTAACCAAAGCTTTTTCCATTAGGTTAAAAGGAAGGCCTACGTTAGGAGTGGTGTATGTTGTCTCTGTAATACTATTAGTAATGCTGATTTCATGATAAAGGAAAAGCTAACTGCATTACAGAATGACCAACATGACAAAACTGCTCAATTCAAATAATTTTATTGCGTTGCTGTGAGGTGAATCTGCTACACGATACATACTGTTTAACAGAAAGAAATTTTACATTAATGTTTGTGCCCCTGAAATAAAAAGTCATCTGGTGTTTGACAAAGCCATAAGAGTGAAAGTGTTACAAAAAATCTATACCAAATTACGTGCCTCAGCAAATGATCAATGTAACCATTTTTAATCAATGTCTGTCATCTGTAACATGAATGTTAGAGAAGAACTTGGACTCACTGCTTCCACTGAGCTATGGAAGCAGATACTAACTCATGATCCCTTTTGTGGCCTATTTACCATATTTCTTAATTTTCGACAATTCTTCCACTTTCAATTATAAAACATAGTCTTACAAGTAATCACTGTCAGTGACAGCATGCATAGAAAACTATTAGTAAATACTTTTCTTGTTCCCAGAAAAATAATGCATCAGTGATACACCAAGTTACAAGTGGAGGAAAGTAGCCAACCAGAGGTTCAGGCAATAAGGCAGTGTATTTTCTGTGAAAAAATTTACAAACAAACATAAAAATGACCAAAGCCAACAATTCTAAACATCAGTGATAAAATACTTCTTCCTTCTTCCGACATTTCTCTCTGTCCCCTTTCCTCCCTCTCCATCTCCACTGAGCACGTCAGAGCTGTAGAGCTTATCCCAGGGAAGAAGAGAAAATTTAAACCTCAAGGAGGACTTTAAAAATATCTTAGTCAATGCATTACCTGTTAAACTGTGTTAAACGAACAAGCAGAAGAGAAAAATATTAAGTGTATGCATTTATTATGTTCTAGTTTTGACTTTAAAATACACAGATATCATTTAAATTGTTCACAACTTGATAGTAAATATTGTAATTGTACACTTACATATTTGAAAAAGGATGCTCATTACAACCAAGTATTTAAATAAGAAAAGACTTCAATTAACGTAAATGTTCATCAATAGATATTCATAAATGATAAATGGTGACATAGTTATATCAAATACTCTGTAGAATTAAGAAATAAGAGAGCTATAAAACAGTAAGAAATAATTGTGATGATGGGCAGCGCCTATGGATGCTGGCCCCATATACCAAGGGTTCAAACCCAGCCCAGGCCAAACTGCAACAACAACAACAAAAATAGCAGGCAGTGTGGTGGGCACTTATAGTTCTAGCTACTCAGGAGGCTGAGGCAAGAAAAACACCTAAGCCCAGAAGGTGGAGGTAGCTGTGAAGCTGTGACGCCACAGTACTCTACCGAGGGCAAAAAGGTGAACCTCTGTCTATAAAATAAATAAATAAAAATAATTAAATTGGGTGGTGCCTGTAGCTCAAAGGAGTAGGGCGCCGGCCCCATATATCAGAGGTGGTGGGTTCAAACGTGGCCCCAGGCCAAAAACTGAAAATCAATAAATAAAATGAATAAAAAAATTAAAGTAATCAGTTAATTTAAAAAATGAGATAATTGTGATGACGTTGTCTCCAAATTCAAGAAGTTTTGTAAGTGAAACATTTCTCTTACACTTATAAACATATCTTTCAATATTCATACATACACATACAGATTGCATAGAAAAATGCCCCTTAAGTGTCATAGAAAAAATTTTGTAGTATTTAATTAGAGGAAGTACAGTAATTTGTCGGACACTGAGGACATAAAACTTCAATTTTAATCACTATACATTCATATTTTTAAATTTTTTACCAAAAAGACATTTTCATTTATGATTTGTGAAATTTAAAAAAAAAAATCATTTAAAATTACCACTTTCAATAGTATTTATGAGTGATCACTTATATGACTATTTCCTAATGTCTTATAAAACAGTGTGGAACAAAATGCACAATGTTGTATTATGTACAATCATCAAAGCAATTGGTTGCCCAGAATTCAACATTGGGATTTTAACTAACCAGAGCCCCTCTTGAAAACTACAATTATTTGAAATTGTGCTATATCCTGGTATCATTTTGACGAAGTTTTTCCCTATGTACTGGAAATTAAATGCCTTTTATGATATTGTATAGTTCTTCAGAGACATCAAAGAAATTACTGCTAAAACATTTAAAATATAACATTTCTTTGTGAATTCCCAAGAAATTCTAAAATTCATAGGGAATGTCAGTCTAAAATAAGAATTGGAGTTTTTTGATTGTTTATCTAATAATTTTTAGTAAGTACTAATAGTATTTCTTAACATATCTTCAAATTATTTTAAGTAATTTCATCTAATACTTTACCTACTAGAAAAGATAAATTAAGAAAGTAACAAATATTGTTCCAGTTATAACTCAACTTAATCTTATATTCAACCTCATATTCAATTCATATATGCAGCTTTTGTTTCCATTATAAAAATACAAACCGAAGTCTCAGAAAAGCTGTTACCTAGTCACCATTTAGTGACTGATAACTGATAGAGCCAGATTTTTAACCCGGCATCTACTTCTAGAACATTTTTTCTGAACATGGTTGCCTCTGTGAGGTGGGGTGGGGAGAGAAGAAGTATCAATAGCTAATATTTATTAAACTTGTAGTATAGAAAAGTAGAATTTTAAGGAAGTTTTTATATAATACTTGTTTATTGCTATAGTAGCAAACTATCACAAATTTAATAACTTACCACATGTTTAATTTGTCGGTGTTTCTGTGACTCAGGCATCCAGTATGGCTGAGCTGGGTCTCACAGGGAACATTCAAGCTATGGCCTTCATCAGGAGACTCCACTCAGGATGAACCTGTTCTCAAAGTCACAGGATTTGCTGGCAAAGCCGATGTTTATGATTGTGGGACTAAAGGCCTTGGCTTTTTGTTGACCACAGTTGGTGGTCACCCCCAGCTTCTGCAGGTTGGCTACAGTTCCATGAAATGTGGATTTCTTAACATGTTTTTTTACTTCATCAAGCCACCAAGGAGACTTTCTACAGGTCATTTAGCAAGCCAGGATACTATACAGGTGATATAGCATCTTTCTTCCAGAAAATCCCAGATCTTGGTCACATTCGGTGGAAGGGATTCCACAGAAGTATGAACATCTGGAGTTAAGAATCACAGGAAGGTCACCTTAGAGTCTGTCTTCCACAGTCTACCCTCTGGACCAAATTGATCAGAATCTGTTTCACATACATAATACATTCATCTACTCCCAGGATTCCCAAGAGACTGTTCCTATTATGTGAGCCATTCAAAGTCAAAATCTGAACAGCTAAGTCAGTTCTAGGTACGGAGGAGGTCTTCTAAACATGGTTCCATTTATTTAGTGCAGTGTTTCTCATCCTGTGGGTTGTGACCCCATTGTAATGATGAAAATACATCCTGCATATCAGATATTTACATTGATTCATAATAGTAGCAAAATTACAGTTATAAAGTAGCAATGAAAATAATTTAATAGTTGGGGGATCACCACAACATGAAGAACTATATTAAAGTGTCACGGCATTAGGAAGGTTGAGAACCACTGATTTAGTGGTTTATAATAGCTAAAAAACTAAATTGACTCTTTATCCGCTCTATGCTTGGTGTTCATATGCTAGTGTCAATTTCCTCTTCTTGAGCTTGAACAGAAGCTATAACACAACTTGCTTATCAGCAGTGAAATATGGCAAAGTGGTGAGGTGTTACTACTAATATTACAGGATGTGATTTGAGACTTTTCCTGGCAGACTTGCTCTAGATTGGAGTCTTATGAAGCCCTCAGCAGAGGACCCAATGATCTATACCTGGACTCCAGACCTATGGAGACACTAAGCCAATAAATGAGTTGTTTTAATCTGCTGAGTTTGTGGTTCACAGCAATAGTAATGAGTACAATATAAAATAGCTTAATACATTCTCTCAACAGCCCTATGAAGTGAGTATTGTTATTCCTATTCATATTTCCAATAACAAAGGTACAAGAAGCATCAACGGATTTTCCCCAAGTCGCCTAGACAGTTATGAAAAAATGGGATTTAAATCATAAGAGAGAAGAAAAGGAATCTTTTCCTGACCAGATCTAAGACTTATGGGTAAGACCCCATAACAAAAAACAGATTTATAAAGGAAAAACATACATATTATTTCTTAAGTGTTATATGACATAGAAGCCTCACAAGAAATGAAGACCCCCCGAAAAAACCAGAAATCTGTATGTTTTCACAAAGTTATGCAAAGATATGATTGGAGTACAAAGGTGTGATCCATTGGTACTAAATTAGAGTAGCATGTCCCGAATCTGGTCCAAACCTACTTAGTCTGTTTTCAGAATTTGCATCTTCCCTGTGACATTGCACAGTAAATTTTTTGAAATTTCATAAACAGCAAAAGAAGATGTAGCAAATTTTCTATAGATTGAGATCTGTCACCTGTGACTACAATTTGGTAAAAATTAAACCTTTTTTTTTTTCATCGTCTCCGCAGTCAAGGCGAATGATTTAAAACATTAATTACAGGTTATCTATATGTTCTCCATCAGAGGCCTCGCCGTTAGCGCTGATTATTCATGTATAGATTATTCGGATCACCTTGGCATTTTTCTTTACCCTCCAGCTACCTGTCATTTGTCTTCTCCCTTGGAAGCTGTCCAAGTTCATGGAGAGGAGGGGAATCTCAAACCCATCTTAATAGCAGCTCTTGTAAATATGCAGCTGTGAGGAAAGAGTGAGCAAGTGTGCTCTGACATATTTATCATCTGTGAATTTCAATTATCCATATGATCTCCATCCTCCAGTAGACTGAAGAGTTGAGAATTGAATTCAACAAACCTTAGAGATACTTTTGTATTCTTTAATACTGAACACTAAGGTAATGGGATCATAGCATGGAAAATTTCAAAACAAAAGCAAACATATAAATCAAAGGAAGCAATCATTTTCTCTTGTTTCATCCCAATTCCTATGAGATGCACAGGCTCCTATACAAATACTGGAGTATTCTAATGACCCGATGAACATTTAATGTTTTTTTCCACAGCTACTTGGAATTTTGGCTCAAGCCTGAGATCATTAAATAGTTGTAATGATATCAACAGACGCATGATGCTCAACCAGATGCAAATATAATTGGAATTAAAATGCCATGTTCATTTTTGTTATATATTTTTCAGTAGGAATAAATTTAAATGGACTGTTCCATTAAAACCATATAAACACTGGGTCTATGTCTAAAGAACACCAGTATTTTCAGCAAAAAAACTGCTTTGATGGCTAAAAGAATTTTTTCTTTTCTGTAAATATTTATAAATACACATATGATATAAATTAACCAATCTATTGATAGATGGACATGTAGATAAAAGTGAATTTTGGTACAATTTTAGAATGCAAAGAAAAAGCATTATGGTTTACAATGATATAGAATATTTAAATCACTGTCTAGAGAGAAAAGAGTTACAGATTGACGGAATGAATTTAAATTTTGTTTTCTCAAGTGAATTGACTGCAGGTTTGGTTTTTTAGTTTTTGAGACAGAGTCTCAAGCTGTCCCCTGGGTAGAGTGCCCTGGCATCACAGCTCAGAGCAACCTCCAACTCCTGGGCTCAAGCAAGTCTCCTGCCTCAGCCTCCCAAGTAGCTGGGACCACAGGCGCCCGCCACAACACCTGGCTACTTTTTGGTTGCAGCTGTCATTGTTGTTTGGCGGGCCGGGGCTGGATTCAAACTCACCACCTTAGGTGTATGTGGCTGGCGCCTTAGCCACTTGAGTCACAGGTGCCAAGCTGGGGAGGAGGGGGGTTTGTTTGTTTGTTTTGTTTTGTTTGAGACAGAGTCTCATTATGTCACCTCTGTAGAGTGCTGTGACATCATAGCACACAGCAACCTCAAACTTTTGGGCTTAAGTGATTCTCTTACCTCAGCCTCCCAAGTAGCTGAGACTAGAGGTGCCTGCCACAATGCCAGCTACTTTTTTGGTTATAGATGTCATTGTTTGGCAGGCCTGGACTGGATTTGAACCCTGCAGCTCCAGTGTATCTGGCTGACACCCTGGCCACTGAGCTACAGGCACTGAGCCTATAGATTGCAGTTTTATAATTAAAAAATAATATGTTCAGGTAGATCCTCTTCTGAAGAAGGTCTGGAAGAAAAGGAAAAGAGTAAGCAGCATATGAAATAGTACTGTTTAAAAAAATCAAGATTTTATGCTCTTTGGTCACTTTATGAATCATTTTTATATTTTTCTATTTTCAAAAAATATTTACAACTAGCTTATCTTAATTTGTAAACCAAAAAACTCCAAAAATCTTATTTACAAAAAGACAGTATGAAGGTCAAATTGGATTGCTTGCTTAATAATATTGTTTTCATATATTGAGGATAGTCAAGTGATGGTTTCAGTGTTATGTCCTTTATAAACATTCCCCTATTTCTATCCTTCCAGTAGCCTTGTAATGTTATAGTCATTTTCAGATGAGGAAAATGGGAATCAAAAATAGATTAAATAATCTACCCAAGTTCTTAGAGCTGTATAGCTTTTAGTTACCCTAAATATTTAGTAGAAAAGTTCTCATCATTTCATGAAATATCCATCCTGTATTTCAGGAAAGAAGTGAATTATTAACATGTGGTTTTTGTTTATTAGTGAAATTCTGGAAATTTTGATTTGCAAATGCTGATTCTTTGTGAAGAAAATTTTAATTTGGTTGCTAATAAAGGCTTTTCCTATAAAGAAAGTTAAAAATAAGAAGAGAGTTTCCCACGTATCTTTCACACTTGAGTTTATGGTGATCCGGCCACTGAGGTGAAGCCCGTGGAAGAGTGTGAGCATCTCTACCGGGGACCCTTCTTTCTGATAAAACCCATCAAGATGTTCCAACATAAAAGATAAGCATACCCATAGCATGACCCTACAGTTCAGAAATGATGGGGGAAAAAAAACCTAAAATTACCCAAGACCAAAAAATTTTAAATTGATTTTGGCAAATGTTGTAATTTAATTCCCCAAAACACAGCCTGTTCCTCTCTGTCTCTAAACATTCACCCTCCCATGGAGAACTTTGCCTTCTATTCAGAAATGCTCAAATTCAATTTAATCTGTATTTGTTATTTACCCATGTGAATCTTACCTATGTAAACCAGTCCAAAATATCAAATCTTTCTGTTTTCTTTGGGTACTGATTACAATCAAAAATTTTACATATACTCATATACCTGCACCCACACATGTATAAACCATCCATGCTCTAGACTCAAGAGAATTTTCAGTAAATATGTATAAATGATTTCTGTATGATTAAAACTGTATTAGCAGTTGTTAAATCTGCCATTTATCACAGATATTAAATAAAAAATCTACAGGCATTGTTACATGATGCAACAGAGAAAAATATCTTTGTTTTTGAAAATAATCCTATTTTTTTTCTTTATGGAAAATGACTAGCTTTCAGGCAGATTGGAAAAAGGAATAGAGGAGGAAATGTCCTTTGATGTTATGAATGCCCATGAGCATCAGCAGCTGTGAAGCCTGGTAATGAAGCATTTGGCCCTCATTTGGCACTGCTAGCTCTTGAGAGGATTTTCTTACAAAAGATCAGCTATTCGATGAGTTCCACAGGCCATCCCTGTGAACGTCCACACGCTGGCATCTGCATGCTGCTGACTGTGATGTGTGCTTCCTGCAATGGCACTGTGCCCTGCTCACAGATGGGCCCAGGTGTTGGCACGCCACAGAGAAAATATTGTCATTACGTTGAAGTGTGAGGTACTAGAGTTCTCTCCTTGAGTGTCAAATTGCTATTTGTAAAGCAACGTCACTCTTGTGAGGAAGAAAAGTAGGCATTTTCAGGATTTCATTCGGGCTGAAAGATACAGCGAACAACAACTACGAAAATTAGTAATAAGATGTGTTCTTCTGTTCCTAAAATTTACCGTGAAATAGCAGATGGAATTGTCCCAGGCTCAGTTTTCTAGCTAAAAAATAAGAAGGGGTTACGTCTAATCTGATTTTTATCCTGTGTGATTCAGTGTCCAGATTAGAGAGGATGTACATTTCACTGGCTTTAAATGAAATAGAAGGAATGAGCTGATTGGATGAGTTATGAAGCGCTGAATACATTAGCGGATGTAATGTATTAACTATCCATTAACAGATAGTTACGACACCATCTAAAGGCAGGGGGAGATCCTGCCACTGGTTTCCCATATGAAAATTGTAAATTCAGCTGTCTTCCGAGATTGACAGGGAGAATATTATCCTAAGTCATTTTTCATTATGAGTGAAAAGTGCCCCAGCTGTGTCATTGGTAAGGTTAAAAGATGTTAGTGTGTGTGCCTTTTAAATGAGCGCAGTCAATGAAAGTGAACAATTTGGTCCGAGGTTTGGCTTAGCGTCTCCGCCCGCTGTGCATTATTGTGGTGCTGCCAGCTTCTCTGAATGAAAACACAAGCGCGAATTAAACAGCTTTATGAACTCTCAGGGTGAACAGTTGTTCTAGTGGCTTTCACACAAATGTCTAATTAATTCTTGAAGTAATCCAAATTGTTCTTTTGTGATCTATGAATAAGAATCTTAGAGCAATCCAGGGCAGAAGAAACGCAGGGAAAGAAGAAGGGATTTGGTGATGAGGGTGCAGTTGGCCGTTGTGGGGACCAGAACCATTTCATTCTTTTCCTCATTAATATTACATTAGTAAGTTAATGAAACATTTGGGTGAATACATTATGAGTAATAAAGGCATTAATTTTATCTTTCTGAACACTCAATTATGCTAATTGGCATCTGTCCTTGTTTACTATGTGTATTTATCTATAAAAATTAAGAGCAAATATAGAACAAAAAGGTGATTTCAAATGCAGCCAGTACAATAAAGTTCAGCACTTTGTACACTTTTTGTAGTTTTGATATTATGGCCAATTTAAGAAATTTAAGTATATTTAAATTACATTTTTAGTTAAGTTCAATTTTTTAAGAATGTCTGAACATATTATGGTTGTTCCATATTAACCACAAGTCTCTCCATTAGAACTGAATATCATCATTTCCTTCCTCAGCTAAAATGAGGTAAATAGTACATAGATAAACAATTTCTAAGTATGTACTGTGTGAATTTGTTAAACTGGCTGAGTTTGGGCCTCCATAAATTATCTTTTTTTTAGATATTCCGTGGGATAATGTAGAGTAGACACCCATATGAATTTCAGAGATTCTTACCGGACAGGTACTTGTTTCCTCTGTGTTTGCCACTCCCGATCACAGCTGGAGTACCTCTCTTCAATGGAGAAAATTTATATTAAAGAGAATTAATAGCTACTTTTTCCTTGGTCCCCATGAAAGATTCCCTTCACAAACAGAACTAATTTAGAGAGATTTCATTTAGACTTCTTCTAAATTGAACTATTCAGTTACTTGCCTGTTACCAAGCAAGCATGCGTTACGAGCCGTAAGTTTTAACCACTGTCTGTTACTATATCATTTCTATGCCGTCAATATGCTGACGATTAGATCCCATATACCTGCTTCATTGTTAACTAGGCGTCACCTCTTTGATATAGGATGAAGCACAGAAAGCTGCTTAAACCATCTAGGTGGATGAGTTAGTGGTCAACACTAAATTAGTTATTCAAAATAATTATATTAGTTCTTCCTGCATTTTCCTCTTGGTATGTTATAGAATCAATGTAGTCACAAATATTTCCGTGAATTGCTGCCCAAATGCATCCCAGGGACATGAGCCCTAACTGGCTTTCTAACATTTCCAAGGCCTTCAGATCTATTGCTTATCTTCCTAGACTAAGTGACTTGTGGGTTTCTGTACTGAATCTATTCAATTCACATCAGTTTAAATGGTGATTACTGTGATTGTCCTGTACTTCTTAGTGTAAATATAAAAGTGATAATTTCCATCTAAAAGTTTGCCCTATTGAGTAAATTTGTGCTATATGTGTCGTTTGCTTTTGTCGGAAAGTAGAGACTGACAGATCATTGTGATGGTTTAGGTATGTTGGCAGGTTCTACAAGGGAATTTATAAATTGTCTATGATTACTTTGTAAAGATAAAATTTAGACTGAGTTGATGTATCATTTTGGATACCATCATTCATCATAGTTAAATGTTAGACTCACCTAAATTACAGTTTGAGATACTATTTATATATAGCTAGAAATATTTCCTTAAGATACTGTTGTTCATTCTCATGTGAAGGACAATTAATCATAGTTGTATTCCACTATATTTCTCTAAGGTTTAAATCTACTTTATAAATTTGCTGGAGGTATAAAATGCATGAATTTTTGAAAATATTTTAAACTAGCCGAGCACGAACCATGACCTAGGTTTAATTATTTGGTAAGAGTAAAACATATCTTGTGCAAATATCCTGTACCCTACTTATAGTATCTCTATTAATAACAGTTCAGACTTTTATCATTTCTAATGAAGCAATATTTTCCAATACCTTTTGTTCTAACTGCTACCCTGAAGTTCTGTTCCCTTCTTGTTTGTTATTATTAAAATTTTGGCAAGTTTTAAATATCTGAAGAAATATAAATCTACATACTCAAATTTACTCTCTTTGGACACTTTATGTTTTGAGAGAACATTGATTCTAAATTCTGCTCAGTGTAAAAGTTAAAATGTACATGCCACAAATGCACAGGAACACAAAATGCAAAATAATTATTTATTTTCTCAAACTCAAGTCCCCTTTAAGCTAACACTTTAAAACTGTTTTTCAATGAAATTTAGGAAATGTCATTCATGTAATTTTTTCTCAGTACTCTTTAGATGAACTAAGAGTTCTTTTTTCTCCCTCTCCCTCTTATCCTTCTCTTTTTCTTTATGTAGTAGAGTTTAAGCTTTCTTACACATACAGTTACCATAGCTTAATGACGGGAATCTGTTCTGAGAAATTCTTCCTTGGGTGATTTCATCGTTGTGTGAATATCATAGAGGACACTTACACCAAGCTAGATGTTATAGCCTGCTACACATTTAGGCTACATGAGATAGAAACCTGTAAATGGTATTACTGTCCGGAATACCGTAGGCAAGTCTAACACAATGGTAAGTATCTAAGACAGAAAGGCAAGGCATTGTGCCAGATATGTTATCACTAGGTGATGGGGAATTCTCAGCTGTATTATAATCTTATGGAACAACCATTGTATATGTAGTTCATCATTGACCAAAACATTATGATGTTGTACATGACAGTAGCATTAGAACTGTACAAAGTTCTCATCATGGCATTTGTCCATATTGCCTGTGCCTTTGGTTTTTGGCTGTTGACATCTACCCTGACTCTCTTTGAAGCTGAAATGCTCTAGGCTGCTCCATACCCCATTCAAATTATAAACTCAAAAGTGTCTTCCTTTTCTCTGAATATGAGAGCATCTAAGTTACCAAGTAACTCAGAGGGGGGCAAAAATGTATAGGCATTTTTAGAAAGAACAAAACTGTGTTAAAAATATAACCCTCAATATATACCAGTAACAAAACATGAGTATGCCACGTTGAGCATCTCTTATAAATGCAAAAGTCAAACATGACTTGAGTATTACAAATTTCATACAGTTTTCTTTTTCCTTTCTTAAAATGTGTACACACTTCCAGCATCTTCTCTGTGTGTGTGTACATAAATTGACTGCTTTGACTTCTTTGGATTTTTTATTTCTGTTTTTGGTGGAAGCATTGTGGAATAGGAGATGGAGATGTTTGCCTTTCTCTGGGTTGAATGAATGCCCTCTGATATAAGGAATGCCCTTGACTCTTTGAAGGAATAAAGGTAATTCTTAATAACTTCATATTGAGTGATTGTTGAGTAAATACACTTTGAAGAATGAGTAGATTCTTTCCACATATATTCTTTCATTGGATATTTCTTGCTTTCCTGAGCTTTCTTTGCAGTCTAGCCAAGAAATTTAATTTATGGGACTACTATGTTAAATAAAACCACCAAGATGGTTTACAATGAAGGTGTTTAGTATGGAGAGCTGTCCTTTTGCATCAAAAGGGCCATGCTTCCCAAATAGTGAAAGCTAGAGTCACTTCATCATTTAATTAAAAAAAAATGTTTTATGCATAGGAAGGCAAAGCAAACTATAATTGCAGTGAAACTCAGAGTAACGAAAAAAATAAGGCCTCACAAATATTTTGTGTTTAAGATTTTATTGTAACATGCATTTTTAAAAACAGAGTTTATTTGTATCACCTATATTTTGTGCCATTGTCATTGTCATTGATCACAGTCATGGAGACTGTGAGCAATCAATTCTCAGAGCAGTTGGCTGTGTTCATTGGGAAGGTGCTAAGAAAAAACTCCCATAACTGAGAGGGGCAAGAGCTAGAGACAATGTATCTTAATTCCAGAAGCACATTTTTCTTCATATTTTATGAAATACAATTTTTTCCAGTTTCCAAATGATAATTTTTTAAAGGAGGATGAATAACATTATTGAACATAAAAGAAAGGATTTGTAAAGATATTAGTGTATTTTACCTGGAAATTCATTGCATATGAAGACTAAGATGACAAATGAAGGTAATTATAGTATTGGAAGAGTGAAAATATGATGTAATAACAAAGATTGGTTTGTCATGATATCATTCATAAAAATATGTGATATCTTCCTATTCATGTGCTCTAACTATATCCAATTATCTCTGAAATAAGTCCTCCACAAATCAAACACCTATTCATCTTAAGTTTCACTGACAATGTTCAAATTTAAAAGGTTTCGATGTCTTTCAAATATTCTTAAGAATCTTTGAAATAATGTTGCTTGGAATTAGTACTCCAGACTGTGCCATTTATTATTCCTTAAGATGACTCTGTTATAACTGAAATCTCTGTAGAAACTTTTAACTTAAATATAACAGAGTTTCAAAGAATATTGTCTAGTTATAACACAGAAGGTCAATAATTAAGTTCATGAACTCACAAAAAATGTTACATATCTTATTTCTGAATGTCATTAGAAAGAACACTAAGGTCATTGTCTTTGGGGTCATGAGATCCCCAAAGGGTGTATTTCAAAGGTGAGCAGAGTGATACTCAGCATCAGCAATGAGGTTTGTAGCACTTTTACTAAGATGAGTTTGCAAACTTAATTGTGAGACCTCATTGAAGGCTCCAATGGCCATTCAGAAAGAGAGTTCCAAATCGGCTTTAAAATTAGACTAGGTGCTGGTGTCTGTACGTAGCTTCTCAAGCAGAGTACCTTGAAGGAGTCTGTAGTGCAATTCAGTAATGAGGCATTGAATGAGTTAGCTAACTTCATTGTCGGACATTCATGTAACAACATGTTTTAACCCCAGGGAGAGATTACTTGAGTAATAGACCAAACTAGAATCAAATTAATGCTCATTTGATTCTCTGTATATTATGAAGAAATGAGATTAGTATAGCATACCTGGAGAAATGATATTTTGTGGACATTTTTAAAATGTTCTTGTCTTTAAAAAAAGAAAATGCATTTTCCTACTATGGCATATTAATGTTAAATAAAAAGACAAGAAATCTATGTGATATAGGTCTTTTACCAGAGCGACATATGTACCCTACTAACTGGTGGAATATACAAATTTTCAAAAATCATGAATTATTCCATTACTCTGTATCATCTGAAGAAAGTTTTCTTCAACATTTAATAATATTATTAAAATCATCAAAATAGTTATTACATACCGTAAATCATCTAGAGGCTAGGATTCTATCTTTGAGAGTACAAATAAAATTAGTTCATTATCTTAATGGTGAAATTACCACCAAGTCAACATAAGTAACTGAAAGTCTAAAATGATTTTTAAAATGAGATTTTGAGTTCAAAGTATCAAAGATCATAAAAGGAAAGTCACAGAAATAAAATTAAATAAATGCCAAATTAAAGAATTAAAATGAATGGCTATTAGATTGGTAATGATTGCCAGAAACAAGAAGTGAGTTCAAGCCATACCAGGGGGAAATAAGATAGAACATAAATTAGGCAAATGTTTAACTATTCTTGCTCTGAAATCACTAGACTGGCAATTAAAATCTACATGAACTCTTTCTCTTGCTTTTTAAAATTTCTAGCTAGATTTTATAAATTAATATCTGAGATAGCCATTCTTGGGGAGTATTCCCAATCCATGTTATGCCAAGTATTACAGACCAATTGCAATTTCTAAATATTTTTCCATACAATTTTTCATAAACATACCACATTTTCCTATACTATGCACTTAATGTTTTTACTTTGGATACTTTTTCTTATGCTTTTTCTATATTTAATTCAGAGTAGGGTTTTTTGTGAAAAAAGACCTTTTTATCCTCTTTTGCTATTTAACAAACTATGAAAATGATCACTGAAAGTACAGTCTTCCTTTTCTATGAAAAAAAGATATATTTAGCTCACCACAATCTAAAACAAGTATCATCTTTCACTGTTCCACAGTGATAGTTTTTCAGACTACTACTTTGAGTTGCTAAATTACTAATCTATTTTAATACCCAGTATTTTTCTATTTTTCTTTTAATCAATCTTTTCTCTCTGCTTGATTTAGAAACACTTTTCTTACTTTGTAGGCACCATTCCCTTTTTCTTTCAAATCCTTTAAGCTTCAAAGGTGGTTCTTGAATATCTAATTTAAACTATAAGACATTACAGTTATTACAGCCACAATTTAGCATATTACTTTAATAGTGCTTAAATAGTAACCATCACTAAGAAATAGTCTTGCTTGCCAGCATTTTTTTTACAATATATCTGAATATTCATTATTCATGAAAATATGTGAGAAAATGGAATTTTATGAAACTTATCTATAAACATTGTGATAACAAAATGGGAGAATTTGTATGAATGAGAGAAACTGATATTGAGGGGATTATTTTAAACAAAATATGATAGTAAAACCAAGTACTATGCAGTGTCTGTAATAGCATATGTAATTGTATTTACATTATGTATGAAATGCTTGATTTTACAAATACACACAGATCTTCTAGATATATACAGTGCTTCAAAAACATGCATTATTTCTCCTAAATGAATAGTCCTGTGATGTTTTAATTTTTGGAAACCTGCCTACAGTAGTGGAAGGTATTGTGTATTTTTGTTAGTTTTTGTTCTCATGAACCAAAGATTTATGACAGAGACTTAAAGATGTCAGAGGTGTAGAGGACATAGTGAGTCCTCATAACAGAGTGAGAGTATAAAAGTCACAAGAATGAACAGGATCATGCCTTATCTAGTGCAAACCTGTACAGGTGGTTAGTACACAGTGTGTGCTCTGAAAGAGTAAGAGTGTAGCTGTAAGTGTGGACAGGAAATGGTACCTTGTTAGGGAAAACTGAAGTTGGAGCCAATCCTCAAAGACAAAGCTATGGGAATCAGTTTCTTTTCTTTTCTTTTTTTTTTTTTTTATTGAATGGTAACTATGTACATTAATGCACTTCTGGGGTACAGTGTGGGGTTTTTACACACAATCTGAAATACTTCCATCAAACTGGTCAACACAACCTTCATTTCATTTTCTCAGTTATTGTTTCAAAATGTTCACATTCTACTCTTAGAAAGATTCACCTGTACCCCTGTAAGATAAACCTCAGAAGTGATCTCTCCAAGACCCCTCCCTCCACCCATTCCCCCCTCCCTTCTCCCTCCCCCCTTCCCATATTCTTAGGCTATTTGGTTATAGCTTTCTTATAAAAGGTATAAATTAGTTTCACAATAGGGGTGTGTACATTGGATACTTTTTCCTACATTCTTGTGATACTTTGCTCAGAAGAACATTCTCCAGCTCTATCCATGTGAACATGAAGGATGTAAAGTCTCCATCCTTCTTAATGGCTGCATAGTATTCCATGGTGTACATATACCACAGTTTGTTGATCCATTCATGGATCAATGGGAATCGGTTTCTAAAACATATGCCTGCCCTTGAACATTGAGGGAAAGATGTGCAGTAAGATAGGCTTCTTGTAAGATGCGAGAAAGGAGAGACCTGGCTTCTCAACACCAGACATTTCCCTTCAGAGTGCTGTACTCAGTGGGAGCTATTGCCACTCACTAAACGCTAGCTTTCCTCCAAATTCTCCAGCTTTCACACTTTCTGAGCCATTGGTCAGAAAGGTCAATCTCTACCTTTAAGAGAGTAGAGATTGTGGATGTTTGCACGTTATTAATCCCATGGATTTAGGAATGTGAGCAGCATATATAAAGCACATAATTATCTATTGATTGGATGAGGAATGGGAAAGGTAGTAACTGTAGCCAAAGAAACTCACCTACTACATCTGAGGACCTGGGCAGTCTGTAGCTTCTATTGAGTGAGTATTACATAGAGCTAAAATGGCCATTAAAACAGGGTAGGAATTCACATATATATATATAGTTGACACAATTCACCAAGTACTAATTGTCTACTGATTAGAAGGCCTTATGCCTATTGATATAAAACAAACAAAATATCTTCCCTTCAATTCTTATAATCTAATTTAGAAGATTTAAGTCCTCAGAATTAAAAAAAAACATATAAAATACAACAAAGAAAACGACTAAAGACACTTTCATTGTCCCCTAGGAACTTCCAGACTAATAGAGAAAAGACATACAAGAATAAGATGATTATAATGTATTGTGATGTTAGAGGCATTTAAAGCAACTCTATAGTAAGCATTTATAAATTTAATTGAATGAATTACTATAACTAACATTAGGTTTATTATAAAACACAGAAAAGTAATTCAAAATTTTATATTCAAGGTGTAACTTGAAATACTGATTCATTGTAGAACTAAAAAAAGGAGCAAGTTTGTAAATATTTATTTGGGAGATTTACGAGGGTATTTGAAGCTATTAGTATTAGGTAACTTGAGAAGTGTACAGGACAAGAGCAGGCTTCTTATAGGGGCAACACAGAAGAGGTAGGAAGATGCACAAGGATGGACGTGATAGTTTCTAGGACTGAACACTCCACATCATCATCTACAGAGTGACGGGGACTAGGCAGATTATGACAAGTGCTCTAGAGACACAGGTCTATGCTGTAAAACCATAGAAGAAAACAGATAGTTCAGATGGGTAGATGAGTGAGTAGCAGACTTGGTAATGGCAGATGACAAATTCATATAAAAATCCCAACCAGGAGGAGAATGGAAGAATGAAAATTATTAAAGATTTTTTTATTTATAAAAATAAGAAACATGAGGCACCGTGGTGTATATCTGGATCAATAAAGTCCTTCCATCTGATAAGAACATGATTCAGTGATATTTTTCCATTATAGGACTGCATTTTATGGCATATTTCTGTAGTAATTTTATTAATGACATAGAAGTAAGACTTTTTCAATTATCAGGGTTTGATATGGTTAATAAATTGTAGAAAACCTGGAATAAATAAAACGGGTGTTCAGTAAATTGTGACCTAGACTAGGAACAGAATTGTGACCACATTAGCAGAAATTATGTTATAATGATTAAGACTTACCGCTTGTCAGAATTATAGCTTTTAAGTTCTAACATCAAATTTATACTTAATTATTTTGTGTGTCTAGCAGTAAATAATAAATACTACCTTATATTTCACGATTATTTTATATACAATTCCTTTGATTTATCTTGCAGTCCTGCCAAAACACTTTGTTATATTCTTGGACTCAAATGTCCTTCAAGATTCTCCCACAGGGCTCTGAGTGACATGCATTCCCTTCATGGCAGAGTGGCATCTGTACGGCTCAGATATGTCCCTTTCTTCCTGTTCCTTGCCATTGTTCCATAGCAACCTTACAAGCTGAGCAAATGATGATGGTGGTAGGGCCCACTGGGAATCTGGGAGGCAGAGGGGAAAAGCCAGCCAAGAAGAAACATAAAATGGTATTTACAAAGTCTCTTTCAAATGGCAAGTTTTTGATCCTGTAATTCTAGATCTGGATGAAACCTCCTGAGTATTGGCAGAAGTCGACTTTCTTTACAAGGTATCTACTCCATTGAGAAGAAACTCTGGCAAGTGCTAATTAAATACAACCAAAATGTCCTCCTCCTCGTATGTTTAAAGTTTGATTTTTTTTTTATAAAAAAGAATTTTAATAAATAAAGAATGATGGCTTAATGATAAAAACCTAAATTAATAGGTATTTATAAACATAATCAAATTATCTATAATGCAGGACGTTTACAAAACACTAAACCATTTTGGAGGTTTCCATTGGCATGAAAAATAGTAGAGACTTCAGTGACGGGGAATGATCACAAGTTCATTGTGCTGCTTGCTTTGATCGTTTTTCAATGTGAAGTTAAATCTTTCAAAGCTGCTAATTCTCATTCAAAGTGCAGAGGAGTTCCAGAGAATTTAAATCACATCTGTAAGTGTGTGTAATAGCATCCACGGTTATTTCACAGTAATTTAGGAGGCCACTTTCAGGATGAGTGACTCATTCTGAGTATTATCATAGAAAACCTGTAAAAAAAAAAAAAAAAAAGGGACTGCTCTTTGCATTTTAAACTTGAGAGACACAGCTAAAATTTTAAGTTTTTTTTACAGAAAGAAGATCATTATAGTTAGGCATTGAAAGAGACAAAGAAGAGAAAATATAAACAAAGTACAATGAGAAAAATGTAGCAAGAATCATTCCACATTGTCTCTTTGCTGGTGTATTTGCTGCATTCCCTGCTGTTAACCAGCTGACAGCATCTAAGTTATTTTCAAAGACAGGAAATTTCAATGTGTAAAATGTAATAGAGAAGACAAAGTGCTTTTGAAGAACGAATTTTCTTTCAGGCAAAATAGGTGCATAGGCAATTTTATGGTAGAATATTTTACAGCACTGTAAAATCTGTAAATGTACACCTGCTTCAGTAAAAATGTGAAATATAGAAAGAAAAAAAGAAAAGGAAAGGAAGAGGCAGGAATAAAGAAGGAAGACTGGATGATTAAATGGACAAAGAAAAATACTAACAAAAGGTGGGTAGAAAAATGGGGGAAAGGAATGAGGAAGAAAAGAAAGGATAAGTGTAAGCAGCATTTGTTACGAGGAATGGGCAGAGTTTGGGTTGGCGTCGTCAGAAAATACTACAGTGTGACTGAAATGACCTGTGATGAGGTGGTAGGTTCTTACAACTTGGTTCTTCTCAGGGGAGTGGGGTGGAGGCAAAACCTGACTCAGAATAGGCAGGATGCTTATTTACTAAGGTATACTTTTGAACACCTTTGGAAATTAGGAAATTAAAACAGCACATACCTACACTGATATCATCTGGATATTTAACCCCTCAAAATTGCAGTTGAAATTTGATCCTTGGCATGGAAGGTAGGGTCTAGTGGGAGGTGTTTTGATACTTGGAATAGCTTGGTACAGGTAGGTTAGTGTTGTCCTTGGTTCTTGGTAATGAGTGAGTCTACTTTCTCTTAGTTTCCATGAGATCTGCTTGTTAAAAAGAGTCTTCAAAGTCTGTCCCTTCTCTCTTTCCTCTTCTCTCACATGGGATACCCTGTTCTCCTCCCTCTCCCCCATGAATGGAGCTACGTGAAGCCATCATGAAGTAGAGCTGCCACCTCAGTTCTTGTATAGGCTACAGAACCATAAGCCAAATAAACCTCCTTTTGTTATTAATTACCCAAACTCAGGTATTCCTTTAGGACAAGGCAAAATGGACTAAGGCAGAGACCTTTCTCCAGCATCCAGTTATCTGATTTGGGCAACTGCAGGGAGGTACATGACCCACCATGACCCACCAAGGAGTGAGTCTCTGAAGCTCAGGTAACAGATGAAAGGGAATGAGAGTTGAAAGCTGTCTGCTGACAGCACTCTGAGGAAGTAGGACAAAAATTTCATGCTAGAAGGGGGATATGCCCATCAGATTTCATCCCTTATGCCACTCAGTCTAATTTTTAGCATAAATTGGAGCATGTCTTTAGAATGTCTGAGGGGCTGTCTTCTTAGAAGAGAAAGGTTGGGGGAATGAACTGTAGCACCCATATGCTTGTCTTGATCCCACACTTGGTAAGTACATTCTTTCCTAGTCAACTACCCATTTTAAATTTCTTTCATTTTTTGTGACTGCCACAGCTAGTCTTTGTGATTTCCTAGTTCCATGGCACAGTCTCTTTTCTTGGAGGGGTCTGCTTCCTGGTCACTGTGCTTCCTCAGTGTGAGATCGATGCCCTGGTGCATTTATACAATAGAGTACCAAGAATCAATCAAACAGATCACCAAGGTGGAAAACATATTTCCCTCTGCCTTTCTGTTTTACAGCTTATTCTGACGATCATAGTTCATTATACTTTCAAGAATGAAGGTTTATTTTCTTAACACCTTGTTCCTTTGCAAAAGAAATATAGAAAATATAGACATATAGAAATATGAATATAGAAATATAGAAATACAGAGTTCCCAGGTGACAGCCATAGCTAGAATCGAATGGGACACTATGTTCCTAGGAAAATTATTTCTTCTTTGGCAATCACGATCCTTACACCAGGCCAAATTTGCAGAAACTTCCTAAGTAGTCACAGGAGTGATTACAGCATATATCCCTTTGCTTTCACTCCTCCGTTCTGATTCATGTGTTTTTCCTTCGTGGCACATTATGTCACACATATGTCTTTGATTCCAAGTGTATACTACTTCTGAGAGTATGTGCCTTGTCTACTAAAGGACAGCCTGTGGGCTGAAACTGTAGTTGTGACTTCTCCAGTCCTGCAGCCTCTATGTGGCATAGTATCTGGTGCTGTGCTGTGAAACCTCCTCCCACTTTTTTTGCTATAAGGTAGGTAACCTGGTTTGACACACCACAATGTGGGATTCCCTGCTGGTGCATCAAATGTTTGGTAAGTCTTCAGATAGTGATAGTAGCTGAGTCCCAATAGGGAAAAGAACAAACTTACATCAGATTGTCTTCTCCTGCCAGAATGCTTTCTTGCTTAGTATCATCCTCCTGTTAAGTAGCCAGGTGATCTCTTTGAAGGATGGTGCCATATTGGTAACAAAAGCTTGGTCTCTTTTGCTGGCAAGTTATGTTGTCAGCAGCAGCACCACTAGATCAACCTTGATAAATGTGTTCATGTTGCTGAACTTAGGAATAACGTGCATTCCTGTCACCATGGTCCCTTTCCTCCTGTCACCATGGTCCCTTTCCTCATGTAGCGATTGTGCCAGAATGGTGATGGCCAATTACAAAAAGAGCTAAATGATGTCAACCTGCCAAGTCATTCTGTTTGGTGGGTTACTTCCTCCCCCATGGTGTATACTCACTGGGAAACACTAACATGCAAACCGAAAACTGTACATGTCCACTCCCACACATCCATCTATGGGCAGACATGTTAGTTTTAATTCATTTACCTTATAAGTAGCATAAAACCCAAACTACTATTACTCTTCTTTATTCTGTAAGCCAATAATAGTGTCCAATTGTTTTGAGAAGGTCTATGAAATAAAAAAGCATATTTCTTTCTGATTTTTCAATGTTATTCTTGGAAGTAGTTCAGATTTGCCTGCATGTCTAAGTGGGCTTGGGGAGCCTGATTCAATTTAAAGAAATATGTCCACTGAAATTCATGGGACCGAGATTTTGGGTGGTGATCCCCAAAATACCCATTCCTATACAAGTTTATTCCATTGTTGTTTATATTTAATTTGCATTTTTAAGTTAGTAAATATAAATTCTAAGAACCTATTTATATCATTGCATCTCATTATTAAAACTTAATTATTTAACAACCGTATGGCCAAGTCAGTATATCTCAAATAAGAATTAGAGGATACTTGTTGATAAAACGTATTGCAATACTTTTGAAATCTCAATAACTTTTAAATGTTATATTTTGTAATATAAGTTAATTTTTAATATAAGTATGTTTTGAGTAATATGAAGGGTTAATGTAAGTGTCATACTAAAACATTTCAGTTCTTATATTTGCCAATTAATTAGTGATCTATAAATGTGAAAATTAACACTTAATAATGCTACCTTTTGATTACATTAAAAATTAGCATACCTAATAACATAATTAATGCATTAAAGCCAAGTAATGATTGAATGTAGTAGCTTAAGCCTATAATCCTAGCACTTTGGGAGTCTGTGGTGGGAGGATCACTTGAGGCCAGAAATTCTAGTAATATTTTCATGCCATAGAAAAATAAAGATTCCTGAAGTGATTGAGAAGCTTAGAAAAATATTTACATGCTTATAAAAATCTCATCACTGGAAATATTCCTGGTGTTATAATCAAGGAATAATTAACCATTCCCTCTGTAACATCAGAAACACTGTTCTCTAAAAAAGAAAATTATTCTCTCGAAGTGTGGTCATTCCACCATTGACACATGGGTACTCTATCAAGTCAGATGGAATTGTTATGTGACGTGCTCATTATTCAAGCTGTCAAATTTGATCTAAACATTATCTTTAAGACATAAAAACTTTCTCTTTTCAATCAAAGGAAGAAATTGCAATGGTCGAGTATGTACATTTTTACTTTGACTATCATTTTAAATAATCTTTTCTTACCTGCAATTGTGGCCTATACTGTCATTACCATATATCTTTTTCCTGTATTCAGCCACCTGACATCACATACAATTTTTCCTTCATTGCCTGCCATCATTGATAGATGTCTTTTTATGATTCCCCCAAGTCATAGAGGGTGAGCTGACTTACTAATTCCATCAATGGGCTATAGAAGCCTGGAGCAATGTTTCAATATATAAGCTTCAAACCAGATTTCTAACAGCAAAAGACAAAATTGATTCTACAAACATTTGGATTTATTCACAAAAGCTAGGTACGATTCTATTCTGTGTCTAAGAATTCAAAATATATAGAAAAATAGCTGAGAAGAGGATGGCCTCTAATTTTGATTTTCAAGTTGATTTTAGTCTCAGCAGTATTTTCATACATAAATTTACATATACGATAAACATTCAGATTATACCACTTTCTGTCTTAAATGTGCTCAGCTTTAATCTAAATTCCATACTCATTCAATATCAACTTTTTTTCTAAACTAAACCATTATAAAAATAAAATACATTATTGTATGAGGAATTTGTATTTCTAGGGTTTTGTTCTTGCTGTTGTTGTTTGTTTGTTTAAATTCAGGTAAGATATTAGAAAGACATAAAGATTTTTTAAAGCAATCCCTAATCCCTTTAAACCTTTACTTTTTCTTTTCAAATCAGTATGCCTCAATGGGTAGGAATTTCCCCATTATTAGACAGAAGACAGGGCCTATCGGTAGAATGACCTTTCAAGTAGTTAAAAGTCTGTTGATTCTTCTTCTGGCAGATCCCTTATTATCCCCACCTCTTCTTCCTTCAAAGGGTCATTTAGGTGAAACTAAGAGTGGCTTTAATGGAATACTCAGTATAAGCTTCATAATAGCTGGGAAATGCAATAGGAATATCAAGAAATTTATGACTAGCTGCCATAGAAACCTTCCACATATTTTTTTCTTGGAAATAAGAGTTTTTATTTCAGACAATAAAAGAAAGAATGCCAAAGCTGATAAGGAATCTAAAGATTTTTCATAGGAATATTTAAAATGTAAATGTTTACAAAGAAGAAAAGTGAGTTAGGGAGTATGTCTCAAAAGAAGAGAGCTACTGGTTAACGTAGACTTCTTGGCATTTTCTTAGTTATTGTGTTGAGACCAGCTTGATGAAAATATTTCAAATCATATATAAACCCAGCACCTTGTACCCCATGATTGCATTAATTACATGGCTGTGATTTAATAAAAATGAATTAATTAATGTAAAGAAAGAAGAGAGCACTGCTGGGGCTGTGGTTAGTGGAGATCGTATTGAGAATGACTGATCCAGTCTTTGGGGCAGTTTTTCTTTCTGCAATTAAATTATAATTTGATGTAACAAGTAGGTGACAATACACAGTACATATAAGATGTCAATTAGAGGTTTTTGTGGAAAAAGGTAGTTATCCCAGGCAAACAACTGACTTCTATATGCATTAATAATTCACTTGCCATTTTTAAAGCTATTTATTTTGAGTTTAATTTTTATAAGGATTTACTTTAAAAGCCTTTGCTGTGTTTAGAAACAAAGTAACACCTGCACCATCTTTTTAAAGATTACATATTAAAGCAACACATACCTTTTCTGTACTTGCCTTTTTTCTTTATTTATTTCGGATTAATAGGAGGATACAATGATTAGGTTACATTGTTTGTATCTGCTAGCTAAAGTTCAAGTTGCACTTGAACCCTTCACCCAGGAGGTGTGCTAGATACCCTTACACTGTGCCCATTAAGTGAGAGTTTACTAATCCCCCTCCCTTCTCTCGTCTCCTCTCTCCCTCTCCCCTCCCATTTGAATTTGTGTTTTTCTCTAGTGTGGAGGTGTAATTATTTATCTATTAGTTTCATATTAGTGTTGCATACATTGGATCCTTGTTTTTCCATTCTTGTGATACTTTTCTAAGAAGAATGTTCTTCATCTCCATCCAGGTAAGTAAAAAACATGTCAGCTCTCCATCTTTTTATGACTGAATAGTACTCTATGCTATATGTGTATAGTACAGTTTATTAATCCATTCAGGAGTCAATGGGCACTTGGGTTGATTCTACTTCTTGGCCACTGAGGATTGAACTGCGATGAACATTCTAATGCAAATGAATGTCCTTACAAAAAATGATTTATTTTTTCTTCTGGGTAGATACCTGGTAATAAGATTGCAGGATCAAATGGAAGGTTTACTTTTAGCTCTTTGAGGATTCTTTGAGGATACTTTTATCCGTAGAGGTTGCATTAGTTTGCAATCACACCAGCAATGTAAATTTTTCCCTTTCGCCACATCCATGACAGCATCTGCTGCTCTGGGACTGAAACAAAAGAAAGCACACACTGGGGAAAGGAATCCCTGCTGAATGAATGATCCTGGTAGAACTGGTTAGCGACATGTAGAAGACTGAACCTGGGCCAATACCTCTCACCGTTTACAAAAACTGACTCTCACTGGATAAAAGAATTACATTTAAAACACTAAATTCCAATTCCCAAGTTTAATTATTTGCAACATTCTCCAAGCATGATTCCTGCTAAATAATAATTGCACAAAATTATTTTCCATCATTTTCTGCAATAATTTTATATCACTGTTTATAGCATGTAGTTAAATATTTACAAAAGGAGAGTAAAAGGCTTTTGATTAAAAAGGAGTTCTAAGAATTTCTTCCTAGGTTTACAACTTCTATTTTTTAACAGGTGGTATTTTGGTTTTGATTCATTTTCACAAGCAGTATAAACAATGTAAAGCTGAACATTATTTGAATTTTGAAATAATAATGGTATGTTGTGTTTTCATTTTTTTAATTTTAATTTTTCTCAGGAAATTTTGCAATTTGCCTTGCAAATTGAATTCAAATTTGAATTTCTTCTTTAGCACATTGGTTGTTAAAAAGTGTGTTGTATAATTTCCGTGTATTTGATATTTTGCATTTTTCTTTTGTTATTGATTTTATGTTTTATTTCATTGTAGCTGGAAGATAGTTGATATGATTTCAAAATTCCTAAATTTGTCATGACTCTTTTTTCTGACCAACTATGTGATCTATCCCCAAAACTATTACATTGGTGCTTAAGAAGAATATGCATTCTGCCATGGTGGGTGGAATGTTCTGTATATGGCTTAGCTCCGTTGGCCTACCACATGTTCATATTTACTATTTCCTTGTGGATTTTCTGTCTGGATGTTCTATGAGTATTGAAAGTGGGGTGTTGACATCTCCTACTATTAATTTATTGCCCATTATTTTTCCATTCATTTCCGTCAATGTTTACTTTACATATTTAAGTGTTCTGATGTTGATTGCACATATATTTATACTTTCCTTATGCACTGACTCTTTTCTCACAATACAATGACCTTTGTCTCTCATGACATTTTTTTACTTAAAATCTATTTTATATGATATAAATATAACTTCCTTTGCTTTTTCTTTGTTTTTCATTTCCATGCAATATCTTTTTCCATCCCTTAACTTTCAGCCTGTGTGTGTCCTCAAATCAAAAGTGAGTACTTCGTAGGCAGCATACAGTTGGGCTTTATTTTATTTATCCATTCATTGCTTCATGTCTTTTGACTGGATAATGTAATCCATTGATATTCAACATAATTATTGGGTGAGACGGACTTCCAATTGCCCTTTTGTTAATGATCATTGTCTGTCTTGTAATTCTTTCCTTCCTTCTTCCCTCTCTTGCATTTTCTTTTTTAGTGATTCATAGAATTTTTATAATAAAGTGTTTTTGTTTCTTTCTTCTTTTCTTCTGTGTAGCTTCAGTAGGTATTTTCCTTGCAGTTATCATAAAGCTTCCCAAAACATATTGCAGTTATAAAGTGTACTTTAAGCTGATAACAAATTAACTCGAAAAATTGTACCCTTTTACTTCTCCCGACAATAGTTATGTTACTGTTGCCACAATTTACGCATTTTTTATTTTGTGTATCCATTAACGTTTTTGTAATATAGTTATCCTAATGCTAATGCTTTTATCGTTTTAACTCTTATGCTAAAATTAAACGTGATTTCCACGTCACTATGCTAGTATCCGTACTGTCTACATATTTGCCAGCACTACTGAGCTTTCTATGTCCCTGTGCGTCTGTGTTGCTCTTTAGCGTCTCTTCTTTTCAACTTGGAAACCCCCCCTTAGCGTTTCAATGAGGCGAGTCTAGCGGTGATGCACTCTTTCAGCTTCTATTTGTCTGGGAGAGTTTTTGGTTTTTCTTTTCATTTTTGAAATATTTTTCCATATATAGATTGAGTCATGCATCCCGGATTCGTCATGTTCCCTGTGGCTTTGAATTGTTATCTAGGTATTTGAAGACGTATCTTCCTTCCCTAGTCTTTAAAGATTGGCCTCAACAGGGAAAGCCCTTCAGAAAGCCCTACCAGCTCGTCTAGAAGTTCTAGGGATCTGTTAAACTAGTTCTACAAATTCCTGTTACCTGCAACTGCCAGCGTAGATGTGTAATTAGGGGTAGTTTACTGTTTTTCGTTCGTGATCTTTAGGAGCCCATAATCTCGTTTCTTCTGATGTTGTGGCTGTACCACAGGTCTGGGCATAGGAGTCATGCTCTAGCCCCCTCTCTTCTCCTGAGGAAGAAGCCTCAGGCTCCAGACCTCTCAGTCTCACAGAACACCACAGGCTGTAACAGTCTGCCTGCCCCTTTCTTGGCTCACATGTGTTCCCACATACCCAAATCAGGCTGGTTCCATCAGCACTCGGAGTTAAGTGAGACAGAAACAGGTGCCTCACTGATCCCCTCAAAAACAGGGAAGCTCAGGATCTGCTTCACCTGGCCCCCCTTTACTGCTCCTGACCCACAGGATTGGGGCTGGTCTGTGGCGTTTGTAGGTAAAGTGAAGTCGCTTTTCTTACCTATTTTAAAAATAGTTGTTCTTGGTTTTGTGTCTATCTAGGTATTCTGCAACTTCTTAACTGGATTTTGGATTTCTCGTAATGGCATTTTGGTTCATATATTGTTGTCAAATTGCTGTTTCTGGTGAAGAAACAGGTCTAGGACTCCCTATTCCACATCTTTCTTTAATTTATCTTTTAAATTTGTTTTTTTTTTTCCCAATATCACCATGACAGTAATTTTTTATTGCTGCTTTAACACATTGCCACAATAAAAAATCACATTAAAGCTGTGCTAATTAAAAGAAAATAATTAGGTTTATACTTTAGAAAAATGTTTTATTTCTCAGAAAGGGCAGCCATTCCAACAGGTTTGGAAGAGCCCGGCACAATTTCTTCAAAGAAGAGGCAAAAAGCACCAGGATTGTAAACTGAGTGGCTGGTCACATATAACCAGTGTAGAGAGAGTCATGAATAGTTAGGAAGGGAAATCAGATGCATATACTTATGCATTATCTGTCTCATTTTATCCTGGCTGGGAACTCGGCTTTTTCAGGTGTTTGTGTAATTTCCTTGGTTGAGAGGGTTCCAGACAGTTATCAGAGGGCTTGTGATTTTATTTTTAACTCACAGTTCTGTAGGTAAAAAATCTGAGGTGGACCTTTGGGCTAAAGTCAAGGTGTTAGCCGAGTTATGTTTCTTTTCAGAAGACTCTAGAGCAGAATTCATTTCTGGCCATGTACTTCCTGCTGATGCCCCCTCCCCCTTAAAAATTTCAACACTGCCATCTCTGCTTATTAGACTTCAATACTCAATCATCTGCCTCAAAGTTCAGCTGAAAAATATTCTCTCCTTTTAAGGATTCATGTGATTAGGTTGGGTTCACGCTCATATTTAGGATAATCTTATTATCTCATGGTCCTTACCCTGAATTAAGCATTTCATTAATTCCTTTTTTCAAGTAAGGCAACATGTTCAGGTCTGAGGCATCAGAATGTGGATGGAGATATTTGGTGCCAGGGACGGGGAAGCATTATTCTGCCTATCATAATTATCATCACTTATCTGCTGTTCTGTAAATACATACTCCTTCCTTGACTGTTGGAATAGCTGAAATGTTTCTAGGTTTCCATGATTTGATAAATTATATTGAAAGAATTCTCTGATCTCTCTACCAGATTTAAGATTTCCAGGAGTTGTTAAGCATAGCAGACACATTCCAGAAGATAATTGCGATAACAACTAAAGTCTCTTCTAAGTGATATATATTCTCATAGTTCTCCTCCTAAGCATTGGAGAATATTTTCATTTAAATCTAAATATAGCTGTATTGAGTCAACCATGATACCAAAATGTAGTCTGAGATGAATTTATTATCAACATGAAAATACTAAGTGTTTTCATGCTGATTTATTACCATGGACTTTTAGTTCCAAATGTATTAAATATCAGGCTGATAAAATAAAAAAAATGTAGTTCAATGACAAGTATATTCTGTTCATGTTTTCTGGGAATATATAAGGTCTAGTCTGTGAGGTGTTGAGACTTCAAGTGCGAAGGAAACAGGAAGTATCTGTAGGAGGAAGAAATGGAATGTACGAGAGAAAAAAAGAATAAATGCCCTAAATTGGAGGCTGGAAAACAAAGAGCGAGTTTGAATAGAGAAAGTAAGTCTTGAAGATCTGATGGGTTATGACTGTATGCTATCTGAGTTGTCAGTGGAAAGATACAGTGATTTTACCCAGGGAATACAATGTGAGAACAGATTGCAAAGGAAAAGACAAAAGGAATGGAAATATCAGACAAACTAGTATTAGCATGACAAATATGAAAAATAAATTTGGAAGTCTGAAAAACAAAGCAGACACACAGAAGTAAGGAAATAAATGGGGATGTAAGAATAGCTACTATTGTACTTTGCATAAGATGAGTAGGTAACACGGGTGCTGTGTTCTAGAGGTAGCAAGTTGGCTAAAGTAATATGGAAGAAAAAGAATATGAGATCATCAAAGTAACAGACATTCTGCACATATATAGAGCTTTAGTGATTTTAGATTTTATTCTAAGATAGGAAGTATCAGAGAGCTTTAAGCAGAAGAGATAATGATCTGATTTGTGTATTAAGAAAGGAACTCAACTTGGCAGTTGTTGTATTAAAAATACAGGACAAGAAAAAACAGGGTGAACAGTTAGGAGGCTGCCATAATAAACCCAAAGAAAAGTAATGCTGCCTTGAACTACAGTGGCTGAGTGGTTGTGGTCAGAGATTTCTGGATTGTAGAGATATATTCAAAATGAAACCTGTGACATTTGTTCATAGATTTGATGAGAGGTTTGTAAAAAAGAAAGGTACCAATGATTACTCAAGGTTGTTAATAAATGACCAGTACCATGACCTCACTTTCTTGCCTCCTAAATTTTAATCATGTTGGTCTGGGTCCCTTTGTTGAAACCTAACGTCAACTCTGAACCCCATCAATGGCTGAATACCAGAAATTCTGTCTACCATTAAATAACGTTAGACAGGAGAGAAAGTGGAACTGACTCTGCACGTGAAGTGTGAGAAAGCAACTCTGTGACTCAGGCATTTCTTTTCCCTACCTTTTATCTCTCCTATCTCTTTGCTTTCCCTACAGAGGTACAATGCTACATGATTTCCTCCTTTTTTTAATCCGCTAAATAATTTTTAGATCAGTTGACATTTTTGCTTTCTCACTCTGATAAATCTTATCAAAGGTAAAAATAATCTTTGCAATAGTTGGAAGCCATTTTTTTTGTTGTTGCAATCAAAAACATTGCAAGGTCTGCTTGCCTGTAATTCAAAGTATGTATTGTAAAGAGGAGAGTGGGGCCTGGCATGGTGTCTTGTATCTTTAATTCCAACCCTTTAGATGGCCAAGGAAGAAGGAAAGGTTGAGCCCAGTAGTTTGAGATAAAACTGGGCAACAAAATGAGACCCTATCCCTGCAAAAAGTATAAATGAGTTGAACACCATAATGTATTTGTATAGTGCTAGCTGCTCAGCAGGCTAAAGTCAGAATATTTCTTAAGTCCAGGAGTGTGAAATTGCAGTGACCTGTGATCACACCACTCTACTCCATCCTGAGCAGTAGAGGGAGACCCTATCTTTAAAAATAAATTATATAAAAAAACTAAAAAAAAGAAATGAGGGGAGCATGTTAGGAGATGAGGAAAGAAGGCTAGGCAGAGTCAGAGATCTCATGTGGAAATGACAAACATTTTGTACAGGGGAATTTGTGAATCCTATTCTGATTGAACAGGTTATACTTTATTTTATGCATATATGGTATATGTGCGTGTTTGAAGGTGTTTAATTTTTTTCATACATTTTGCTGTAGTAATTGCACATAAGTATTGGAATAGAGATGCCTGGGATTAAGTCTTAACTACACAAGTTATTATGTTTATGGACAAATTGTTTAATTCTTGTGATTTATTCTTAACCACTGTATTTATCCAAATGGTTCTTGTGAAGCTTCAATTTAACACAGTCGATATATAATGATAACTAAAGAAGAATATAAGTCCTGTTTGAGCACCCCTTGTAATTGAGGAAATCAAACATGACTTGAGTATTACAATTTTATTTTTTTTGCATTTTTTAAATCATAACTGTATACATTAATGCATTTATGGGGGACAATGTGCTGATTTTATATACAATTTGGAATGCTTACATCAAACTGGTTAACATAGCCTTCACCTCACTTAATTATTGTGTTAAGACATTTATATTCTACACCTAAGAGATTTGACATGTACCCTGGCAATATGGTGACTATTACAATTTTAATACAGATGTTTCCTTTTATAAATGTGTATAGCTTTGTTGCCCCCCACCCCCGTATATTTAAAGTTATGGTATTAAATGCTCAAGAGTGTTATCTGTTCTCTTCGTGTGTCCTCAGTTGTATTCTTGATACTGATGCTGTCAGATAACTCATCTGAAGGTAAATGAGGTGTTAAGGTATGGGTCTGCCTTTAATGTTGTCCAGAACTCAATTGAAAATTTCAACAGAGCTCTGAAAATTGATTGATTGCTTTTTATACTCCAATATGCATTTCACAGGCTAAAAATTTTACCAGTCTTCCATGTAAGAGCTGTAAATGCTTGGCAACTTCCTTTTTTGATGAAGGATTGCTTTTTCTCCATTCCGAGTGTTAGAACAAATGTTCAGTTAGAGCATTTATACTTAACATCAGTATGCCAATTATAAGAGCAAAGTCTCTGCTGGTGTGTCAGGAGAGATGAAGGCTAGTGGTAACAAGCTTTAATATTTAGTATTTGTGCATACTATGTATAATAGCAAGCTATATAAACATGCCTGTTATATTTTTATCATGAATATTCAATAATGTCATAGGGTTCACTTTATACGGGCTGGTTATAGAATGCGTAAGCATACTTATTCATATTTTAAAGTAATCACTTTGTTATTAAAGGGAGGGAGGAATTAATTATGTAGGACAATTACCCTCAAATATTCCTGTGACAGTGACAGTTTATAAAGCAGTGTGCTATTAATGTGACTTCTATGGGTTTCCTAACAAACAAAATACCAATCTCACTACCCATATTATACTTTAGGATTGAACCATAAAGGGGAAAAAATGAATGCACTGCATACCTCATTACACAGACCTCAGAGGTGGGGCCACAGCAAAGGCTACAAAATTACTGTGGATCATCAGAGCCAAACACAGGAAGATGAAATAGGAATAGTTTATCAGAACCAGTCAATCCAAGAAAGCGAAGGATTCAAATCAAAATGATAATAGAGAGGCTAAAAGAACCTGTGCCCTAGATGAGCAATGGAAGAAAATATATTTCTATAAAAGACCTAGACAGATTGCATTTCAAATGTTAATGTTTTTATGAAAGCAGAAAAGTAGTCTGAAAATATGTAAATATGAGTGTTTTTATACATATATCTTATAAAAGGAAGTTAAGTAGGTAGAACAAAGTTTTAATACAAATTGAAGCACATGTTCCCAAATGTGAGGAATATGCAATTTCTACTTTTCATTATGGTTGTGCATATATATGTGTGTGTATGTATGATTTTATTTTTTATCAAAAAGTCACTCTCTGACATTCAATTTTCCTCTATGTAAAATGACAGCATTGGAATAGATAACTGTCCTATTTGCCTCTGGTGTCAAATTTGCATGATTCTGTGGCATACAGTTTCCTATTAGAAAGAAATATTTTTCCATACTACAAAACTATAGTTATTTTAAATGTTTTATTTTGTAATTTGTCAGAACTTTTAGTGATATTTGTTTGCAGATGCTATGTTGGGCATCTCATTCTTCTCTGGTGATTAATTCCATGGGAACTGCCCTTAATTCTCAAGTTGCATCCCAAAACTCAAGTCACCCTGTCAAAAGTTCCTGGGCTGATAAATCTATTCTTGTAATAAATGTCTATTACTTATTTCTATCACCATCTCTGTATAACAGACATGTGTATGTAGAAAAATTCAAATGCAATCTTCGCTATGTCATACTATTTTTAAACTCATGCAAAAACCTTAATAGTTTCAATATTCAACAGAAAGCCTTTGTTTTGCTCTTTTTTTTTTTTTTTTTTTGCAAGCGAAATATTCCTCCTTATAGTTTAAATTGTGGAAATTTAGGGAAACATATCCCCAACTCTCAGTTATAATTTGCAAACCAAAACTATCATATTGATATAGCTATCAGCTCTGTATGTTGATAATACATTATAGATGACTAGAAAGAGAAGATGAATTTCATTTGTGTCAACATTAGCAGAACATAATATGATGGAGTACAAGACTCAAGGGACAGCCTCCCACTCTAGGCACTGCATTTTCCTGGGCCTTCTACAGACACAGTACACAAAGGAACATCTCCAGATGGCCTTTGAACAATCTAAGACACTGATCTATTCATTTGAGAAAAGATGTCCTAATGGGAATGCAAATAATTTCATCTTGAAATCTTAGTCAAAGGCTTGAAAAATATTTCTTTTGTGTGGTTCTTTGAAGAAAGATCCTTTACAATGACCATTCATGTTAATGCCAGATCCCTTGCAAAAAAAAAAAAAAAAAAAAAAAAAACTGCTCTGACATAAAATTCAAATTAACTCTTTATTATACAATTTAAAAGGCAGTGAAATATGAAAGAGGTTTTACTTTCCTGGAAAATTAACTTGAACAAGAGAAGGAAAATGAACAGATAAGCGTTTTTGACTTCTAAAAAAAAATTGGTTTATCAAGAGTTGTATTTGACAAAAAAGTTGTTATTTAAAAAAAATTGTTCATTATTAAATGCATTTGTTTCTCATTTATTTTTCATACAATGAGAATGAAATAATAGTTTTCATCCATATGTATAGAAGATATAGACACACATATAGACACATACATGCATACATGCATACTTTTATACTTTTTTATAAAGTATATAAGTTTATACTTTTCATGGTAGTCCTCCAGGACATTCTTATATGGTGCAGATTTTATTTTTTCATTAATTAAAATTAAATAATATAAAGATTTCAAAGTCCTCAGAAAGAAGTATTTGGTTAGGCAAGGGGAAAACATATCTAGGGCCTATGGAGATGACATGAGAGTCTGTGTAATGTCAGTGAAAATAAACTGCTATATTCTCAGAGCTAAGCTTTACTCTTTAATAAGGATGGCCTATTTCTTTATTTCTATTCATTTCAAAGGAAAATGTTTGAAAGAAAAATTTTAGAATAATTTGAATTGTAAAAAGTAAAGCAACAACAAAAATATTTCTGTGCTGTGAGGCAGTTTGTTTTAGAATTTTTTATATTTATTACCGTCTCATTACCATTAAAATGATAGCAAATACTCCTTCCAATACCACAGCTACTCCTAGCACCCACTCCACTACAACTGTTAATAGAATTATCACCATCACCAGTGCTGCTGATTCTAACTTAACATTTATTACACCAAGAATACGTGCCAAACACTGAGCTAAGTGACCTCCATGGATTATTTGAAGGCTTTATAGAAGCCCTGTACGACAAAACAATTGTGAATTCCCAGGGTCCAAAGTCATCTGCATGATGTTAGGCAATAGTTTAAGCACCATAATATTCTAACTTTATACTCACTGCAGGTTACTTAGTCAAGACTGTACTGGTAGCCACTATTTCTAGCAAACAGCAGAAGAGGTGTGAGAACAGAAAGAGTTTTTAGAGAAGAGGATTAAGAGGCATGAAATGAGCACGCTCCACTCGTTGAGATGAGCCTGTAAATGGTCAGCCACCTCACAGGGGATTTAAATAAACTCTGCTTAGAGTTCCCACTGGAGAATCACACCAGTTTAACTTCCACTGCAAGAATAATTGTCTAGTCCATGCTAAGAAGCAAGTGTGGTACTATGAATATTAAAAAATTATAGGAAAATCAGATTGAGCATACAATAATAAATTATTAACACACTGAATGTGAGACTGGAGGGGTTCATTTCCACTGCCTTATATATAACTATACATGTGGAATTAGTTCACAGAAAGTCGAGCCATTGCTATCTATAAATAGTTGGCACTGCAAAAGATAAGTTGAACCATACTGTGACTGGAATTCAATCAAAATGCAGTAGAAGAAAAAAACGTTGGTGAATTATGGTAAAAATAAATTTTATTTTGAGGAATATTAGTTTCTTTTCAGTGATCTTCTTTGACATTTAATAGATTTTTCACTCATGCACAAACAGAAGAAGAATGTAAGTGAAATGAAAGTATAATACTTTTTGGCACCAAATGAAACATTAAACTAAGCCAAGGAGAGCCTCTGTATGTGTCCATTTCACCCATGAACGCTTCAGGCGCTCCAGACCTAATCTGGAGAGAAACAGAGCAATGGCTGGTCTCCTGGGGTGCTTATATTGCAGAAGAGAGCTGAGAGGTTGCTGCCTACATGATGCACTGCTGAGTTCTGCAAATAAATCAGCTGACTTTAGGTTGGGGAAGAGGGTTTTCATATTGCTACAGAGTTGGGAAGTCAATTTGAACAACCACATCTATATAGATACTTCGGCCAAAAAATGAACTTGCTTTCAAATGAGTTTAGTTATAGGTGCTTTTTAAAACAACAATAACAGTATTCTTTTTCTTTTAATACTTAGAAGTATTGTAAACCTATAAAGTGAACATTAAAGTATCACAAATATCTATCTACAACTAGCTCTGTTGAAATGTAATATTTGGCTGCATTTTTAAACATTTATATGTATATATACATGTATAGTTATTTGAGACAGAGTCTCACTGGGTTGCCTGGACTAGAGTGCAGTAATAACATCCTAACTCACTGCAACCTCAAATTCCGGGCCTCAAACGACCATCCTGCCTCAGCCTCTGGAGTACCGGCACACGCCACACTAGGCTGATTTTTCTTTCTTTCTTCCTTTTCTTCCTTTTCTTCCTTCCTTTCTCTTTCTTTCTTTCTTTCTTTCTTTCTTTCTTTCTTTCTTTCTTTCTTTCTTTCTTTCTTTCTTTCTTTGTCTTTCTTTCTTTCTTTCTTTCTTTCTTTCTTTCTTTCTTTATTTCTTTTCTCTTTCTTTCTCCTTCCTTCCTTCCTTCCTGGGTCTCACTTTTGCTCAGACTAGTCTGGAATTCCTGGTCTCAAGAAATTCTCCTGTCCTATCCACCAAAGGTGCTAGGATTATGGGCTTGAGCCCCCACACTCAGCCATGTTTATATTTTTTTGACATAACAATTCATTAAGAATACAGCTGAAACTTCCTACAGACCCGTCCCTACAATTTCGTTCTTTTCATAGCCTCTGAAGAGCTAATGAACATCTCAAATTTGGATGCTATATCCTATAACATGTAGGCATATGTTGTTTTACATATTACTGAATATTTTCTAAATGATGTCATGCTATGTGCCTAAGAAAAAAACTGCCAGGCTGACAATTACTTTCTCAGTGTGCTTTGAAGATCTTGTATCATCCTAGGTTTTCTACTATGGCCAATGAGAAACTCGAAGTTGGGATCATTGTTTCTCTGTGCTTTTCCTTGCCTTTACCTCTCTACTTACTTTTAGGAAGTTTTTCTTTTTTTCTTTTTGTCTTCAATCCTCTGCAATTTCACCAATGTGCTTGATAAGTACTTATGTTATTTATCTGTCTCAGGACTCATCACTGAGAATTCATATACAGTAGAACCTCCTTAATTGCTTAATTGACCCCCTCCCTATATAAGCTGACCTTATTTCGATAGACTGGTCATGCACCTTACGTATGTGTCCATACAGTGGGCCCAGTTCCTTATGTTGACCAGTTTGTTACAGTCCCTCGGTGCTCAATATACAGATGTTCTGCTGTATTTTATTAAAACTGCAGTAAATTCAGCCATTTACATTTTGAATATTATCCACTCATTTATAGTCTGGTTGCTATTGTTATATTAACAGTGCTTTCCTTCTCTTGCTTCCAAATCTCTTGTCTCATTAATAATTTTGAAGACATCTATTTAAAAGATAAAAGAAAAATTCTGTTCTCTGAAATGCTTGTGGTTTGAATCTTTCTGTTGAGTGTGTGTTTATTGTCTGTGATCTCTTGCTCATAGTGTAATGTATAGTTTCAATTATAAAGTTTGTCTTTAGTGAGCCTTATGTATGTATGACTGTGTTGAAAATATTTTTCTCGAATGACTTTTGCACTAGCTTCTGCTTGATTCCCAAGTGTTTTCCCACTCGGGAATCAATTTTATGGCTGGATGTTCTCTAAGATTTAATAACAGAGGATGCCTGAGGTGCGTGTTCTTCCTAGGGCTATAGCCTGGCTACAGATTTTCAGGGTCCAGTCCAAACTCAAAGATTTCCTTTTGCTTGGATAGCAGACCTTTTTTGATTCCGCAGTTTATTGTGAATTAACCCTGACAAGGTTCTGCCTTCATAATGTATTTTATTCCTAACTCACTAAACAGTAAGTCTTCACTTAACATCACCAGTAGGTTCTTAGAAACTGACTTTAAGTGAAACAATATGTAATGAAAGCTGTTTTCCCAGTGACTAATTAAAATAAACAGGAATAAGTTCCTGTTTTTATTTATTCCTGTTTATTTTATTCCTGTTTATTTTATTTAAAATAAACAGGAATAAGTTCCTGTGGCATTTTTTTGGTAACAAAACATCATCATACTTCTAAATAAATACCAAAACACTTCTAATATTGAACAATCGAATAAAAGTGAGCCATACATACATTTAAGGAAGATTAATAAAACCAATTAGCATAATCACTTATATACTTATTCCGTGTGTAAGGCAGGAACCCACCCTGGGCAGGAGGCCATCCCTACGTACCCGCAGTCACTCATCTGGAACCACTTAGACCTACCGATTCAGCTAACATGCACATCTCTCGGATGTGGATAAGATTTTATCTTGGGAAATTTGTAGCGAGCTCAGTCAGATGGCAAGTTTTCTTGATTTACAACATCAGTGCTTCCTAGAGGGTTTAAAAAATCCAGTGTATATAAGTGACATGGGACTGTACGGTGGGATTTGTCTTGACATATTCCATGTGATTACAGTCCATCAGGTAAGTGACGTATTTGTAAAAATAGCCGTAAAACAAGAGAGCATGTGGTCGATGATAGCATAGTACCGTGAGGACACCCGGGAGCTGAGTGGAGATGGAACACGGAGTGGAGCTTCCTGGAGGTGAGGTGTGTGAAGCGTACAGTGGAGACCTGCCTTTGAGCAGTGAGTGGTCCTGGAAAGCACTGGCCACTGACATCAAGAGAAAACTAGGTTATAAGTGAAATTAGACTGAAAATTTCAAAAGTCATGGGCAGGGACAGGAACCTGTAATAAAAGGCAAAAGATAAGGGAAAAATTGTGGAAGGAAAGACATATAATATTGATTCTAAAAGCAAGCAATTCTAAATGATACAAAAACTCAAGTATTTTTAAACTGGATAGGGCGAGGTGTGGAGTTTCACACCAGTAATCCTAGCACTCTGGTAGGCTGTGTTGGGCGGATTGCCTGAGCTCAGGTGTTCAAGACCAGCCTGAACAGGAGCAATACCTGATGTCTTAAAAGAAAAAAAAATAGCCTGGCATTGTAGCACCTGTAGTCCCAGGTACATGAAAGTCTGAGGCAAGAGGATCACTTGAGCCCAAGGGTTTGAGGTTGCTGTGTGCTGTGACATCATAGCTCTCTACTGAGGGCAATAAAGTGAGACTGACTCTTTCTCTCACACACACACACACACACAAACACACAATAAATTGGATGTTAATATGTATTTGTTAAAAGTCATCATGATGATTTATCAGATTACTTGGGACAAATATCTCCATAAAAAATTCCATTTGAGATTTAATAATACGAAATCCTGGGAAATTCAACTTAAAGCATTAATTCACTTCTATAAGATAAGGAATTTTCCTCCAGAGTAAAGATTCAAAATTCTAATGTCTGAACTCATCACAATAATGATTTGTGTTGATAATCTTTCTATTAAGGAATTGGACGTGAGTCAGTGATTTTTGTGTTATCTTAGGGGTGAAGTGCAATTTATAGGAGTTTGCTGTTTCTGTAGCATAAAGTCTTGGCAGATTCTTTGGTTTATATCATGTGCTTTTTCTGCATTTTATTCATTTCCCAGTGAAAAGTATCGAAAGGAGTAAAGATTGAAGAGTAATTAAGAAAAGAATCTGAGAATAATCCCAAATCCCAAATTAATCAGAAGAGAACAATTTTTTTCACACTTTCTTTGAAAATATTTCCCATCATAGCCTTTAACCATTCTTGATTTCATATTTTTACAATGTTAAAAATGCTGCTGTCTGCAAAGCTTTTTTTTTTTAAACAACAAATTAAATGCCAATAAGAGGCAGAAAGAGACTAAAGGTTCTACCATTAATCTTTTATAGTATTCTTTAAAATATAATTTTACTAATTTACCTTTGATTGGAGATACCTCAGGTAAACCAATTACTTCTAATAATTAGTAAGAAAACAAAAGGGCTCAGTGTCTGTAGCTCAGCAGCTAGGGTGCCAGCAACATACACAGGAGTTGGCAGTTTTGAATCTGGCCTGGGTTCGAATCCGGCCTGGGCCTGCCAAACACCAATGGCAACTATAACTAAAAATTAGCCAGGCATTATAGTGGGTGCCTGTAGTCCCGGCTACTTGGGAGGCTGAGGCAAAGGAATTGCTTAAGCCCAAGAGTTTGAGGTTGCTATGAGCTGTGATGCCACAGCACTCTACTAAGGGTGACAAAGTGAGACTCTGTCTCAAAAAAAAAACAAGAAAGAAGGAAAGCAACCATGTAACCTAATCATTTATACCTTCATATTAATCTGAAATTTTTAAAAAAGAAAACAACCAATCTTATGAATAATGTCAAAAATTTAAAGGAGTCTTTAACATTATGCTAATGTTGTATTGTTATATTTATAAATAGAATTGTACTTATTTCATGCATATTAATATATATTCTTCAAATTATTATTTTTCTGCAGCTCAACTTTATCTTATCTCTAAATAGTTTGAAAAAGCTGGGAAGTGTGTGTGTGAAAGAGATGGAAATGCATAGAGAGAAGGAGGGAGGGAGGGAGGCAGGGAAAGAGGGAAAACAGTAGACTTAATTCACTGTGCTGTTCCTCAAAACTTTTTTTTAACTTCCATCTCTCTCTCTCTCAGAAAAAGAAAACTTTAATATTCACATAATTAAAGGAGAAAATTTATTTTAACTTTCCAAAGCCACTGGTACAGATGCTCACTAAATATTAGAAAATCAAATCATTGTAACTCTGATAAAATGGATGATAATATTATGAAAAAGGGCATTAGTTTAATAACTTAGGAGTAATAGAAATGCTGTCCGATGGCCATGCCATAGTAATGAAGGGCGCACTAGGTAGCAGTAGTTTTTAATCCCCAGAGTAGCTTTTCTTTCCTAAAAAATGTCCATATACTTTGTTGATAAATGTTACAAGATGATAATTGAGTCTGCAGGCAAGACAACATCAAATCCATGAATTTATTATTCTGTAGTTGATAAAATGCTTTGAATATAATAAAACTACAAAGTGAGGTAGCAACTTATTATAAAATTAGTGTTCTTGCATCATTCTTAACTAGTGATGTACCACGACACATGGCAAGCATTTCCCCAGAATTGCAAATTAAAAGTGGACAAAATTCTTCCCATTTACTTAAAAATTTTTTTCTCAACCTTATTTTATGGAGTGTTCGATTCTACCAGTTTGGGCCTTTCTGCAAAGTATTTTTTTTCTTCTTAAGGTTAAAAAAACAAAAACAAACACTTTTAGAGATATGGTCTCACTATTTCACCCAGGTTGAATAAGGCAGTAGTTACTCACAGGAATGGTCATTGCACCAGGACAGCCTCAAACCCCTGGACTCCAGCGATCCTCCCCCTTTAGCTTCCCAAGTAGCTAGGATTACAGGCATACACCACCATGCAGGCTTCTTACAGTTTGCTTAATTAATTACCGTTAGTATTATACTCATGTCAAACAGAGTTTTTCTAGAAGAATAGTTATTTTTGCCACCATAGGAAATAAATAAAAAATGAATGCATCAAGATACATTTTGAAAATGCATCCCTCTTATGAAAACCCCAAGGTCACTCTATGAGCAAACTTTTTTTTTTATTTAATTTGGATGTTATATATTAAAACTATGACAAATTTCAAGTGCATCATTTGATTGTACAGTCTAGGATATTACAAATATCTATGCATGTTATAGATAGAATTACTAATGAATCTGAAACTGAGGTAAAATTAAAATTTTGATAGAAACTCTTTTCTGGGACACCACTGACTTTATGCCATCAACCATCATTTATGTTCCTTTCCTATTGGTATACTACATCTTCCTTTTTTTGCTACCAATTTTTAAAATTTCAGTACAACAAAGATTAAGTTACAGCAGGTGTTACAGTGCTGGGTTTTGATACTCTGAAAGCACAGAATCCTTTGTTTTTAATTTAAGAGTCTTAGGTATATGCTTCTTCCCTTAAGGCCAATGACAGGTTTTGTAGGACTGGGTTGGTATGAAGATTGGACAAGATCCAAGGGCGCCTTATTCTTCCACATTTAATAAATATGTTCTCCAACTCAGTGAGGAATGGGAGAGAATATTTTATCAGCATTAGTCAAACCATAATTTTTTTTAAAGAATTGTTTTCCTTTCTCAAAGAAACCCTTTATTCTAACTTCTTACAATTCCCTGGGAAAATAATGAGACTTATCTTCTTTTCCAAATAGTAGTCTACTTTCCAAATTCTTCAAAATCAGACTGTAATATAACAAAAAAAAAATACATATGGTTGTATTTCGGAAAGTTACAAACTGAGACTCATGCTAAATGAATCAGAATTGCTGTAGGGAAAATTAGGCCACTTTTTTCTTGCCTTTGTAAATATGGAAGATATCTTTATAGAGGATGTGCGGCAGCACCAAATAGGGCCTTCTGTTACGTGGTGTAAAATATCACTCATCCTCTTCTATGCAGCCTGTCTGACTTCCGTGGGGGCCCTTCCAATGTGTGCCTCAATGTCCTGATAGCATAGCCTAAGACTATTGGACTCTCTGAAGATTTTTAAGTGAAAATTTGGTAATGCTTTGTTTACATTTTGTTGTGTTCCTTCTTTTTATTTTGTTGTCTAAACAAAATATTTCAAACAAAACTCAAAATTCTTCCCATCTTTGCCATACATATAAAAAACATTTAAAAATACCCAAAAGAAACATTTTTCTAAAAAAAGAAATAGTCAGGACCAATGTACTACGTATAGAATAAGAAAGTACCTGATGGTACTTTATATTTCCACTAATATAAAATTGCTAGTATATGTCTAATATAGTCCAATCACCTTTAAAAATGTAGCACTTCACAAGTCATGCTATAAGAGTAAAGCATTGTAATATCTGTTACACTGTCTACACAATCACAGTCCAGGCCTCTCTCTATAACTTTATACAATGTAAAGTAGCCAGCATAACTAAAGGTATCTGAAGATAAGACGTCACTGTAGCTCTGCAATTGCAAATGCAAATAAGACTAAATTCCCTTAAGTAGTACTTAGTTATGCTTTATTCGACATTTTTATATATGTTCAAAATCTTTATAACATTGCATATTAAAAGTTGGAAGAGTCTTCAGAGACTGTTTTTTCTAGCATAAAAACCAATTGACATAAGTTTTACTCTTCAAACATGCTGGAGGGCTGTGAGTTTGTGAAGGAGGGTTACAGTTTGAGATTCTTACCTTGCTATCCATAAACTGAAGGTGTAATATATTTGGAAGTAGTGGGAAAAACAACATAAAAGTTTGGAATATGGGTGTCTCAAAATTATATGTTAATTCTTCCAAACCTTACTAACATTTTATCAGTATGTAATATTTTAAATGTATTTTCCTTTTGTAGAATCCAGCTATGAAATACCACTGATTCTCCTTGTGATCTTTTAGATAATGTGATAAATAACTGCATGTATTTGCAAGACTGCTGCATGAATTTTAGAAATTTTCTATTTCGTATTATTCCTTGTTTTATAAAAGGCCTATCTAATTCAATATCTATTCCCAAGCAGCTATTGGATTCTTTAAATTAGTATGGTTGAATTTTTACTTGCACTTAATTATAATGTTAAGGGTCAAAAATCCATTACCTTCGAGGGTTAGCCTTTATGTATTGTGTTCAACAAATCTTTTTCTAAACTCTCAAAATTTTTCACAATAATGTTTCGAATCTGTGAAGAAGCAGAGAGGGCTTATAATTAAAAATATCGATAGTTTGTATTTTACTAGATGGCTAGCATGTTTCAGTCATCACTGTAAATCCCAGTGGTGCAAAAGTTATTTCAGTAGCATCCTGGCTGTCACCTCAAATCCTCTTTTGAAGCCAGTGACAGTGTCTACAATCCTCTAGTCAGAAGCAAACCATTTGTTGTTGCCTCTATTATCCAGTGAGCTTTCAGTTACTCTGAGAAAAGGCTTTTATAGGTTAGGGATAAAAAACTATATGTGAGGGGAGCCTTGTTCTGTTGATGTCTTGACCCAGGAACTCCTCACCAATAATGCAGTGGGGAAAAGTGAGAGGCTGTCATAGGGAGCTTCAGAAGACTCACTCATGACAGGCTGGTGTGCTGGGCACTGGGAGAGCCCTGGGGATTGCTCTCCAGGATGGGGGAGAAGAAAACCTGCACCAAGCCAATTGATTCAGGAACTTTAAGAATGCTAATACAGTCCTTGTAAAAATTCATATCAATACAGGGCTTTTATCAGATTCAACAAAAATTCAAGAGCTGTTTCTCCATTTTTTGGTCATTGTTTCTCTAGTACATATGCACTTAATGAATAAATTCAAAAGTTGGACTTGAATTTGTTTTATTCATGTGTTCAATGAGAGGATGAACTAGACAGTAAGTATAAGAAATAAACAGTGAGCGAGTGGACTAGACAGTGAGAGGATGAACTAGATAGTGAGCAGGTAAACTAGACACTGGGAGGGTGAGCTAGACAGTGAGAGGATGAACAAGACAGTGAGCACGTGAACTAGACCGTGGGAGGATGAACTAGACAGTGAGTGAGTGAACTAGACAGTGAGTGAGTGAACTAGACAGTGGGAGGATGAACTAGACAGTGAGAGGGTGAACTAGACAGTGGGAGGGCGAACTAGACTGTGAGAGGATGAACTAGACTGTGAGAGGATGAACTAGACAATGAGAGGGTGAACTAGACAGTGGGAGGGCGAACTAGACCGTGAGAGGATGAAATAGACTGTGAGAGGATGAACTAGACAGTGAGCAGGTGAACTAGACAGTGAGTGGGTGAACTAGACAGTGGGAGGCTGAACTAGACAGTGAGAGTGTGAACTAGACAGTGGGAGGGCGAACTAGACAGTGAGCAAGTGATCTAGACAGTGAGCTGATGAACTAGACAGTGAGATGATGAACTACCTAGTGTGGTGCTTCCAATGTCCAATCAGGGTCTCTGGATTTAAATGGAAACTAGAAAACAATGTATAGAAATTAGATTAAGCTGAAATTCTGTTTCAATTCTTTGCAACACTTCATGGTAGAATACTTACTAAAGAAAACGTAATCTGTTCTAAAGGATGCGCGTATCTAAATTAGTTAACATTTTAATCAGATAAGTAATTAAGTGATGGAGGGAATCCATCATTCCTTTCCTTTGCACATCTAGTTTGGGTGATTGCTGTGTAATTTGAATTAGACCACCTTTATTACTGATTGAAGTTACAATAACCCTGTAAAATATACTGAAGGAAAACAATTTCCAAAAAATCGAAATGGAATTAAAATTCACAGAAAGGTTTCTACCTTCCAAAGTGTCTATTAGCTTTAAATGGACATCATCATGTTCTTTAATCCATGTTCCATTTATGGTTTCAAAACTTGGTATCTAAAAATAAAGACTATAGTTCATTAGTTTTCTGGGAGAAAGAGAGGACTTTAACAGGTTTCACTACCAATGATGAGACACCTGTTGGCTATTGAAAGCAAAAACATCACTGTTCTTTTTATATCATTTTATACAAACTTTTGGAAATAAATCATTTGACTTTTTTCAGATTTATGTAATTAATATACCATTTGAATTTGCCGTTTGGACTATTATGTAAACATCATGCAGGTAACTACAAAATCTTTTCTAGAAGCCAAAGTAACAAGTTATGACTAAAAAGGCAGGGATACAACATAGGTCAGTCAAGTTGGTCACATGATAATATACATGGCCTGGTGTGTTCAAGTCCACACTCCAACATCTGCAGTTAAATATTAAGAAAGTTGAAATCAATTATGCAGGAAATCTGGCACTTCAGTTTATTCTTACACAATCCCATCTGTTATATCATCATGTTTTTATAAATACTAAAGGAATAATTATATGTGAAGTCCATAGAAGGGAGAATAATATGTATTCAGTCCCATGTCACATTAACTGTTATTATGTAATATTTTCTCTTGGTAATGTGCTGGAAAGCTACAGACAAATGATTATATTTTGATATTTCTACGCACCTATCAAAAGGGAAAAGATAAATTATAGCTATATTACAAACATTGAAAGAGCCAGAACATTTTTTAATAACAGTCCCATAGGTAATATAATACACAGGAAATTAAGTAACTTCTGTGCTTTTTTCAACCTGTTTATAATTTTAAATTAATTTACAATGGTGAATTTTAATGGATTAGATGCTAATCACACTGTGATTCTTTATGTTTTAAATATTAGGCCACAATGAGAATGTACCTACACAGACTTGATACTTTGTAAAAATAAATATAGTATATAAATTCATAGAGACTCTCCAAAGTAGTTATTAATTCTCTATCAATCTCTTCTTGCTCACATTATAGGAAAATTTGCTTTATTTTCACAGAGCCATAATGTAATGAGATAATATACATATAGGGAGGTAATTAAGAGTGATGAATGTTGGCAAATAAGAAAGTATAACCCATTTTAGTTTCTGATATCACTATGTTCTAATTCAGGACTTCATTCATTCTCCTGGAAGGTTCCAGAAATACTAGGAATCCAAAGGGTGTCTCATACCCTAGTGACCCTATCCAGGAGGCTGCCTGGCACTGGTCCATCTAGTCTCCCAGCTGCTGGATAGAATCTTGACTGTCAGGAACCACATTTTCTTTCTGGGCACTATTTTTCATGTCATCTCTTGTGTACAGTAACATGTACTGGGGAAAAGAATCCTATATTCAATAAATGGTGCCCTCATGACCTAATGATGGCCCAAAGGCCTCATCTTCTAATATCTTGCCATTGGGGCTTAGGATTTCAATGTATGAATTTTGGGATTCACAAAGACTCAAGCCATAGTAAAATCTATCACAGGGTAAGATGATCCAGAGATTTAGCACTGTAACCAAATTTGCTCCTTTGTTCAATTTAATCATTTAGTTGATTGCAGCCTTATTTACATGATGCCAAAACAAGTGAATAAATGAATACATGTGCTTTATTTACTCAGAAATCTAGTTAATTTAATGGAGAAAAATTCAGTGAAGTCTGTTCAGGTAGATATTGCATTATTCTTGTTCAATATAACCTGTACACAGCCTCTGCCCATGCAGTCTGGCCCCAAGCAGCCCTTCCTTTCCTATATCAGGATACTCTAGTCCAGTGGGAGGGTGCAAGTTGGGAGACAGTGTGTTTTCTCCTACTCATGGTGAGTACGGTGACTTTCACATTTCCCATCAGACTCTTTCTAAGGATATCAAAGAGAGAGTACGGCACATACAGGATATCAAAGAGAGAGTACGGCACATACAATGATCACATCTTAGAAGACATGAAACTTTATATTGCTGTACAGCTGGAGAAATTCAGTTCCTTGCACAGTGTAGGAATTTGAATAAATAGTATTGCAGAGTGGCTACAGGGTTTCTAATAATTATAGCCACATTCAGGCTAAAGACACTCTTGTGTACCACTTAGTAAACCTAATCATAATTGCTACAAAAAAAATAACCCAAGTTTTTAAGTTACAACTTGAAAGCACATTCATACAACCCAGTTCTATTGTATATCAAAGACTGTGTGTATATGGTGACAAGTGGGGTTTTTTTTTTTTTTTTTAGTTTTGTAGAAAATACAACTCACATAGCTATTTGATGAAATTAGACTAATGGATGAATGTAGTACACACAACATAAATGTAAATGAGTTTCAGGATGCTATTGAGTTTTAAATCCTGTGAGACTTTTATTACATAGACACTTGTATAATGACGGTAAATATTCAACATCCTGGTTATGACAAGTATGTCTGAGGGCTGTAAATATCATGTTCAATTAGCTGTCTTCTCCTGGGAGTGCTGTGAATGTGAGCGTGCATCTGAAGAGCTAGCCTGAGTGAGAAAGAATTTATTTTAGAAATTAAATCTATTTAAAATATTTTCCAGTTTTTCAGCTTCTTAAATTGCTATGTTTATCTGAATTAACATTTATTATAAAAAATGAAGAAGCATTATGTGGCAATAAAAAATACCCAATAAGGCAAACAAAAAACCCAACGAAACACAAATTTGAAGTTTTCGATTGGCTACACTTTTATAATACAACATTACTTCTCAAGGAATTCCTTAATGTTTATGTGTTTTAAAATGTATTGGCCATACTCTTAATTTATGACTTTCTCTGATTTTCTTTAACTTAAAGTTACCATTTCAGCAAATGAAGAAAACATTAATATTTAGTATGCAACTTAAAGCCTCTGAGAGTAACAGCTTTGCCAAATGTTGATTTTTTTTCACCTAGCTATAATGCTTAATAATATTAATATTATGAACAGATCATTTTGCTACAATTTATTTATAAAGGAAAGGTTTGTTTTAATTGATTTTAAATGATTTACCTTAAAAATATTAAAAAATAAAGTTTTAATTCTGTGTAGTAAAATCATACCAGTTTTCATACCATATTCTTACCAGGTAAGGCATTTTATAGTTTTCACTGTGTATGTGTTTGTGCATATGTGTGTGCTTGTGTGTGTGTGTGTGTGTGTACTTTAATGATAATTACTAAAACATAGAATATCATATCATATATTGAAGCCAGGAGCAGTGGGTCTTGCCTGTAAGCCCAGCACTCTGGGAGGTTGAGGTGGGTGGATTGCCTGAGCTCATAGATTCTAGACCAGCTTGAGCCAGAGCAAGACCCTGCCTCTAAAAATAGCTAGGAATTGTGGCAAACTATTCCAGAGACTGAAGCAAGAGAGCTGCTTGAACCCAAGAGTCTGAGGTCACTGTGAGCTGTGACACCATTATACTCTAGCAAGGTGACAAAGTGAGACTCTGTCTCAAAAAACAAAAATGTTATATATTGAGGATATTTTGCTATCTGAAATCACAGTGAAGACAATCATGGGATTTTTGAACTCTAGTAGTGGTGACTTTGTATATGAAATTCCGAATATATCTTTTATTAATCATGCTTCAACAAGGTACATTTAGTAAAGCAATATCTTTTTGCAAAAATTTAGTATATTTCAGGGATACATTGTCTTTTCTAACATTTTATCAATAACATTTTTGAGGCAGGGTTTTGAGACCAGCATGAACCATAGTAAGACTCCATCTCTACAAAAAAAAAAAAAAAAAAAAAAATTAGAAATATTTGTCAGATATGATTGGGCACGACTGTATTCCCAGCTACCAGGGGGGCTGAGCCCCAGAGTTTGAGGTTGCTATGAGCTATGATGATACCACTGCACTCTAGCTGGGGCAACAGAGTAAGAAGCTGTACACAATAATAATTGTAATAATAGATTTTCCTTGAGATGTTTACATCAGAAATGTTTGAAACCTTGAAACATATAATAGTACTGGAATGAATAGCCAGGTGTCCCAAGTGGTCCCAAAGTAGAGGCAGTTCAGGGATTAAGGGGGATGATTGGTCTACGAACATGTTAACATCAACAGGTGTAGAAAGCTCTCCAGGGGATCATAGAGTTGATAAAATTGGAAGTAGTGGGTAGGATCATAGGTTAAGAAATGCATTCACACAGGCCCGGTAGCTTCACAGATGATGAGACAAGTACACATACAAGGACAGGGTTATTCATGACCAATCCATACAAAAATTCACGAGTCAGGTCGTTCAAAGAATAATGTTTCATCAGTGAGAACATAAGAGAAAGCTGAATCCTCAGGAAAACACCATAGCTCTTGGTTTCATGTCGTACATTGGATCTTCACACTTGCTCTCTAGTGTACTGCAGGGAGAATTTTGTTAAATGAGTAAATTGTAGATGCCTTTGCCACAAAAAAAAGGAGTAACTTTGTGAGACAATATATATATTAATTTACTTCACTATAGTAAATATCTCTGCATTTATATGTATCTTTTTTTTTTTTTTTTTTTTTTTTTTTTGAGACAGAGCCTCAAGCTGTCCCCCTGGGTAGAGTGCCGTGGCATTACAGCTCACAGCAACCTCCAACTCCTGGGCTCAAGCGAGTCTCCTGCCTCCGCCTCCCAAGTAGCTGGGACCACAGGCGCCCACCACAACGCCCGGCTATTTTTTGGTTGCAGCCCTCATTGTTGCTTGGCGGGTCCGGGCTGGGGATTCGAACCCGCCACCTTAGGTGTACGTGGCTGGCGCCTTAGCCGGTTGAGCTATAGGCGTCGAGCCCATTTATATGTATCTTATAATGTGTGTTGTATATTTTAAATGTACACAGTATAATTTATTTAAAAAAAAAATTAGTTTCATCGGAGGAAGAATGACATCCTGCAGAAGGCAGAGGAGGCCCAAAGGTACTTTAGACAACAATCAGATTATAGTTACTTATTCTTAACATGTCAATAAGAATACATATGTTGGAAGTCTCTAGTTTGAAGAATTAGCCCCCAAATAGTTGTTCAGTCTGAAGCGGTGGTGCTTCTGAGAAGGTGATGGTCTCTGACACACATGAAGTCTGGTGAGGAACTCATGCTGTCCTCTTCTCACAATTCTATCGAGGAGAAAAGTGGTGGCAGGGACAGCTGGTCTCCGAGCGTGTCCGGTGGGTCAAGCTCTGCACTTACAGCGTCCTCACCTCTGGCCACATCTCTCAGTGGGCATGCAGCTTGTCTCGCTCTCAGTCTGTTCACAAAAGACCAAGAACTGACACCACTGATTCTTGCCTTGTTACATGGATAAGAAAAAGGAAAATCAAACACAAGAATCAAGAATGCCCGCTGAATCACAAAGTGACACTCCCTTAGTCCATACCATTCTGTCCTATTCACAGTGCTCCCTTCGGAAGCACATACTTCTCCACTGACAAGTAATCTCCAGTTAAGATCTCTATGAAAGTTTATGAAATGACAGACTTGATGGAGAAAGTTCTCTAGAAAACTAAAAGTTTAGAGAATGTTCTCTAAAAAAAAATTCTAGTCTGGTTTGATCTCACTATCTAGCTTTACCAGTTAATTACCAGTAATTAAATAGAAACCAGTAAAGGAAGACCATAGGTACTAAATTGGTGCTTTGCGCCAGCTGAGTCAGAGGATATTTCTCAAAGCAATATGGCTGAGAAACATATCAGACACGGTCTAAAGATAGCCCGCATGACTCGAAGAGGCAGAAACGTGATTCGCTGAGGAGAAGCACAGTCTGAGCCGGTCTGTCGGGCACAGGGTCTGCATGGATGAACAGTAGTGAATAAACATGGATGTATAGGGCAGAGGAGCCCTTTGACTACTCCTCCAACCTTAGACCTGATGGGATGACCATTTAAAGACCACTGTGAAAGGTTTTCCGAGTGAAAACGACATATTGAAATCAAACCTTTGAGAAGACTACCCTGAATTTACAAGACAAATACACTTTGAGGGATATACCCTGTGAAGGAGCCCATGGAAAGATCCTATATAGGAATGGCTACAGAAGTTTTAATGATAACATTCAATAACTTCTTATAAAACAAATGCCCATCAATAGGAAAAGAGATAAATATATTTTGGTATATTCACTGGTGGAATATCATGTAGTAATAAAAAAAAATGCCACACTACAATTAAACGAAGCATGCTGAATTAATCTCCAGACATTTGTGAGACACAAATCAATATATAACTACAAATGATTTAGTTTATAAGAGGCTCAAGAAAATGAAAATTAATTAATTTGAGAGACATCAAAAAATAGTTTACTAAGTTGCAAGAGGGGAGAATTTACTGGGAAGAATCACAGGGGAAAATTTGAATGCAGAGAATATTTTCTTACTTGCTCAGGCTGATGGCTAAACATATATATATACATGTAAAGTTTTAATGAGCTGTAAACTCAAGATCAGTGCACTTTATACATACAGCACCAAATGTGCTTTACTCAAAACACATTTTTAAAAATTATCATTTCATAATATTTCACTATTTAACACTTCAGCAATATTTCCAATGCTTCAATGTCACATATAAATCTGGAAGCATGCAAGAATTACCATTAATAGTGATCATATGACAATTTTACTTAGAAAATAAGTAAGAGGTAATTCCCTTCTACATGCTGTAGCTACTTGTTGTTTGTTTTGATTTTCTCCGTCCATTCTGATCGTGAGTTTTGCCTCTGATCTGAAACTTGTCTAACATAGGGCTAACTTAAGGACAAAAATTGGAAATTGTACCAAACAGGATGTCAAAATGTTGAAAAAAGTCACCTCTGCAACCGGACACCTTCTTATCTTTCGGATGAACATTGTTATTGAAAGAATAACTCCTCCCTGAGGAATGCTGCTGTGTGTCACTTGCTGAAATACAGCAAGTTTGAGCTATCCCATGGATGAATCCCTTTTCTCATTGTCCTTTGGTAACTAAGCCCATTATTTTCCTTTTCTACTACTAACTTCCTCTTTGATGTCTGTCCTCTGTCATTTTGCACAGGCAGTCACTATGTGAATGACTCGAGAGACATGTTCCGCATATGTCAGTCCATCTTATCCAGTGACCATTGACGTAAAGCATTTTACTCAGCACCTCCAATCCTTCTATATACCCTTCCATTTAGGGCACACCCCTTGGGGGCGGGACACAATTACAAGAGGGACTTTACCTAACAACCTCAATCACTGTAACCTAATTCCCTGTACCCTCAATGAACCCCAAACAAAACTAACTAAATAAAAATAAGTAAAGAGATATAACCATGCATTTATGGCTTATATGTCTATTAAAAGATCTTAGCCAGGTTCTAACAGCTAATAGTATTAGTTTTTCTTTTTTTTTCCTTTTCCTGCAAAGTAGCACAGTGCCATCACATAGTTGCAAAAAGCTTGCCTAAAGAAAATCAACTGCCTGAAATACCAATAGAACCTGTTTGTATTTTCAACAGATTGTTTCAGATGGGTTACAGCAAGCAGGTATTTATATGGCTAACACTGATATATGTTGAAAATACACTCTCTTCTTAAGAGGATAGTTTGGTGATAGGCGAGCTGGTGAGATTTCATTATCCAAATAAGTGAAATAAATTTGCAGTCCAACTGCATCTTCTCCTGACACATTGGATGACCAAGTCTTTCCCGGCAGCCGTCTCACTGGCCCAGCTGTGGAACTCTAAAATCACTTGGTTAGTAATTAGGTGTTTATCAGATTCTTGCTGAAAAGGCATGAGACGGTTATCTGACACAATTATCTTTGAAAATTGAATCTTCCATTTCTGGTCTTGCTGAGGACATTCAAAGGGAACACTGAGTGGTTTAAAGCTAAATGCCTTTCAAAAACCCTTGCCTTCTAGAATGTACGCGGCACAATTGCCAGTCGGAGAATTTTTTTCCCCACCTTTCATGCGCAGCCTTTTGTGTGTGAATCTTTTTGTTATGTCTTTGTGCACGTTGACGTATGAAAATTACTTTCAACCTGCTCCTCTGTTACTTCATTAATGTCTTTCTTAGTACAGCATTATTAATCGGCAGCCTGAAATTTAATGCGTGTTCCTTTTGTCCTCACCCTGCTTCTATCTCTTCATAAACTAACCCAACGTCCGGAAGGCAATTGCAGAGAACGGCTAGGCTATATAGGCATTTTGGATAATGAAGTTTCTAGAGCTATTTGCTCTTAATTGGAAAATCCACAGCTCTTTTAAGTATTAATGTCCAGTCTACTCATAGCTTAGACATGGATATTTTGCTTTAATATGACTAGCTATAAAAAATAGTTATTTGGGCACTAAAAAATATCAAACCCCATTTTATAGGTTTTAATTTTAGTGTCGCAACCATCTAAAAATGATGCTCTGAGTCCTCTCCTTATGGAATTGAACTAATTTTAGGTTTCCATACACATTCAAAGCAGTGCATTTAAGATTAATTTGTGTGAAATATAAAAGCAAATAAGGACAAAAACAGACTCTATTTTTCTCTAGTTACTGTGGGTAGGTGTAATGTTTTTGTAAGCATTCTTTGTTTTTAATCACCACGATTTCTGGCTAATATAAAGGCAATCATTACAGACCTATGGACTTCATGCATATTGTAGCTTTTGTGTTTGTACTTCCATCTCTTCTGCAGGTAAATTGGTTCTGTTGAATATTTCTGTTTTCATTCACCCATCCATTAATTCAACAAATATTTAGACTTTGCTGCATGGCAGGCATGGTGATTTCATTGTAGAATGCTGCCATTGAGACCTGTGCAACTTCATGTCCTCTGACTTCCCACATCAAGTCCATGTTCACAGAGCTCTGTCTGAGAAACTGAATCTGTTCTGTGTATATTTTTCATGTTAAACCTCTGTTTTACACACAATGGCCTCTACATTTGACCTGATTTTATTTTTTTCAATTTTATCTCTAATCATACTCTCTCTAATATGTTTAATTTGAAACCCCATGCAAACAAAACCATTGATTAGCCTTCAGAGGGATTCTTACCTCCATGCCCTGAAAGAGTTGTTGCTTTTGTTCAGAATCCTTCTTCTCTAGTCCTAGAAACCCTTTGGTCTTGATCAACAACTACTGTTCCTTCGAGATCTATTTCAAGTCTTCACTTCTGCGTAAAACATTTTCTCTAATAATTTTCCCTAAACCTGCTTACTTTGTTCTCTCTTTGATCTCCTAGCCCAGGAATATTCTACATACTCGACTATAGAAATCACCACTCTGAACTTCACTTTCTTCTGCTACCCTGCTCTCCTGCAAGCTTTTCCTAGACAGAGACTATCTTATTCATTTTAGTATCTTAAGATAGCACATCAATGGTTCTCAAAGAAAGTTCATTAAATATAAAGTATACTGACACAAGTATGGTGTACTTTTTGATATATTATTGTTTCCTTTGTAGAGAAATTATTTGAACAATGACATCGTCTTCCACTGAACATACTTTTTGTTTAACCTCATCAGAAATTTGTACAATGATCAGATAAGTAAATTATGAACTTATTCTAGAAAAAGTGCTACATGAGTCATTGCTGACTATAAGGTCACATTCAAATTCCTCGCCTTGGGAAGCTACGTACCAACACCAGACCCTCGTCCACCTTCCAAACATTCTTTTTTTGGAACGACCATCAGAGCTCTCATCATCTAAGGTCTTACAATCAAGTTCATGAACTCATCCCAGAAAGAGTGCTTTAAAGGATGGACTTGGCATTGGTTTCAGTGTATTGCTTCCCAAAGGGTGTACTTTGAATGTGACTATAGTGATATTCAGCAATGAGTTAATGTAGCATTTTCTGTAGGATGAGTTCACAGACTTAATTCTCTGACCTAGTATTTCTTGAAATGCAAAATGCACCACAGTTTGGATTTTTCACATTTCATTTACTATGTTTATGGCTTTAATTGAAATTGTGGTCTCTATGGTTAAAAAAAAAAAAAAAAGTCACCAGACTTTCTTTCTCTATTAGATTAAACACCGAGAAAAGAATAGTTAGGCACAGTGGCAATCTCTGACAGCAAAGGATATTCTAGAGTTACGTAACTAACCTGCTTTGATGTATGCTTGGTTTGTTGTTACTTCTAGGTTTTGCCAGAAGAACACGCTTGCTAAATAAACAGTTTCTCACCTTTTCTCTGATTTTTGTCCTTTCTCACTCTCCAACCTCTCCTCCACTCCATGCTCTTTCCTCTTGTATGGGTGCCAAGCCAGGCTAGCTTCATCTGTAACTGAAGCTTTTTCTTTGACCAAACCAACGTCCAGACATTTTCTTCCATTTCTGTGTCCTATACTAAGATAATCTAACTCATCAGAAGCAACACTTATGAAAACAATGAGGCTATTTTGTGTTTTCACCTCACATTACTTGAAAGATAATATTGTTCAGGAAAATATGTCTGTCTGCAACTGGATTTGCTTTCAGCCAGGATGACCAAACATCATGTGCCCACTAATTTTCATCAGAATGATGAAATGAACAGTATGATTGAAGGTCAAGTGGGCATAGAATTCATTTGACTGAGCTAGTGTCAGCACAGCTTTTTGAAAATTGCTTTTGTTTGAAAATTGCTTTCTTTTTGTCTTGGTGTACATGAGTATACTTTTAAGGAGCCATCTTTGTGAATTGAGCATTCATTTTGAACAAAGTACTTCATGTAGATGTTTTTATTTTAGCTACAAAAGAAGAAAAAAAAAAGGGAAAAAGTTCTTGCAGGCTGTGTTTTATTTCTTTACTTTAGATGACCTTTTTAAAATTTCCTTATTCTTAAAACAATTCTATTAATATATGAATGCAATCTTCTCTTAGCAAGTCTGAAAACCAGTTCTGCCTGAGGCAGCCCTATAATTACAGTGAAAAGAAGATAAAATCTTCATTTTGCTGTCTTTACCTTTGCCTTGATGTTAGCAATACTAATGAACCTCACTCTGTTTAGGGTGAAAAATTGATTTGAGCCTTTCTGCATTTACTGCTGTGCTCTCTTTCTCCCACCTCCTCCCTCTGAGGATTTGGAAGTTTAATTTGCCATTGATTCTTTAATGATGATGGTAGCTACAGTAGAGAAACTAGTGTTTGTCTTCATCAGGCCCTGTGGGTAGGACTAATGTTTATTTTTGCAGGTAACTGCTTTTCCATCATTTTGAGAGCATAGTGTAGCCAGTCATTGACAACCATCTTACTTTCTTATTGATTTTATATTTTAATCTTGAAAATCATATGCGAATTGTAGCAATGCACTATCTTAACTATATCTAATCCAAAAGCATGGGAGCATTGCTTTAAATAACTAACATAGTGCTGGCTAATGGGAACCAAACATTAAGTAGAACTGTTAGTGACCCTTAGTATGTCTTCAAGCTTCTCCGTATACTTCATTTGAAGATGTCTATCAGTACTTTGAATACTTCACTTTGATGTTTTACAACCACCTAGTACTTCAGCTTCTCATTTTGTTTGCCCTTTCTTTGTGATAATTTTTCTAAAATGGTAACACAGTAAAATCAATATTACACAGACCCTGATGGGACAGATTATTTTTACTGGTGTTTGGTATTAGTGAAGTTGTTAAAGTTTTTTTTTTCCTTTAAAATTCATTATTTAAAAATACCACTGATAGATCTTTAAACACAGTAAAATACATAAAACAGCCAAAGTCCTGATTCTTTTAGGGGTATAGCAGTCCTATACTATTAATACCAGCTTGGCATGGCAACTGCTTACGTTTTTTTTTTTTTTTTTTAATTTGGTATGGGTTGAAGAGTAAGATTAGTTTCTATTTTATCAGTGACTATTAATTGACATTAAGGTATCTTTTCACCTGACTCTGATAGATTGTTTTACTATCAAATTATGTAACAAATCATGTTTTAAAAAGTGTGTTTCTTTGACTATTTGGTTACCTGGCCTTGATTGGGTGACTCAGTACAATGTGTACGTGGAATAAGAATCTCAAACCACCTCATTCTTCAAATACAGCCTGAGGTTTATTATTATGCCCTGAGTTTCCCCACAGTATGTTTAAAATGTGCTTTTTCCTAGAAATGTGATGAGAATTAATTAGTCTTTTGTGAAATGAACAGAAGCTTAATTGGAAATAGGGTCCATAATCTGTCCAAATAAAACTGCTGTGAATAATAATGTAGCTGTGCCTACTTAGCCAGAATCTTTAAGAAACGAGGTGACACACTATGCGGATCTGGCTAATTCCTATTCCTCTGCGGCCCCTGATTAACTTTGCAGCCCACTTTTCAGATTTGTCTTTGTCTTGTCATCGCTCCTGTACCTTCTATACCTCCCTTTATTCTTAGCATTAATTGCCAATTTATTTCCTAAAAGTCTTTTATTTTTTCTTTACTCTTTTTTTTAAATTTTAATCTAAATCTTCAAGCGAAGTCAGAACGTTAATACTGACATTTTAGGTTTAAATCATTATTTGGCATTTCTTATAATGTAAACATTAGACTAAATGTATTATATGTGATGTGCCTAAGGCAAATAAAATGGTTTATAATGTGTTTGTAATATATATATAAAAAAGAATACAATGTTTTAATCCATTCAGCTTTAGCCAGGGGACGTCAGTATTCTGTTTGTATATGTATGTTACATTCCCATAGTACACTTTTTGTAGGAGTTGTTACTGTGCTCTACCTTAAAAAGAGTTTGGTAGTCAGTAGTCCAGTTTGATTTGTCCATTTGAAAGCATTGAACCTGCGTCTTTAGAAGCTATTTAACTCTTTTGACTTGTTATTTCGAGTGAAATGTGCTTCTAATTACACTGAAACAATAATAAGTTCTGTGTAGAGTTAACTAGATTTTTATATGCACATTATTATTCTGGAGAACTCTGGAGTAGCTGTAGATCAGCCAGTCATTTCTATAATCAGAAACACACCCACATTTTCATTAAGCTTTCTATTTTCTAGCTGGAAATTTTGTAAACAGTAGCACACATGACGTACCTCCAGGGTCTCATCCGTTACTAATTGGCTGCCTTTCTTTTGCGATATCTTTAATGGTTATGAATACTTTCCTTCCCACCCATTAGACATGTATGGAAGATCCTCGTCACCGTGGTTTCCTTTATTTTGATCACTTCTATCTTCAAGTTATACAGTTAGTACTGAGCTTTATCTTCACAGACGCCATTATACCACTGATAAGAAAAAGCAGAGAATTTAGATTCCCATTCAAGACCTTTTAATTCTTGGTTTTGATAGTGTTGTAAGAAATATACCAGTGTTGGCTCCAGTTCACTTTATTTGCTAATTATGTGTGCTCATGCAGAAAAGTCTCTCAAAAATTCTGAATTGCATTCTCACAGGAAAGATAATATGTATGCCTTTTTTCTTCCTAATAATGTGACTTATTTCCCTAATATAATTAACTCTGATGGACAATCCATGGGTAAATAGTGAAATAGTACATGTATATCATATATTATTTATTTTTACATTTTAACACACACCTTCCACTGTAGGTTCCCCCACGTACATCACACACCATCTCACTGAACATCTTTACCATATACATAGGTAATTCATAAGTAAATTATATTTTAAAGCCTTTATACTCTATTAAATAATTCAGTAATAACATATTTAGCCAAATATTTCATTATAGAAAGGGCTATTATAATTCAATACTTCCTTTAAATCCTACCTGAAGTCTAATCACTTTTCTGCCTTTAGACTACTTTCTGTCATAACAGAATTCGTTAATTTTCTTTTTGTCACTCATTAGTGACACATTTAGTGCACTGACAAGAGGACAGTGTATTTGTTTCATCCCTATTTGACTTACCACTGCCTGACACAGAGAGCTCTACACAGATTAACTGTTCAAAAATGCCTATTATTTATGTAATTATAATTCCATAACCTTAATTTTTACATTCTTAATATTTTAAGAAAAATTCTAGAAAATTTAAAAGATTAAATAAAATGATTTTAATGATCAGCTTCCATTTATGAGTTCTAGTGCTGTAATCTTTTCAGGTAGACCAAACTTTAGTCTTCCTCCTTTGTGCTCCTTGACCCATGTGTGGATCACAGATGGAGACATGAATCCAAAGCAAGGCTGACCTTTTCGAGTCATTGATCTCACAGAGGCAGGCCACCTCTAGTCATGACTAATGCTCCTCCAGTTATCATCGTTCCCTTTATCAAAGACTAGGACAGAGACAATCATTGTCGTTGATTTTGTTCTTTTGTTGAATGTTAATAACTTTCCCAACTTTGGCTCATTGGATGAAATTCAGTTAAGAATTAGCTTAGACAGAGAAAAAGGCTGGGAATATAAGATTCCAAAAATAGTTTGGTTCTTCAGAATATTTCTTCTTTTCAACTTAGAAAGAAGATAAAAGAGAGTAGTGTAACTTAAGGGAGAATTGATTTGGGGCTAATAACAAGGAAAGCCTTTATAATTTCTGTCCTTCCAAATATGTAAAAAAAAAAGAACAGAACCACCTAGGCTGGAGTGTGTCTAAAGATACTCCAAAACAGTCTTCATGCGCTGCTGAGTTTATGAAATATAAGTGTTCTCTTATGCGACCCAAAATGTGGGTCCAGAGAAATGTTTTTCGCTTTATTGAACTATGCATTGTGCTAAATTAAATTCTTCTGGAACTTTTTTACTTTCTATGCAATTATAATAATAATCAGTTGCACTGGATTTTTCTAAAATTCATTTTTGAGAACTATCATTGAGGTCATCATTCTCTTAAAAACAGAGGATGAATAAGCAGGTTATTAAATGTATTATTTTAAAATGCACATTAGCAACATATACCTATGAATAGCATATGCATGTAACATATTAGCTTTCATCAAGACTCCTGTGGAAAGGATCCACAGCTTGATTAGGGCTGAATTCACAGCTCTATATATTTGTCAAAATTGAACTGCATTCGCAAAATCGGTTCATTTTATCACAGATAAACAAAGCCCATTAAAATAAATCAAAAACTTCAATGTCCTGCGAGTTAAACCTAAGCCGGATGCTATTTAAGTGTGCACAATGTGCAAATAAATACACATCCGGGACTGGTTCTGTCATCACCTCTCTGATGTCATTTGAAGTTGGTGATGATGATGTCCATATTGATGGTATCAGGGCATGGAGCAGGCCCTATGATAACACTCTGCACACACCTAACCTTACACACACCTTAGTTCACCTTAGATGAACTAAGAAAATTTAAACTGATTGCTGAAAGTCAAATATTATCTGAGTGGTAAGCAAGGATTCACACTCACATGATTTTATTTTACCATCTATGCTTTTAAAACAGTGGATTACTTCTATACATGGGTAATTCATAAGTAAATTATATTTTATAGCCTTTATAGTCTATTAAATAATTCAGTAATAAAATATTTAGCCAAATATTTCATGATAGAAAGGGCTATTATAATTTTTTATCTCTTTTTCTCAAGTATTATTAGTTTCTTTAATGCAAAATCATATGTCTGTGCATTCACAATACTTTAATAATAGGCATTTTCTGTACCTATCCAGGAGAAGTGTCCTTATATTCACAGGGTGTTGTGATTATACTTGTTGAAATTGTACTTAATACTCAGAAAGCATTTAAATTCATTTACAAACACATTCTTCACGAAACCATTCATCCTACTGTAACTATTTCAGAAAGTATGATTTTAAATAAGCGATCAGTATTTTTGCCAATCGAGTTATAACTTCATTTGGAGTACATTCCTATAGAAGCAGGAATTTCAAGATCGAAATTTCAGGATATTGAGAAGTAATTGATAAGTTTGAATTCATTAAAATTAAAAAACTTTGCTCTGTTAGAGACACTGCTAAGAGGATAAAAAGAGAATCTGTGGACTAGAACATTTAAAAATATTTGCATCAGACATAGCTGATAAAAGGCTCATTAAAAATGTACAAAGAAAATGCAAATAACTCTTAAAAACTTAATAATGAGAAAACAAAAATGATGTGATTAATAAATGGTCCAAAGACCTTAATAGACACCTCATCAAAGAAGATAGACAGACAGATGACAAATAAATCACTGAAAAAGTATTCCACATTACATGTGATGGGAAAAGTGAAAAGACTACATACTTCTATACACCTATTCAAGTGGACAAAATCCAGAATGTGAAAATGCCAACTGCTGGCAAAAATGTTGAGCAACAGGAACTCTGTTATTGTTGCTACTGGAAATGCAAAATGGTATTACAACTTTGGGAGACTGTTTGATAGTGTCTTAAAATACTGTGCATGGTCTTACATGTGATGCAACAAGCACACTTGTTATTTACCCAGATGAATAAGAACTTATCTCCATACAACAGCCTGAACATGGGCATTTATAGCAATTTTATTTATTAATAATTGCTGAAACTTGGAAGAAACCAAGGCATCTTTCAGCAAGTGTGTGGCTAAAGAAACTATGGTACATTCAAACAGTGGAATATTTGTCAGTATGAGCTTTTAGGCTATGAAAGAAAATGGGAAAACTTAAATCTGTATTACTCAGTGAAAGAAGCCGATCTTTTTTGTTTTATTTATTTTTATTTATTTATTTTTATTATTAAATCATAGCTATGTCACCTCTATGGTTTATCTTACAAGGGTACAAATGAATCTTTCTAAAAGTAGAGTAAGAATGTCTTAATAACTAAGAAAATGACACGAAGGCTACATTAACCAGTTTGCTGAGAGTATTTCAAATTGTATCTGAAAGAAGCTGATCTTAAAAGTCTACGTACTTTTATGATTACAAGCATATGACCTCCAGGAAAAGGCCAAACTATGGAGACAGTAAAAAGATCAGTGGTTGCTAGTGAGTGGGGGGAGGGATAAATACATGAAATACAGAGGATTAGGGCAGTGAAGGTATCCTGTATGATACTCTGATGGCCGATATGTATGAAGTATATTTGTTCAAACTCATAAAAAGCACAGCACCAAGAGTTGCTGGACTTTGGGTGATAGAGTTCATCAGTTTTAACAAATGTACTGCTACAAGGTGAGGGGGGTGTTTGATAATGGGGGAAATTATGCATGTGTAAGAGGAGGGAATCCTTTACTCAGTTTTGCTAATAAACTTAAAGTTGCTGTAAAAATTAAAATCTAAAGTGATGTGTGTACAATAGCAAAAAATGCATTTGCCATTTCTGATCTGTGAGTACTACCTTAAAATAAGGTTCTATTGTTAGATACAGACTATGTTAATTCTCAAAACTATTACTAGATAATGAAAATTTATTTGCTGAATATTTATATGAAAATGTAAAAATTTGAACTAAAACTACCAGCTGAATAATTGAAAGAATTCACTCAACTATAATATATTATTTTACTTTCAATTTTTTTCATGAATAATATATTTATTTTGAAGTAAAAATAGTCTTTTTGATCAGGATCCTTATTGTATCAATGATTTCTACTTATAAATAAGTGATATGAAATTGTGAATGAAATATAGTTAGAATATAATTATACATATATCTATGAAAATCTCAATTTCCATAAATATACTATAAAGTGTCATTTAAAAAATACAGTAGAACCTCTGTAAGTTGACCATGTAAGACTCTGTAAAAAATTGGTCAACGTATGTAGCTAGTCAAGGAATTAGGCCTATTGTACTAATATGTACATATACTTCACTTTCTTATACAACTTCTATTAGAGAATATCATACAAAGTCACAACACAGTAAAATTATACATATAGTATCATACAATGTCAATATATATACTGTTTTCTTTCTGAACAAAGAGTCATTCTCGGTCTGTTTCTTATTCTTATTACAAATGTAACTGGAAGAAGCTTTCTCAAGGCTCGCTGTACCACTCAGCATACCTGGACATTTTTCCACAGCAAATGACTTCAACTGCATTAGCAGATGCCTGACATCCGATATTGTAGTCTCTGTAATTTCGGTGTCATCCTCACCTGCTTCTTCCAATTTATCAGCTGCTTCCTGCGTTTTTTCCACTGGTCTGTACGTTGGTCAATACAGCATGAAAATTGCTCCTGGCTCAGGTTCATTACAGGTTGCTACCTCATCATCCATTACAACAAAACCTTCATAATCTTCTCCTTCAAATTCTGCCATGGGAGATAAACGGTCTCATGGTGCCAAAACATCATGATATGATCTTGAGTTGTGACAAATCCAACAGTCTTGAAACACCTCTGTATAGTTTCTGGGTAAACTTTATTCCCAGCAGAACTGATCCTGAGGACAGCATCCAGAGCACTGACTGACTCAGCAGATGAAGGTGCTTCCTCAGGCAGACCACAGGTTTGTGTTTTAGTAATGACCCTCTGTTGGAACTGGGCTTGGTAGTGCATTTTACATATTTTGATGCTGCCTTGGTCAAGAGAGTGGATTTTTGAGGTTGCATTTGGAAGCAAAAATATCAGTGTCACATGTGTGAGATAATCTACTTGTAGGTGGTCAGGACAATTATCTACTGTGAGTAGAATAGATCATTTTCTCTTTCTCATTTCTCTGCCAATTTCACATAGTCCCCAAATAAGCCACCAGTCATCCAAGCATATTTGTTCGATCTCCAAATGAGTGGGAAGTCTTCGGGCTTCAGGTTCTTGAACACATGGCTTTACCGTTTTACCAGTCATCAATAGCTTTGCCTTCTTTCTGGTTGAGTTAGCACAAAGCAGAACTGTGAAACATTTTTGGGAAAGTTTTCCACATTTTCATTTGTCATCCTTCATGACAAGGTTCCTTTCAGGCATCACCTTTAAAAAATGTCCACGCTCATCAGTGTTTAACATCTTTAAAATGTCCTTATCTGACCAAGAGTGGTGATTCATGCCTGTAATCCTAATACTTTGGGGAGGTGAAGGAGGTAGGATTGCTTCAGTTCAGCAGTTTGACAGCAGCCTGAGAAAGAGCAAGACCCCATCTTTACTTGTGGCAGGTACTTTGGAGTTTGAGAAAGGAGATTACTTGACCCTAGGAGTTTGAGGTTGCTGTGAGTGAGGCCAATGCCATAGCACTCAATAAATAAATAAATAAAAGTTAAAATTAAAAGAAAAGATGTCCTCATCTTTGAAGGCTCTGGTAAAGTTGAGCAAATTTTTTATGAAATCTGCAATGACTGGAATTTCATTGGATTCAGCACATAAGACATTCTGGAATACCCTGTGTCAGAGTTTAAATTTCTCAAGCTAACCACTTGCTGTTCGGAAATCTGCCACTCTGGATTCCAGTGTGAATATTTTAGAAACTTCTTGGCTCATGGACCCAAAGAATCAGGCTTTACCTGCCTCATTTGTTTGAACTAGCTTATTGTGGCTTTTTGACTTCATTAAGGAAAGTTTTCCTCCTTTTCTACCATAGGGTCTCCACTTTGCCTACCATATCTCTCCAAGTACTCAGGTTTACATTTTTGGATGTTGCCACTGTGGTCTTGCTGACATCAAAATGCTCCGCCATATTTCTTTGGACTGCTGCTTTCCAGAAAGTGCAGATCATCCGATCCCTCACTGTTAGGTCTCTGAGTTCTTTCCTTTGGACTATCACGTCTCAATTTTTTTTTTAACATTTCATATTTTTTATAATTTGAAGAATAGAAAACGGGTTATTTACCTTTGCATCATGAACTTGTAAGAGTATTAAACATTCCTATATGTTTTCTGTCTGGTAAAGATGTTTCCTTAATTTGATTTTTAAATTTGACATTGCTAGTGTAAAGAAATATAATAGATTTGTGTATGTTGACTTATATTCTGGAAATTTGTTGAACTCATTTATTACTTCTAACATCTTTTATTTTTTAATTAGATTCCCTAGACTGCTTTATCTTACTTCTTCTTTTCCTATATGCTATTTATTTATTTATCTTTGCCTACCTGCTCTGGCTAAAATTTCTAATATAATGTTGATGGCCTCAAATAAAAAGAATTAGAAAAAAATAAATGTTGGTGAGAAAGTGAAATTCAAACCTTTGTATGTTACTTGTGGGAATATAAACTCTTCAGCCTCTATGGATAACAGTTTAGTTCTTCTTCATAAAGTTAAACACAGAATTACCATGCAACTCCATAATCCTACTCTTAGGGACATAATCAAAGGAATTGAAAATGAGACATGTATACAAATTATATAACAACGCTTTTCACAATAGTCACATAGTGGAAATAGTCTAGATGTCCATAAAAAAATGAATGCAGAATAAATACAATGGAATGTTATTCAGCCATTGAGTTGATTGAAGCACTGATACCTGCTGTAACATGGATGAGCCTCAAAATCATTTTGCTTAGCAGTGAAAGGTAGCCAGATGGAAATGATCACATACTATGTGATTCCATTTCTATTAATATGACGTATAGAAAAGACAGACATTTATAGAAACAGAACCCAGATTGATGATTGCCAGGGACTGGGGGAAGAGGAAATTAGAAGAAACTGCTTGATGTGTAATGAGTTTTATGTTGGGGTTACAGAAATGTTTCAGAATTCAACAGAAGTAGTAGTTGCATAACATTGTGGATGGATTGACTATGATTGAATTTATCCACTTTAAATGTTTAACCTTGTATTGTGTACATATCACCCCAATAAACTATTTTTTAATATATGGAAGAATTATATCTATTCAAATGGTTATATTTTGAGACCCATCTTAGTTTAAAAATTAATTAAAGACAAATTATGAACATTTAGGTATTGATTCTAGTTTTTGACATCAGGTTAGGGAAAGACTAGTAAAATATAATATATAGATTTAATAGATGTAATAAGCAATACAATAGATATTGAATACAAAGCACAAGCCATAAAAAAAAACATTGGGCGGCTCCTGTGGCTTAAAGGAGTAGGGCGCCGGCCCCATATGCCGGAGGTGGTGGGTTCAAACCCAACCCCAGCCAAAAACTGCAAAAAATAAAAAATAAAAATAAATAAAATATTATTGAATTATACTTCAACAAAATTAAAAAATTTGTTTTTGGTGATGCCTATGGCTGAAAGGAGTAGGGCACCAGCCCCATATGCTGGAGGTGGTGGATTCAAACTCAGCCCCAGCCAAAAAAAAAAAAAAAAAAAAATTTATTTTGTGAAAGATACTGTTAAGAAAAGACCCAGAGTGATGGCTCATGCCTATAATCCCAGCATTTGGGGAAGCTCAGGAAGGAGGATCGCTTAGCCTGTAACTGTAGAATTTTTCAGTAATGTAAGATGTACATATAATTCAGATAAGCCCTTCATGTTGAAAAATCTTTAACATTCAATAAACAATATGATGTTAGACCTAAGATGTGGCAATAATAAATCATGAAAAAGAATTTATATTACAACTAAGGGACAAAGCTCACACCTTCTACCCCTTGGTGTAGAGTAGACTCAGCTGGTCGAGTTATAGAGGTTAAATTCATACTGTGTCACAGTCAAAGTGGTCAAGACACTACAGAGTTGTTCAATATATAAAGTACATGTGGTGCCTGTCTAGCCTATGAAAATTAGTTCAGGTTAAGAGGGTGGTCAGTATAGGGAGGTGGTCATTGATGGAGGTTCTAGGGTACAACCATTCTAAATTTTTAAAGAACCAGCATGTCATAAAGAACCTCTAGATTTATACACACGTTTACTTACTTCCAGAGCTGAAGTAAAACCGCTTGTACACATTTAAGAAATCAGAGGTCTAAGGTTTATTTCAATATAGGGACTCTTGGTGTTTAAGGTACAGAGCAAGCAAGCAATTATGGGAAAGAGGAATCTGAGGAACTCCCCAGGCAAGCAGAAAGCAAGAAGTTAGGAAAATTATTATGTCAAAACACCAAGCAGAAACAACCAGTATGCAGTGTACTTGTATGTATTTTCTGGAAGAGCTGATCACTAGTACTTCACAGAGAAACGTTACATAAATCAGAACATTCAACGGTTAACCCTAAAAAAATTAAAAAGTAGAAATGTTCATCTGGACTTGTGTCTGTCTGTAAATCTAATCTGTCATTTGACACTTAAAACAGGTAAGGCATGAAACATAATGTAAGGATATAGTGATCATTTACAAATAATATCATATGATGAGGAGAACATTAGCCCAAGGGAAAGACAGACAATAATCAGGAAACTACCTAAGAATATTTCTTTGAGCAAATAGAATTCTTAAGGGAGGAAATAATTCCCAAATGTCTTAGGTGAGGTCAGTTGATTGTACCTCTTTCGTAGGAGAATTAAGCAACTCTCCTGAAAGAACATTTTGCAAATTAACTCTGTAGTAAATACTAAAAGAAGGACAACTCAACTTAAATAGACAAACTAACAATAACTATGTGTAGATAAACATACAGAATTAAATGAGTCAACCTTTTTTTTCAGTAGCCATTCAGAGTGTGTTTTTGTTGTTGTTGTTATTGTTGTTGTTTTGCAGTTTTGGCCAGGGGCTGGGTTTGAACCCGCCACCTCCGGCATATGGGGCCAGTGCCCTACTCCTTTGAGCCACAGACACTGCCCTATTTTTTTAAGAGACAGTCTCACTTTGTCGCCTTCGGTAGAATGCCTTGGCATCACAGCTCACAGCAACCTCCAACTCCTTGGCTTAGGTGATTCTCTTGCCTCAGCCTCCCAGGTAGCTGGGACTATAGATGCCAGCCACATGCCCAACTATTTTTCATTGCAAGTTTGGCCAGGGCCCGGTTTGAACCTACCACCCTGGGTATATGGGGCTGGTGCCCTACCCACTGAGCCACAGGCAACATCCATCCAATCAGAGTGTTTAAAGAATGAAAGATGCATTCTTTTATGGCTGAGTAGTATTCCTTGGTATACATATGCAACATTTTATTAATCCATTTATGAATTGATAGGTTCTGGGGTTTATTACACATCTTTACAATTATCAATTGTTCTATGATGAGCATTCTAGTGCAGGTGGCATTTTATAAAATGATTTATTTTCTTTAGGTAAATACCCACTAGTGGGTTGCTGTATCTAAAGGTAGGTCTACTGCTAGTTCTTTGAGGACTTTCCGTACTGTTTTCCTTAAAGGTTGTACTAATTTGCAGTCCCACCAATAGCGTATGAGCATTAATTTCTCTTGCATGCATGCCAGCATTTGTAATGTTTGGTCTTTTTAATAAAATCCATTCTAGAACTGGAGGTCATTATCATGAGTGAAGTAGCTAAAGAATAGAAAAACCTCACATGTACTTGCTCTTAAATTAGAACTTGTCCCGTCCTGCGGGACACGGTTATTCGTGGGGCGAGGGGGACCTAGCCTGGAAAAGAATAGGCGAGAAAGAGGAAGCGAGACCAAGCAGATTCCTTGTCAAGGTCTGTTTTAATGGAGGTAATAGGTCAGTTTTTAAAACACTCAGAGAAGACAAGGGGTGGGGCAGAGGAATGCGGGAGTTAGAGCTTGCATCAGTCTCCTGCTGGGAATGTAAACGATGTGTCTGAAACATTTTATGGCTTCTCTGGAAAAAACAGCTCCTTGTCTGATAAGGGAAAAGCAGCTCCTTATCTGATAAAAGTTAGCACACTCTTGGGGGTGGGGATGGGCAGCCATCTGGCGTCATTTAGCTCCTGACAAGAACTAACCAATGAGCACACAGATGCACAGGGAAGTAAAACTCAGTGAAATCAAACAGGATAAAGGGGGCAAAAAATCCTCTCAGCTTCTTAGGATCTTCTTTGTCCATGTTCAGTTATTTTTCCTCAGCCAGGCACAGAGTTGCCCAGTGCCCGTCCGGCTCTCACTTGCCCCGGCGCTATCTCTGTGGAGCTCCATGTACTGCAATGAGGCCTCCTTTATAGCAGCCCGTATAGCCTATGGCTAGGAGGAGTGAGAGTTATAGGAAACACCTGTAATGGAACACCTTGGTGAAAAGGGCATGGAGAGAGATTTGGTTCTAACAAGCATGAGTGAGCTTGCGAGATGAGACATTGGTGAATTGGCAGTCTCTACACCTGTGGGGTTGAAAGGCACGAGCTCAGCCTTATATTAGGCTGGAGGAGCAGGCAGTCAAGAGGCATGCGCATTCTATCACGGATCCACTTACTCTGACTCTGTCTCCTCTCCTGCCTGCAGAACGCCAGTGCAGCGTCTCTGCTGAAGATTACCAAGCTCTGCTAAAGACTAAGAGCTATGTGTTCTAAGAAGACTCTGTCTCTCTTTCCAGCTAAAGTAGATAGCCCTCAAGCACCTATGAGAAACTGTTCCTGAGCAAGGTAGCTTAGTGGTCCACGTCCAGAACCTACCTAAGCTGGGCCCGAGACCTGGCTAGTCCTGGGCCCTGACATTCCTTCGGCCTTTTTCTTCTTCTGTTCTGAGTATCACCCGAAAATCAAAGGAGAACGCCCCGGCCTATCCATTGGTGATGTTGCACAGAAGCTGGAAGAGATGTGGAATGACAATGCTATGGATGACAAGCAGCCTTATGAAAAGAAGGCTGCAAAGCTGAAGGAAAAATACAAAAAGGATATTGCTGCAGACCAAGCTAAAGGAAAGCCTGATGCAGCAAGAAAGGGAGTAGTCAAGGCTGAAAAAAGCAAGAAAAAGAAGGAAGAGGAGGAAGATGAAGAAGAACATGGTGATAATGAATAAGTTAGTTCTAGCACAGTTTTTTTATTTTCTTGTCTATAAAGCATTTAACCCCCCCCCCCGTACACAACTCATTCCTTTTAAGGAAAAAAATTGAAATGTAAGGCTGAAATGTAAGATTTATTTTTAAACTGTGCAGTGTCTTTTTTCCATAGTTAACACATTACCGAATGTGTCTTCCTGGTGGTATTTTCAATAACCACTAACCTTGCTTGGTACAGTATGGGGGTTGCAAATTGACATGGAAATTTAAAGCAGATTCCTGGTGGCGCACAGCACAAATTAGTTATGTATGGGGATGATAGTTTTTTCATCTTCAGTTGTCGCTGATGCAGCTTATACGAAATAATTGTTCTGTTAACTGAATACCACTCTGTAATTGCAAAAAAAAAAGTTTCAGCTGTTTTGTTGACATTCTGAATGCTTCTATGTAAATACAATTTTTTTATTAAAAAAATATATACTTGTACGTGTATAATGTCACATATCTGACCGCCTATCCCATTTTGACCTTTGTCAATTTCTTTTGTAAGCATTCATTGGAAGTTTCTATTTCCAGTTTTTCATTTCTAAAATGAAAAACTGGAATGGAGACCTTAAAAATGCTATTTTTACATTATTTTCTTCAGGTAAATACCCACTAGTGGGTTGCTGGATCTTTCCTACCAGAATTTCACATTCCTACCAGAATTATCTTCTAGTTGTTCCGATTGTATTATTATCTATTATTAAACTCTGTAGTGGCATCTCCTTACATTTCTGGGCCTGTCCCACTTTAATTTTTCAGTTCTCTACAAACCCTATTATCCAAGAGAAAAGGAATTTTCTTTGTAATACCCTGAATATATTAACATTACTTCATGATAATATAGATACACAATGAAATTTATGTATATTGAATATATAAAACATGGAATACAGACATTAATATACATATGAATACACACATACCATATGTATATATATACATGTACACATACCACAAATATGCATATTCATACCATATCTAAACATACAATTTTACCTTGAATATTTGGTTATACTGTTCTCTCCTTCTGAATAGCATTTTTGTATTCTCCCCTTACTAAATGTTACCTCACATCTCAAAATACCACCTCTTCAGTGTGAGTTTGGTCCATTCTCCCCACACAACTGGTCATCTGCGTGCATTCCTGTCGTTTCCTTCTATCAAAAGGCCTCAAGGATTACAAACTTTGTTTCCTCCAAGAACACTATGCTTCTGTCCCCGTTAATGACTGGTAGAGAATGTCTTGTTCAGAATAGACATGTAGTATTTTTTAACTTTTGTGAATTCATGAGATTGTTGTGGCCTCAAGTCATTTATGTACCTGAGTGAAGAACCTTTTGTTTTTGTTTTCTGCTGCCTCCTCAAAGTAGCCTAGTTCTTGGCTCATTATAAGTAGTGTGTGCGTGTAGGTTTAATGAATAACTGCAGAGTTTTCTAAATGTGATGAGAATGCTCCGACTAGATTAACGGAGAATGAAGGTAAAATTATGTATCTGGCATCTCCTAAAAGTTCGAGAAAACCAAGAAAGCCTTTATAAATAATATCTGACTGCAATAAAATTTCAAAATTAATAAATACCCCATTCATTTGAAAATATATCATGAAATATATTCTGTATAAGTACATTCATTTTCTTATTTTCATTATTGAATTATTTTGATGATTTAATTATCACACTTTATCTTTTCAAGACATGACATTTCAAGTCCAAGAGAACTAAAGGTTTTCACAAATTACTTTAAATGTTCTCTTTCCCTCAACATAGCTAATCATTTAAAGCAATAATAATTTCATTTTTTGTTTGTTTGTCTGTATCTCTCCAGATAACACATATCTGTGTCGCTGGCTGGATGTAATGCAAGGAAGGGACAAAGATGAAATGGAAACATCTTCCTTTTTTGGTCATAACATCACTCCTCAGCTTGTCAAGAAATCACCCATCTCTGGCCCAGCTCATTCCAGGTAAGGACTGTGCATTTGTTTCATCAACACTTAACCAGTGTTCTGTCTTTGCTTTAAATCCATTTTGATTTCACATATTATAAAACAAATTTGTTCGTTTTCTCTGGAACACGTGAGTCTGTGTGAATGTCTTCTTGAGTATGTGTGGTGATACATTTCAGGGACCGAATGATTATTCTCGAATACAGAGCACTGTCTGAATTCTCAACAGGAACAGAAAATTGAGAAAAATTCACTGTTACTGACACAAGGAGTTATTATATTAACCAAGTGAGTTTTTGAGTGGTGGAAGAATCACAAAAATAGGGACAATATTTAGAACACCCAATGAAAAACGACATCTCAATACGTGTCAGTACCGTAGAAAAAGAACATCGGAAAAGTGAAAGGTTTAAGACTGAAATTCCTTTAGAGTAGTGACAAGTTAATTAACAGGCTGAACATCAGAATAAAAATGGGACTTGCTGCTGGGTTGCTACCATAGTTACCATTGTTTTGGGTGAAGATAGAAGCCTCTTTCCTTGATTCCTGGAAGTTCTAATTTTATTAATAGTATAAGAATAACATTTCTGTAAAACATTTCATTTAAACCGTTCTACAGGCATTAACAAACCAAATGCTATAGTGAAGAAAAATAGAATAATATATTGACGTACTAATGCAACTATAATTTCAAGTTTTCTCTTAGATAAAGTAGGGAAAATTGTATTGAATATGTCATCATACTTTAGCTAAGTTACTCATATAATATGGCTTATGAAGTTTCATTAGACCAAACTATGAAGCTTTGTTTTCCTTTGCTTCCTTTATTTTTGTATTTATTTGTATCCACATACAATTCAAAGACTTTAAAAAGCCCAAGAGCTTCATTTTTCTCCCCTGCTGGAATGAGATTGAAAGTTTCACCTAGAAGATAAAGTAGATATGAACAAATAATCTGACTTAAATGCTTATTAAATTATTTCCTGGGGCAGCACCTGTGGCTCAAAGGACTAGGGTGCCAGCCCCATATGCCGGAGGTGTCGGGTTCAAACCCAGCCCTGGCCAAAAAAATAAATAAATATATTTCCATATGCGTGAAGCATATATAAAATGTAATTCTGTTATTTAAAAAGCCCATTTAGCAACATGGTACTGAATTAGACTTATACAATGAAATTATTGAGTTTTAAATTTTAACTTGTTCCTACATCCCTTCTCTCACCACTACTCTATTGTGTATTGATTAAGACAAATGTACGAACCAAATATCAAAAACTGACAATATAGAAACTGTCATGAGTTTTTTAAATAAATATAGGAGAAAAGCAAAACAAATATAAGTACAAATGAATTCACTGTTTCGTAGATACTGGGATAAAGAGGAAATTTGTGAAAATGTTTTAAAAACTACTACTATCGATGTCAATAATTGTCTAGATAATAATTGTCCTTTAAGTGTCTGGCCAGCTAGTAAGTGCTACAGATCAACAAATCTAGTACACTGTCTAGTGACTGAGTAGGTTTTTGAACCCCAAAATGGTTTGAAGAAGGAATGCTTGCATGAGAGTAGATGGTGGGGAGGTATAAGGTTTATCCAGGGAATAAAAACATAACTTTTCATTCCAAAGGGTATTGTACAATTTTAGAGAAGACAAATCAACTTGAACATTTAAGTGCAAAATTTATCAAAACTCAGTAATTACTGCCTTATCAGGAAACCTAAAGAGGTCTTAAAGAACATGAATATATCACCCAATACAGTCTGTTGATGTGTTGATGGTGCTAAAGGTGAGATGGATTGGTTATTGGTTAGTTAAAAATATAAATTGGTTACTCAGAACCCATTTTGAGGCAACATGTTAAAAATAAAAAAGTATACCCCTAAATGGAATGCATACAATCAGATATCTTATTTTTTCAAGACCACAGAGTTCAAGAATCATTTCAAAGTAATTTATCTGTCAGAAGAAATATGCTGTTAGCTTTTCAAAAGGAACACCTGCAGAGGGAAAGTCATTTTTATAACTGCCTCCATCTAGATGGCATTGGTTTCAGGCTAGGGAGGTTAGAAAACCTACAGAAAACCTCATCCTCACAATGTCCCCTCCTTCCTGTTCATTTCAGAATGGGGGGAAGTCCTGATTCCTTTTGTTGTGGTTGTTCTAGCTTGGCTATGTTCATTAAGACCCTGGATCTGTGCTGAATTTAGCATAGCTCAGAGGGAGCAAAAATGGGCTTAGCTTTGAAGATCAAAACTCAGTGTTTTTTAAAACATACAGTTTCTTATTGAACAAATTTACTTTCACTCTTTCCCTTGAGAAAAGAATATCCCCCATCAGAAATCTATTTCTAATAATAAAAAAATCAGATAAAAAAGTCAGATAAATAAAAATAATTTAACATGTTTATAAAAAAATCAAGAAAAATAAAGTTTTATAGTACTTGACTAGATGATTTATCATTAGCAGAAGAGTCTACTAGAATGGATGTCTCAAGGTACAAAATAAAAGAGTCATTAAGAAAGTCAACATAAAGCAGATTATTTTATTAATAACTAAAAAGCGGAGTCTAGGAGTGATTGGGACTCTCCAACCATTCAAGTCGAAACCTTCATTGCTATGGAACCCATTAAAATCTGCCTCCTTTTTACTGAAACCACTGATATTCATCATGTTAATTTACAAAATCTCTAATTCTCATATAAAATATATTCTCTAACCAAATGAGGTTATCCCTTGAGGTATGCCTTATAGGACATAGACCACGTCTTTATTTAATTTCTTCTGGAAAGGAATCTGACAGATGCCAGTCTTTTCAATTTGAATATACATTGCAACAGATGGCAAGAAAGCCATGAAAGGCAATGTTAAATGATATGTTTTGAAAGCATGCATTTCACTTACAGTGGAATCGCATTGAAATTTTGAACATTTATGGTAAAAAATTTTAAAAGGTTGAATTCTAGGTTTATATTGCAAGATTTTAAATGGATATAGATGGAGGAAAAGGCTTATAAGGTTTTATTTCTATTTCAGTACATCAGACAGCCCACTTTAAAGATAATCATGATTTATTTATTTTTTTCTTCATTCTCTAAATGTGCAACAGTGTTTTTCTTCATTAAAGATGCAGGTGAAAGACAAGGTTATTTCCTTCTGCCCTGCCGTGTCAAGAAGCCGCACAGTGAAATTTTCTGAAATGATTTACTGCTTATCCACCCTGCTCATCCACTCACCACCACTTCAGTATCTTGTCGTTATACTCCAGGGATGTAGAAGGAGCTGTTATCGGGGTTTCCCTCATCCACAGATAACTTACACATTAAAAAAGAGAAAGCTTCCTTCTATAAAATTCTAGAAATAATAGTGAATATATGCATAAAATCTCCATTCATTTCTAATTCGGGAATCTCTTTGTGTTTATATGTTAAATACATTTTGAATAAACTTCGGGAATTATTTCATGCTTTTAAAAATATTTGCATATGAAAATATATTCAAAGTAAAATTTTTTGAATCTAAATATGACAGAATAAGCATTTTTTGAAATTCTTTATTGAACAAATTATGTTACATGCGTGCTTCTTACAGGTTTTTATTCACAGAAATAGTTTTCTAAAATTTATATTTAGGTCTATAGCAGGGTAACCATGGACAATAATTAGAAAATAATTAGAATTTTCCTAGGCATTTTGCATGCATTTTTTAACTACATTGACTATTCAGAAATTAATCACTTTTTAAAAAAAACACGAAAAGTTACTAATAGAATATAATAATTAGGTATAAAAGTACATTAACATGCATTTAATTCCTATAATTCTCCAATGATAGAGGTATTATACACAAAAGCAATTTGATTTTATAAGGTACTCCACAAATGTATATGACTGGAAAATTGTTTCTCAATGTGTTTTCCATAGACTTTTTAAAATACCCGACATGTTTGTTAAAAATAGTCTCCTAAGGCCCATAGCAGAATTATTGAAATAAACAGACTTGATTTAAAGCCTAGGAATCTGCAGTTTACACTTAAAGAATATTTATTCTCTGAGGATGAACTCTCATTAGAAAGGGATGAAAGTATTTGGAGACACTTATTTCCTATATGGGAAGGATATAGAGGAATAGATTTGAAGCTACTGCTGGTTTATTTTTTTATTTGTTTGTTTTTCTTGGGGGTATGGGTCCTGGTTCCTAGAATCCGGCTGACCTGTTTATGTGGTGGAACTAGGAAGATCAACCAAGGCACAGCTTGATAAATGAGTAGAAACTGAAGCAAAACAAAAGTAGTACGGGCAGCATGAAGAGAAAGCACAAGTAACTTCACGCAAGCTTTAGTGTAACAGAAATATTCTAGAAGAACAAAGAGAAAGCTTAGAGCACTTCTAGAGATTGAAGTAGGTCCCTCTTGTGAGTGAGAAGAAAGAGACAGACACAAGGGCAGTGTAAAGATATAAATATCCCCTTTCCCTGCCTTTTAAATTGTTTGTGTATCTCTTTTTTGGTCCTCTCTGTGTCTCCAGGCACCTCTGCCCTTTTATTGATCACTAATGACCTAGGCTACTTCATTGGGTAGCCTTTTCTTTTTCCTCTTGGGTGAGAACTTCTGAGTGCTGATCTAACTATTGATTTTACCAATAGTTGGGGGTCTTTGTGATGTATAGGGTTCACCTTATGCCCAAGCATGGAAACTGTTTCTGTGCAGAATATGCTTGATTAATTGAGTCACGGTATTCCCATAGTGTTTTTCTGACCCTTCCAAACTCCCTTATTTAGCAAGCCATGCTTTCTTTCAATCCTCCTTGAAGCTTCTTTCTTTATACTTTCTCAGTTTTTGTTTATGATCCTTGCTATTTTCAATGTATAATAAGATTTCTAGACTCAAAATATAATTGTTCATATCGGATGAAAGACATTAACTCCATACAAAAAGCCAGTGAATAGATCAGTGATAATTAATCTATGTTATTGAAGATGACTTTATGGAGTTCTAACTTAGGTTTGCTAGTGGGTACAATTCTCCCTAAATTTGGTACACATTTTAGACATTAAGTGGCTGAGAATTTATAACAAACTAGAAAAATGTGTCAATTATGCCAGTATTCTGTCAAAGAGGCTAAGATCTGGGCTACATTAAGACGTACAGGAACCCTAGACACTTCTACCTTCATGAGTCCCTTTCCTCCATAAATGAATATTTTAAAACTATATTGAAGAAATGTAATCTTTCACTATAAAAGTTCACTTTTTTCTTCTTATTTTGAGACAATATATCATAGTGGACCCTAACAGTGTTGTTGGCACATGGTAATAGCACTATGTCTAGTGATATAACAGGTCTTCAAAGAATGTTTAGATGACTAAATATGACTTATACTCAAATATGTTGCCTAAATACAATACTCACTACCAAAACTTACTTTTACATGTTTCCACAAGCTTTATAGAAGAAAATTATGAGAAACCAAATACTCTCTGGATATTGCTTTTTGCATCTTAATTTTAATAACACTAATAAAACACCCATCCACTTTACAAAGCTATCACCTGGCAGTTCTCTTGTTGATGACACACTGGTTGCTAACATGCTGTGTTTCCTGTCCTATATTTTTATGCAAAATCAGGTGTGGGCTACTGGGAGCTGTGAAGGAGATTGGGTAGCTGAATCCAAGGACTGTATTGCGGGTGGTTCTTAGTGGGAGTGCTGAAGGCCCCTTTCCACGCATAGTCCCCTCTCTTTACACTCGAGATTATATCCATCTTCAAGTTTATACGAATTATTTAATTATTATATAGTTTTACTTAATATATGTGAATCCCTACACAACATACAGTTTCAGGGAGGCATTTCAAAATGTATATGAATGGATAGATACTATATCTGCATCTCTGATTTTTTTCTTTTTATTCCCAGTGGTCTATTATGTTCACTGCTTTATCTCTGGCCATAAGAGTATGGGCCTCATACACAATGGGCACTAAGAAAGGCAGAGGATGAAGGAATAATAAAAGGAAGGAAGGAAAACTTAGGAGATATTGAGACCATCAGAATGTCCTGGTGGAGAAAAAGGTGACTTTGTGTTCTTATGGGTATGTGTTTGGACAATGTCTCTATTATTCATTAGTTGTGTGACCTTAGTAAATAACTTAATCTCTCTCTCTTTGTCACTTTAAAAAGAGAGAGAGATTAAAAGAGACTTTGTCTCTTATACACTTTATTGGTGTAAGAACTAACTCATGAGATTTGTGTGTCAATTGTAGATAAAATGATCTAAAGGCTTTAGACACTGAGTGATTGCTACATATGGAAGTTGCTTTTTCTAACGTTGATGATAATATTAGTATCTATGAACAGGTGTCCTAACTGAGTCTGAGCTATAAGGTTGTAGTGAGACATTAATTATAAGTGCCATTTGGATTCCTTCTTCTATACATCTCTGCCTATCAATGCTCAGCTCTCTTTGAAGAGAATAAAGAAGTCAGTTTCTCTTTTGTTTTGTTTTAAGAATGAGAGCACTAATACCAAGGAATAAACAATTTTTATGAAAAGTTAATGTGGGCGGTGCCTGTGGCTCAAAGGAGTAGGCTGCTGACCCCATATGCCAGAGGTGGTGGGCTGAAGCCCAGCCCCAGCCAAAAACAGCAATAAAAAAAAAAAAAGTTAAATTAATATGCTGTTAAGGGAAGGGAACCCAAATTCTGGAAAATAAGGTAAAGATATTTATTCTGAATGTATATGATAGAGGCCTGGAACAAATGTCCAAATCTCTGTCATACACAGAGAAAATGTCCCCGGGATAGCTAGATTACAGTTTGGTTTTATACATTCATGGAGACAAGAATTACAGGTAAAATCATCAGATCATAACACAATATGTTGAGGGTATACCTTGGTTTGGGCTGAAAAGGTGTTGTGTGTAGGGGTGGGACTTATGGGTTATAGGTTGTTTTAAAGATTCTTTGATATATAATTGCTAAAGAAATGAAACTTTCTCTAAAGGCTGAGAATACTATAAGATAAGAATGTCTGTATATCAGGCCATTTACCTAACTTCAAGTGACCTTTGAGTAAATGATGGCCTGCACATGTGGTTTAAACTTGGTCTTGCATAGCCTTAGGCTTGTTGGTGTATTACAACGTGTCTGTCCAAGAAGGGAGGGGACATGAAGGGCATGTCTGACCTCTCTTCTCATGACCTGCAACTCAATTTTCAGTTATTTCTGGGGTCCCCTTGTCCAAAAGGGGGTACATTCAGTCAGCTGGGAGCTTAAGCTTTTAGTTCATATGACATATGTTTGCAAATTGTAAATATTATGAGGTTAACGGCATTTTAATTTTTAAGCTAACTTCACTGGGATGTATAAAACAAACAAACAGATAAACAAATCTGAGATGGAAATGTTTTTGAGAATTTCTCTCCTATGTTTTGAGCAAGGCCATCTTGTTTTGGTTTTAACCTCTGTCAGAGATCTCCAAGACCCTGAATTGTACAGCAAGTTCACCTAAGTCAAAGTGAGAGCAAGGGACACAGGAGGTGGCAATAAAGCAGATGGGACACCAGTGCAGGAGAAAAAGAATTCAGTTTATTTAAAGAAAAGAAAAGGAGTAGATTTTATTTAAAGTAAAGAATAGACAAGCATAGACTTTTCCTGAGAGATTGGGAAAGGGACTCAGGAGTCAGAGTGTGCAGGAACCAATACAGACAAAAAAATTCTGAGGCACCAGTTGGAAGAGGAAGTAGCTTTATTTGCTGGCTGGGAGACTCAGTGGACTAGCATCCCCAAAACCAAGTTCACCAACTCAATTTCTGGCCTTCCTTTTATACAGTCCTTGAGCTTGTGTAGATGTGAAAATCTCATGATTCAGGGGTCAGGCTGGCACATGCCCTTGGTGCACGGCTGCCTGTCCTGAAAGACAACAGAAGGTCAAGGTAGTTACAAGGTTATTACACAGTTTCAACATGCATCCTCTGAAGTGCATTTAGATAACAGGAATGTCTGCTATAGTGAGGGCTTTGTTTAGTAGCTTCGTAATTATGGCAGACTGCCACACAACGCCTGCATAGTTACTGGGGCAGAGACCACACTGCTTCTCTCCCCTGCCTCTAGAGGGGACGCCACATAGACTCAGTACACAAGTATAAGCATCTTGTCTTAGTTCCGCCTAGAATTATCTGTAAAGCTTTTCAGTGGTCCCACTAGGTCTTTAGGTATTCTTGTCTACCTCTTGGTCACAGATTACCTCAGTAGCCAGATGTGCCCATTTTCCTTCTCTGTTTAGCCATTATGCCACCTGCCATTTGTATGGTGGTACCTATTAGTCCTGTGATGTTTGTGAACTTGCTGTGTGCTCTGTTCTGTAACAGTGACCCTTATTTCACTTTGTCTTACAAACTTTGTGCATTTTGTGGAGAACAGGACAGACTTGATCAACTGAGTCACAAGATCCCTGAAACTCATGGTTTGCTGCATGGCCATTTTTAATTTTCTTGTCTAGGGGGCCAGACTTTTCTTCTACTTCCCCACAGACCCTTTCCATTCTTAATTACCCTCTCTTATAAATAATTCTGGAATCATCTGTGAGTTATGCTACTCCATGATCCATAATAGGTCTGATAAATCATTTATAAATGCAGCTTTAATTTTCTGTAAATATATTTGAACAACATAGAAATTATAAAAGAAATGTATATTGACAACAAGATTATATTCATACTTGATATAGGAATTGTAGGCTTATAACTAGTGAACGTGCATGTGTACATATAAAGGCGCACACACGCACACACACTTAGGACTCGCAAACCACAGAGTTCTCCTGTTACAACTCAGGACTCATGTATTACATTCATCTGTTCTGAGACTATCTTGTGAGTCAATATATTTATTTATTCCCACCCCTTGATAGTCATTGATTCAGTAATTGAGCATAATGTCAATGATTTCAGAAATATCTGAACAAGCATTTTCTCCCTTTCCTGAGAAAATAAAACTCCACTCAAAGTGGAGAAATGAAAATCAATTCCCATTTCGTTCTGCACAAAACAGTAGTTTAGCAATCTTTCCCTATTAAAAAAAAGTATATGTGTATAAACATGTGCCTGTATACACATGTATATATATATATACATACATATATATGATACATATGTATATATAGATACATAGAAATAAGTAATTTCATACTCACTCAGATTGCACCTATCTATTCTTTCTACCTATATGAAATAATGACACAAACTGTTGTTGGGCAAAGGGGACACTTTTTGAGAGTTTGCTGAAAAATCAACTCACAATAAAGCAACTCCATAAGAGAAAATATGTACATGTTATTGTTATGATATGCACAGGGAGAAACACAGTGATTGCTCAATATCCCAATGACACCAAAATACTTCTATGTGCATGCCTTTATTTCAGAGGGGAGAGAGAAGATGAGAAATATAGGTAATTTTGTTGAATGGCAATAAATGATTACTCGGGAGGATGAATAGATACTTCGAAAAATGAATGGATGGAGTGAAACAAATTGACTTTGGAAATTAAATTAAACCAAGAAGCTTGTCTTATGTTTAAAATATGTTGGCCTAGGTCTGTTTCCATTCTTCATCTTCTTTCCTGCAATAGATATTGAGATAACAGGGAGAGGAAGGAAAAACAATTGGTCTTCTTGATGGGTCCCTCTGGTCTTTATGAAGATAGAGGAAAGCCCTTTCCAAGGTCTGTTGATTTCTAGGGGCCTTTAATTCAAAATGTTCTTTATAACCAAGGAGTCCTTTCTAGGGCCAAAATTCCCTGTACGCCTTCACTGTATTCATGTGCCAGCCAAGTTGGGAGTTTTATTTCAATTAATTTTTAAATTGTTAATAATAAATCATTAAATATATAGGTATTGGGATTTGTGGTCCTGATTCCCTGAACTCAGTTCACTGGTTCAATTACTTGGTGAAAATAGAAAGTTCAACCAAGGGACAGTAGGAATAGAAAGTGGAAGTGTGTGGAAACTGAAAGGGAAACTGGAGCGGCACAGTTGTCATGAACAGAAAGCAAAAGTAACTTCCTGCAGCCTTTAGTAAACAAAGGTGAGTTTTACTTAAGAATACAAAGACAGCCTAGAGCACTTCTGAAGAGAGTTGGAAGTGGGTCCCCCCACAAATGAGAGGAGAGGGAGAGAGAGACATACATGAGGGTCGTGTAGGGACATAAATATCCTCTTTCTCTCCCTTTGAAATGCTTTGTAACATTTTCATTAATCTCTCTGTGTTTCTGAGCACCTTCATCCTTCATCCTTTTCTATTGGTGACTGATTGCCTGGGCTACCTCATAGGCACATTGTTTCTCTCTCTCTCTCTCTCCCTCTCTCTCTCTCTCCCCCTCTCTCTCCCTCTTTTTGGAAATAATTGCTAAGTGCCAATCACAGTGTTCCCATGATGTTTCTGTGGGCCCTCCAGACTTCCGTATTCAGCAGGCCAGGCTTTTCTCCCATCCCTCTTGAAATGGCTTTCTTTGTCCCTTCTCATGCTGTTTGTGCAAAGTGACAGCGTGTTTTATCTTTTCAATTACTTTTTGTTTTGCTTTGGCTGAGGCTTAGTATATTCAGCCTGAGTAAGTAAACACTGCCTTCGAAGTATTGAAACTGTCTATATTAAAATAATGTAGAGCTATATGAAATAAATAGTAATTAAAATATGATTTTTATAAAAGTATATTAATAGAAGTTAACCAGCCATTGTTCCCTACTGTGGTAACTGGTTACAGTTTAATGGCACTGTCCTCCCTAATAAGGGCAAGATTTGTGACTTCTCTACTACCTCTATAGATAACATTGTATTGTAAAGCCCAGGAACTTGTGCTTCTGTAGAAAGCATAACTATGACAAAGCCCAGGACTGGTTTTTGAAGTATTTTTCAGACTCTGCATTCCAGGGGACCCAATGGTGCATTTCTACCAGACCCATGGATAGAAGTGGAAATAAATCCAAAGCCTTGAGAGTCCCCTCTTGGTTGGGAGGAAATCTCCCAACTGAGAAGATAGACTCTGCTTCCCAACTCTATGAGTTCATGTTCTGCCAATCGGCAATCACAGTTCTCTAGTCCTTTTCCATCCAACTGTCTTTTAAAAACCTTTCTCCCAAATTCTCAGGCAGACAGATTTGAGAAATCCCTTCCATCTCTTTGCATGGCACCTGTGAAGTTAAATGTTTTCTCTGTTATAATCCCTAATATGTCAGTGTAATAGCTTCCTCCTGAGCAGTAGATAATAAACCTGGTTGGGCTGTAACAGTATTTAAATTAAATATAAATGCTTTTAAGATAAGCACTTTTCTGCTCCAAATGGTACATGTTTCAGTTTTAAATTTACATTACATGTAATGCTCAACTAATTGTGTGAGTAATTTATAGTTGTTAAAATTGGCTGTTGATTACTTTTTTTTTGCAGTTTTTGTCTGGGGCTGGGTTTGAACCTGCCAACTCTGGCCTATGGGGGTGGCGCCCTACTCCTTTGAGCCACAGGCGCCACTCTGTTGATTTCATTTTTTTTATATATTTTTTATTTGAGACAGAGCCTCAAGCTGTCTACCCTGGGTAGAGTGCTATGGTATGACAGCTCACAGCAACCTCCAACTCCTGGGCTCAAGCAAGTCTCCTGCCTCCACCTCCCAAGTAGCTGGGACTACAGGCAGCCGCTACAATGCCCAGCTATTCTTTTTTTTGGTTGTAACCCTCATTGTTGTTTGGCAGGCCTGGGCTGGATTCAAACCCATCAGCTCAGGTGTATGTGGCTGGCACCTTAGCCGCTTGAGCCACAGATGCCGAGCTGATTTCATTTTTAAAGGCATTATTTTGTTATGGCAAATGTACTCCCATCCATCATTTGTATTTACTATGTTTATGTTAATATTGATATCTTTAAAAAAATGCTAGGGGATTGTACTAAATACCTCTTCATTTATGCTACTGTTAATGGGGAAAAAAAGAACTCTACAATTCTGTGAAATAATGTAAAAATGTTTATTCAGAGACAGATGTGTGTAACTGGCCTGTAACACCTGGACTCTTGAGGAACTGAGAAAATGGACCCATTACTGAAAGTTCAGTGCTTGTCCCTGAGGTCAAATCAGCCTGAACAAAAAACAAGGACAAGTGGTTAAAAGAAAAGAGAAAATTATTAATTTGTAAGCAAATGCAGAAGGCAGTGGCTAGCATCACAAAGACCTCCATCCTGCCTTTAAATGGAAATACAGGGCTTTGTAAATGGAGCGAAGGTTAGATGTAGCCTATGTGACCAGTGTCACATATTGTGGCTTCTGCCTATTGTTTTTAACTATAGTTGGTAGTTTATGTTGACTTTATCTCTGGTGACAGCAATTTTGTGACCTTTGTGAACAATTCCGTTGAGCCATCTCCTGTGGTTTAAGACTGTGGTCCCCAACCCCAGGTTGCAGATTAGTACTGCTCTGTGGCCTATTTGGAACAAGGATCACTGGCTTAAGAAAATAATGTTTTCCTGACCCTTTGATTACTGGCCTCAGGCAGGAATGCAGGTTTTAGTTCTCAAAAAGTATGGAATTTAAAGAGACAATGCATAAAACTTTTTGTTGCCCTTTTGTCTGACCTTTACCTCTGTTATATCCCTATAGTATCTGTGTTACAGTGTTGTTTATATCTTTGTAGAAATAGGAATTACAGGTACAATCCTAGGATCCTAAGTATATTTGCAGAGAACATTGGGTGGCCTGGGAAGGTAGTAGATCTCAAAGGGAATGAAGGCACCTAAACTTCATAGGTGGGTTTAAAGATTCCTTAGCTTGGGTGGTGCCTATGGCTCAAAGGAGTAGGGTGCTGGCCCCATATGCTAGAGGTGGCATGCAAAAAAAAAGATTCCTTGGCTTATAAATCTTCATCTAAAGTCTAAAGTCTTGGAATGTTTTAACTTAAGATAAGGATATCTGTAAATCAAAGCAAGCCTGCATACATTGACCCAAACTCAAAAGATCTGTTAAGTAAATTGATGGCCTGAAGTTGTAATTAATACTTTGTTTTGTATGAGCTCAGGCCAATGAAAGTTTTAGTATATTAATACTAAAAAGAGTAAGTCCAAAAAAAAGGGAGTATGATAAGGCATATCTTACTCCCTTTCTCCTCTTGGATGACATCTTAGATATAAGGTTTTTCTGGGGTACCCTTGGCCAAGAAGGGTTATATTGAGTTAGCTGAAAGGCTTAAGATTTTATTTTAGTTCATACTACATTTAAAATTCAATATTGTAATTATATATACTACAGCTTCAGAAGTTTGTAGAAAGTTTCAAGATCTTTCAAAAATGTTTGTTAGTTTATTTCTTGTCTCAACACTTTCTAATCCCTAAACTTAAAATATTCCTCTAAAACTCATAAATAAAGGAACACAGCATATTTGCTTTTGCTCTGCTATGGCCCTTCATTAAAAGTCAATTTTATGAAAAGAAAAGCCATAAGATGGAGTTTATAATAGCCTCCCTTAAACACTTCCACAGAAAAATTTAAATATTGGAAGGTATTCATCATGACATATGTATGGGTATTATTCTCATATGATTTTTTCCTCTTAAGAACAGACATAGTGCTATATAAATAATTAAGTCAAATTAGTAACAGGTTTAATTAGATAAAATCTTAATGACTAAATATAAAGAAAAATGTTGTCAGCATGGGAACACCATATTAAAAAACATCAGTATCTGAAAAGACTTCGTAGAGGAGACACAGACAAGTAAGTGATTTAAGTTCCTATCTTATAAGACTTACTGACAAATGTCAAGTGGAGTCCAGAAAAACTTGAGGAGGGCATAGAAGACTTTACAGAACAAGTGAACAAGAAGATAAGAAACCGATGATTACTTCACATTTATTATGTACCTACTGAGGGATAGGAACTTTGATGGACCTGTAGCTTTAAGAGTCTAACAAGGTTGAAAAGGGTGACTGGGAAGGAAAATCCCAGGCCCATGCCAAGATGCTGAGCTGAGTGTAAGAAGAGCTCTTGTTTTGTTTGGTAGAAAGAGAAACGTGCACATTGAAGTATGTATGGAAATATTCTCAGGGAGTCAGATTTGAAGTACAAATCTGGAGAAGTCTTTTCATTATGCTGAGCAGTTTTAACTGTAAGGTCTGGTCTGGTCGGTAGGAAGAAAGGAAAGAGTTGAACAATGAAAGTAACCTAATATGTGTATTTTAAAATAGTAGTGATTCAAGTGGAATAATGGTATATTCATTACTTTTATCTTAATTTGGTAATTCAACAAAAGTTTAAAACTACTTTTTTTTTTTTTTCAAAGTTCTCTTATAAGTTTGGTGAAGATGGTGGAGACAGTGTGAATCAGGCAATTTGGGTGTCTGTGGAGAAAAATACATTAAAAACCAATTACACATTCACTTTTGTAATTATAATAAATTACTATTAGAAAGAAGGAAAAATTCTACTTAAATATATAATTGATATTTAAAAGAATAAATGATAGATGGAAATTATATGCAGGAGGAAAATATCTGGCAACAATCTCACTTTGGTTGAGAAAATAGAAATGAAAATGAAACAGGTTTGAAAAAACATGTAGGATATATGGTCTGAGAAAGTGGAAAATAATGGAAAATGAGAAGGAAGTAGAGAGAGGCTAAGAACAATCCCGTGATTTCATTCTTGGAGTTTAAGCCAATGATACTGTCAACAAATTAAGACACCAGGCAAATTGTGACTAGATGTAATACATTCATCACTATATGATTTATAATATGTGATTACTTTTGCAAACATAAAGTATAAGAACAAAATAGTTACAGTCGAATGCTTGATTTTAGAGCTATTATTTAGTTTATGTTTTTGATTAACTTAAATTCGTGATGAACTGAAAATGCCATTTAAAGTCATCATGTACAGATTTATATAAGTATACATATGTACATATTATTTACTATTATAGCTTTATAGATGTTAACATTAGTAGAATCTTCTAGATAATAGAGTTAAAGTTAACACACATAAGATTAATACTGCAATAAAACTATGAAATAAATTTCTGTGTATATATCTGATCTGTTATTCTCTTACTATGACTGTGTTGCTTAAGATTTCTATCCCTTTTTTTACTGAAATAGATACTTTTCTTACATTTTTTATTATTATATATTTGTTGACAATGTATTTAAATATTGATGCCTATATTTAATATTTATATGACAAAGTGTTACAAAGGATTAGAAATGCTATCAAGTGTCCAGTCTTGAAAGAGGGTAAGCACTTAAGGGAAAATAAAGCTAGTGTTTTATTTACTTTTTAAAGACTATCAGTCAGTTCAAGATGAGATCTTAATAACTAGAAAAATTGCCAGCTGTACTTTGGTGCCTTGCCTCTTTATTAGCCTTAGTCTTCTTGTGTAAAGCTTCATTTAATTGTTTAAGTAGATGGAAGCAAACTAACAGACACAGTCAGCTACAAGAGACCCAATGAAGAAGCTTATATTTGTAATCTAGCTGTAGAGCTCAGGACCATTCTGCTTTGATGATCTGGCCTTTGTGATGAACCTGGCTAGAAAAATCCCATGTGTTCACCTAATTAAGCCATCAGAATGCATTGCAGCGAACAGAGTGCCTCATATGCACTGGTATAAGTAATTTTTATTCCTCTATTTCTTGGATAATAGAAAGAGATGCTAACCTAGATTGTGACTGATAGACGCTATATTGTTCGGCTGTTGTAATTATGCCTGAGGGTAAGGAAAGCCTTTGGTAAAAAATTCTCTATTTGCCTGAGACAGTGTCATTACTTCATTCAACTCTTTTCCTCTAGATTTCCCGGTGAGCTTTCATTTATTCTGCTTTTTCTTATTGCTTGCATCTTTCCCCTGTCTACGTGCATGTGCCCTCTGTTGTATAAACAGACAAGGCCTCCGCCATGATTTCACATGGGAGAATTGCTTTGAACATGTTTTCCTTTATTCAGTCAATAATTCATAAATAAAATAGGTGTTCCTGACTAATAAAATGAGGAGAATATATTAACAACTTGACATGAGAATAAGTTAAATTCATGGGTTTTGAAAATAAAAACATGTTGGAATTGGCTTTCTCCCCAAGAATATCCACTGAAGTTTTTTAAGATGTGAATATACACACACACACACACACATATACATAGAGATATGTGTATACTGTGCTGCTCACATATATGTGTGTGTGCATATATGTTTAAATTCATATATGTAAATATAGATGTATGTATAAAACAATATTTGTATCTTTCTAAAATATTCATATATGTCTAAGTATAAACTTATATTTAGACAATATAAAACTTATATAAAGTTTTATATAAGTGTATATGTATTTTAAAATACACTAATGTATTTTAAACTTTATATATATAAAGTTTAAACTTTAAATACACTAATATGTGTATTTTAAAATAGTAGTGCTTCAAGTGGAATAATGGTATATTCATTACTTTTATCTTAATTTGGTAATTCAACAAAAGTTTAAAACTACTTTATTTTTTTTTTCAAAGTTCTTTCTATATAAAGTTTAAACTTTATATAAACTTATATAAAGGTAAGATGTTTTTTATTCTTTTAACTGTATGATTTATTATGACCTGACATTTTTTCCATCAGTGTATTATACATTCCCTAAATTATCAAGTTACTGGGATGATGTATGTACTATCTATACAAATTAGTGCATTTCTTGTATCTGAAAATAACTGTATAGTAATATGTTTCTTGTTTTTCTATCTAAATAGTCTTTCAACTCAATTTTACATTTTGCCCTGTATAGATCCATAGCTGAACATGTGGGGAGAAGGAGAAATTTCCTCTTCATCCTGGAAGTTTGACTAAAAGATCAACTCAAAATAAGACAGATTAATAAGAAAAAGAGATTTGTTTAGCCTGCACATGGGGAGAATCACAGAGTGATTACCCAATATGTCAGTGGTGTCCAGAAATTTATATACTCTCATTTTAGAAGGAAGGGACAGATGAGGAGGAATGTCGGTAATTCTGTTTAGGAGCAATAAATGGTTACTAGGGAGGATGAGGAGATTCTTGAGAGAATGAATGATTGGGAGGAAGAGATTGCCTTGTAAATGGTTCTCTTTGGAAATTAACCTGAGAGACAGACATTATATTTAAAATGATTTGAGCCAGGTCAGATTGTGTTTTTGATCTTCTTTCCTGTAATATTGTGAGATGGCGGGGAAGGTAAGAGAAGTTGATTGTTCTTTTCCCTGTGTCTGGCTTTTATGAAGAAAGCGACAGAGCACTTTCCAATGCCTATTAATCTCGAAAGGTCTTTAATTCAGCATACTGTTCATATCCAGGAGTCGTACCTCCAGAGCCCCTCCTTCAGTATCCTTTTGCCTTGCCATTAGCAATGAACAGAAGTTTCTGTTGCTCTGCATCTTTGCCTTTGTCCTCAGTGTTTTAGTTTTAAGCCATTCTAGTAGGTATAGTGGTATTCCATTCTTTTAATTTTCAATTCCTTAATAGCATATGATGTTGTTAAGGTTATTCACAACCTATATTTGTTCTTTGGAGACGTGTTTGTTCAGAATTCTTGCCTACTTTTCCATTGGGTTGGTGGCTTATTTTTGTTGAGTTGTAGGAGTTCTTTGTATATGTTAGGTACATATATTTTGTCAGGTATGTGTCTAGAAAATACTTTTTCCACGTTGTAGCTTTTATCTTTATTCTCCTGAGAGTATCTTTTACAGAGCATAAGTTTATCATTTTAATAAAATTCAACTTAACAGATTTTTTTCAGTTCACGGATCATGCTTTTGGTGAAAACAATTAAAAACTCATTACCAAACCCAAAACCAAGGTAGGTTTTCACCTAAGAACTTTTAAATATGTGATATTTCCACTTTTTTACATAAGATATTTTTATTTAAATATGTAGGATAATATGCTGCTTGGAATGTCTTCAGTGTAAATAAATGCTACTAGAAAGTATATCCTAATTAGCACTAAAATATTAAATCAGAACCAAATGTGAAAATGATGACATTCATATTTTGGCAGTATTACCCATAAAAGTTATTTATTTTATATGTCATTTGTAAATTATATTCTAATGTCAAAATCAAGTCTTCATATCGTAAAATATCAAAATGCAGCTGAAACTAGTCAAATAAAAATTAAGTTTCAACTGTAGATCAGGGACATTTTATATAAAGGGAAAGATAGACCAGAGGCAATTTATATAAACAGAAAAGTTTAGAAACAATCCTTTGGTCAGTTTATTTTCTGATTATTTTTATTCTCTTGTCTCTTTTAAGGATGAGTTGCCTTTTACTCCATTTCATTTGTTTCTAGCTTTTATCAAGTGCATATAGAATTAGCCATGCTAACAGACTGTTACTTATAGTAAATAAGCTGAGATATATTATTCAAGAGCATTGGCTTTAATCTCAGATTTACTTGGATTCCTATCAGCTGTATAAAATGTGTGAAGTTGGGAAATTTGCAATGAATTTTTTTTTCTTTGTTTTGTTTCATGTTCTTAAAACAGATGATATTTACTTTGTGGTGTGGTCGTGAGATAAAATAAAGTCTGTAAAGTATCCAGTACAATGCCCTGTGCATACAAGGCATTCCATAAACAGTATCTATTAATTTCAAGCCCATATTGCTAGTGAGCATTAAGAAATATGACGAAGTAAAAGGTTGTGGAGGAGTGATAGATTCTCTGTTGGCTTTGAGCCCAGATGATGATGTCAGTGACTGAAACCAATAATGTTTGGACAAAAGGGTTGCTACTGATACATGGGGGAGTTAGAAGAGAAAAAAGTATGGCATTAAAAAGATGAATTTTAACGGTGATAATGGATATGAGAGTATTAATTACTTTTTCAGAGAAGTGAATCTTTGTTCCTTGAACCCCCTTCAGACGTCTCAGCAGACTTATTAATATATAATGTCAGACATTGTGGTTAGTGAGCAGAAAATATTAAACTGCAGAGGGAACCCATGATTTGCTATGACAAACAGATATGACATAACTTCACATAAATCCAAATCAAAGACCATGAATTTAATAGAATATGTAGAATTCGCCTTGTAAATATGTAAGAAAGTCAGTTCACAAGTGTTAGTTCTACTCAAACAATGACAGGCACAGTGCTTCAGGGCAAACAAGGAAATGTGTGACAATTTTCAAAGCTGTTTTTAGAGACGGTGACATATTTGTCGACTACAATGGTTATTACTAGATGGGTTAGCATGATGAGAATTTTAAAGCTCCCAAGTATGTAACCATAAATTCTAATATTTGAAAGCATACTTCGAAGGAACAGAAAAATGCTTACGAGTTAACTTTCTTTTTCCCTGAAGTATCTCGGAATAAGAAGGACTGTTTCAGCACTTTGTATATTTTTGTATTCTTTTGCTGAAGTACATTACAGAGAAAAAATACATATACACATGCCTTGTATTTGTTTATATCTCCTTTTCTCAAAAACACAAAACAGAAAATGTATGCTGATTGAAGAAAATATTTAAAAATCACTGCTCTAGAGAAACCAGAGAAACACAGAATGAAATGTTAAAAGTATTTAATAGATTTGTCTAAGAAGACTTTGGTCTGTTTCTGTCTGATAAGAAACTAATTTTTCAGTTTATTTTTTCTGTTTGTCAGGATGTGTACCTTTTTGTGTTTGTGTTTAGTCCATTCTGCATGTTCCAGGAGTTCAATTATTGAAATAAAATTTAATTCATTATCATGGTATGGCATAATAGACTTCGACATCAACAGATGGGAAATAAACCATAGCGTATTGGGAATTGCGTTTGTGTAGTGAAATGTATTATATGGAAGACCTGAGTGGACTAACTTGATGTAAAAAGTCACAGACCCACAGATAGCAACTAAAAAAGTTCCTAACAGAATAAAATAAAACCTTGTATTAGAGAATCTATCACACACATACACACACACACACTTAGTATGACTGATTCAAATAAATAGTAAAAAAAGATGGTTAGACTCCTATTTGAGAGATGAAATCACTGATTAGATTTTTATTATTGGAGGATCAATAAAAAAAGGAAGAAGGCTCGGCGCCTATAGCTCAACTGGCTAAGGCGCCAGCCACGTACACCTAAGGTGCCGGTTTCGAATCCCCAGCCTGGACCCGCCAAACAACAATGACGGCTACAACCAAAAAATAGCCAGGCGTTGTGGCGGGCGCCTGTGGTCCCAGCTACTTGGGATGTGGAGGCAAGAGACTCGCTTGAGCCCAGGAGTTGGAGGTTGCTGTGAGCTGTAATGCCACGGCACTCTACCCAGGGGGACAGCTTGAGGCTCTGTCTCAAAAAGAAAAAAAAAAAAAAGGAAGAAAACTGAAATTAAAGGTAAAAGTGTGATGATGTATTAGAGTTAGCAGTTAAATTTCCTAATAATCATTACGTTGAAATAAAGGCTGGGAAAAGAGTTTAGCAGATAAGCACAGAAACAGGTAGTAACATGGAAAAAATAAGGCATGCAAATGGATGATCCAAAGGAGACATTAGAACCAATGGACTCACTGTGATCAGTTCAGTTATTGTATAGAAAATAGTTTATTAAAATCATAAAACATTGATGCCAGAAATGTCTGACAGAAATTTGTCATTTCTTATGAATATATAATATTACACGAAAAACCAAGCATGTGATGACAAAATTTACGAGGTCTGCATCAATGTAATTACCCTAATTTTTTTTTAAAGGACATTACTTTTCAGTCTAAAGAAAATGTGTGGACTCAGGGGAAGCAAGTAACTATATGTAGAGGTATTTGAGTTTCCTGCTTAGAATTCCTAGATAACACGTGTGTTCACTACAGTTTATTCAAAGTCAAATTTGATAGCATATCTGGACTATGTCTTATTCTTCATATGACCTTAATTCAGTATAATTTGCTGAAATATTTTTAAAATGTATACTTTAGGGTTTTGAGAACAGGAGAGCCATGTTAGCAAGTACTTATTGGATCTTTAAGGGAATTTTAAAGAGGTGACTGAAACAGATCATTTGGAGAAGCTGCAGAAAGAAAAAAAGAAAAAAAAATGTGCTGTTTTAAACCAGAACTGAAAGCTAAACTTAATTGAATATGTGGGTAATTTGTCATGTTCTTTAAATCATCAATTTCACATTTATAATTTAATTAAGGACTACTTTGTGGAATTTTCCCATAAGAGAATTTGCATGAATAATCCATCTTCACTGTTGCAGTGTGAAACCTTTGATAATTGTGGATAAATTTTGTAAGCAAATATTGACAAATGAATAATAAATACAATTAAAGACTGTCATATATCTAACTTCCTGTATATTTAATTTCTGGGTAACAAGAAATACATTCACACATCAGAGTATTCCATTGATTGAACACTCACTATTTGTTGTTCTCTGTACTGTTTTTATTTAACTCTTAGAAGAAATCTTTCTGAAAAAGAACTATTTCCATTTTTTAAAAAGTTAACTTATGTTTATTTGTCTTAAGTGTTTACTGTCAGTTCTGTCTTTTTCTGTTTGTCACTTCAATAGATTTAGGAGTTATAAGTGGTTTTTTGTTACATAGATAGAATAGCATAGTGGGAAAGTCAGGACTTTTAGAGCATTCATCACCTGAAAAGTATAAGTTCTGCCCAATAAGTAGCTTTCTATGCTTCACCCTCCTCCGAGCATCCCCTCCTGCTGAGTTTCCAAAGACCCTTATAACTCTGTGTGGCCATTTATGCCTATCATAAGCTCCCACTTCTAAGGGAGAGTATGTGGTGTTTGTTTTCCATTCCTGAGATACTTCACTCAGGATTATGGCTTCCAGTTTCAACCAAGTTTCTGCAAAATACATTATTACTTTCTCTTTTATGGCTGAATAGTGTTCCATAGTGTTCCATAGTGTTCCACAGTTACTTTACTCATTAGTGGATGGGTTAGGTGGATTCCATATCTTTGCAATTAGGAATTGTCTTCAATAAATACTCAAGTGCTTGTGTCTTTTTGCTATAATGACTTTTCCTTGGGTAGATAACAATTAGTAGTACCAGGCTTTTTAGTGACCCTGAATTGTCTACCTCTAAAACTCATGATGATATTGCCCACATTAGTCCATTCCCCCACCACACTGTGGAAAAGGATTTTCCCAACCTTGTATGATGTATCTGATTGATTGTTTGTATAGGACATGGTCTGCACAGTGTGATCACAAAAGTTAAAAGGTTTCCTGGAACAAATCTCTCTCTTTTCTGCCAAGAAAAAAAAAAAAAGATGTTTCAGATTTTTTTAAATGTGTTTTCTTAATTTAGTTTTTCTGTGTTTTTATGCTTAAAAACCCACTTCTGTGTTTCTGACTTTAGGTCTTGTCTCACTAGTTCCTTTTTAGTTTGACAATGAGCCTCATAATCAAGGATATAAAATACATATGCCTTAAAATAGTTATGATTCATTTAAGATTACATTTTATTATTTCAGAAGGCCATGCTTTTTCTCTTTGATGGCATGTCAGAACTTAGCATTAAACAAAAAAATAAATACATCATGGTTGTAGCTTAAATTTTTATAAACATTGCACTTTTCATTAGATACATTTTTATTGTCTGGTCATATTTTTTGGAGTTTATTTTAATGAAACAAAGGAATGCTAAGATCATACATATATACATATATATCATATAGCTAAATTTAATATATATGAAATTGTGAATATTTAGTTTATTACATATAACTGTCTGAATCACATTCAAGCGTGTTATCTAAACAAAGAGTGGTGTTATAATAATCATACACACACTGAGAGACAATATTTACAATTGGATTTTGAATACTTATTCTCTTGGGACATCACAAAAATGTTCATCTAATACAGGTTGTTAGTGTTGAATATATGAACTTTGACATCTTTGTAAATAATTTTCTCTTCTCATCAGGAATTACTTGAAAATGAAAATAGCATCTTTATTTAAAAGTTTTACTTCCATGTTAAAGTATGTTTTTTTTTTTTTCAATTCCATTTAAATTCTTTTTATCTGATCTGTAAACTTATATTAAGCCATTGAATCTTTGAAAGCAATAGAAAAGGCCCAGGGCATGATGTTAAATTTAAAAGCCCAGAGAAATAGTCTCTACAATTTTCGGGAATATCCATTGTCTGTGGACATTAAAGTGCTGTTGCCAAAAGTAAATTAAATAAACCATCTTTCCCGTGTAGTTAATAACTGAGAATATATCATATAGATGTGAATTAACTATAATTTAATCTATTACATAATGAATTGACTTATACTTAAATTTACACTAAATAAAAATACACAGGGATCATGCATATTACTTTATTTTTCAAAAACTAAATGTCACCTTCTTATTTTCACAAATAACAGATTCTTAAAATCAAATTTTCCTTTTATTTTTATATAACTAGAAAATGATATTCCTTTATAAACATATTAGTTCACTGTGAGTCACACTCAATGGTGTATTTAAACCTAAGGTTTTGTTGGCTTTCTCCCCTCTTTGAGTTTAAAAGACACTTGTCTTAAAACAAAGAAACAAACCAACCCATACATCTTTAATTTTCTACATACGTATCAAAGACCAGAAATATTTTTAATATTCTGAATAGCAGCCTCTAAATGACTTATTACATGATTTGAGCTCAAACTATATTAATATTTTATTTGAGTATCTTTTAGTAACTTAGGTTTGTTTCATCTGGAGCTCCAGATATGCAGTGATTTTACCATGGAATTACTTTTGGCCTTTGGAAGGTCACTCGTTTACAAGTTATTGCCTTTCATAAATTGATCTAATCTTCTGAATAATGGCTGTACATGCTGATGATCAATATTTTATTGCTTCTACATCCTAAAACACACCATGAATTATAGTCAAAGCCATTATCACCCAGCACTGCAGACACAGCAATAATATACATGTGATATTACTGCTCAGCTTGTGGTATTGTTTAGGAAATAAGACTCTGCTTGAATGATTTTATATCAGCACTATTATAATCCTCTTTAATTTATAGATAGAAATACTGCTGACAGATATCACTCAGACAGTCATTCTCAAGACCAGAAAGATAACTTGTTATAATTTTCTTCTGTAATAATTGACTCTAAATTTTTCTTTTATTTAAATGTTTCTAATCATCAGTTACTTTATTATATTTTCAAGGGTAAGTGTGAGTTAAAGATAATTACTTGTGTAATTCTAGAATAAAAGATACAAATTAATTTTAAAATAGGTATTAAAGAATATAACTAATATAAAAGAAAGTTTTTCTGACAATAATCATTTTATTATCATATAATCATATAATCGTATATGATCGTAATCGATCATATAATCATATAATCAAATTAAGGTACAATACACATTCTTTGCATTGTCTCTCCACTGGCACATTTTTGCAATTTTTATCATTTTCATATTTTAATTGACTTCTAAGATGTTTTTTCACTTTTGATTTAGCTGTGTGTATACATGCTCTGCTCTCTTAGCCATATTCTCTTGTCCATGCTTCACTTGTTAGTCTGTTTCAACATTTACTTTCTTGATGCCTGTTATGACAATCAATATTTGACAATGTGAGAGGGCTTCTAATAATCCTCAGTTTGTTAGGATCATGATTCTGATCGAAAAATGGAAACTTTCTCTCTTGGGAGGCCGAGCAGGGACATAAAAATAACTGCAATCAGAAAATAGTTTTTGTTCATTATAATCCTAATCCTATTATCTGTAGTTTTCAATCAGTTTCATTCCCACAGGAGCTCATGCACACTCCAGTAATTCAGTTTCCTGGAGGTAATAGGGAATTGTTCATCTAGTTAAATACTGAGCCAAGTTACACAGTTGAGGTGTGTGCCTGCCATTATTTTTTGGACCTTCACTGACTTTCTTTCAATTTGGTCAGCTAAGGCTCCAGGAAGTGTTTATATATATATGCATATATATATACATATACATATATACACACACATATATATTTAAATACATGTATATATATGTGTGTGTGTATATACATATATACACACAAATATACTTATATATAAAATCATTGAGCACATTGGCTTGATATCATTAAGATTTATCAATTATTTCACTGAGCACATTGAAATATTTCATTTTTAATTGAAGCGGCATGTGTTCAGTATCGCACTAAATATTGTACTTGTAAACATTAAAACAGGTAGTTCAAATGACTTGTGAGTTTAGAAAGCAATCGTGATTTCACTGTGAATAATTGAGAAAATAATATTTTTAAAGAAAAGACAATTTGACTAAGGTGTAAAAGTATTAATCTATGGAAATTTTCGTGGTTTAAATGCTTCATTCATCAGCCTAGAAATAAATGCTATTTGTAGTGATTTTAAATTTGTTAGCTTGAGTTTCAGTCTTTCTCAATTCATGTTAGTCCTAGTGTTAATAAAAATGCTTTTGAGTCAGCATTAGTTTAAGAGAATGTTTCTTTAATAAATTGTCAGGAAAGGAAATCAATATCTTTAAAGGTTACTTTGAACTTTGGCTAAACAAACAGTCGTGTGTGTGTGTGTGTGTGTGTGTGTGTATACCTTGTTAATGGGGAAGAAAAGAGTTGGAATCATCAAGAACAAAGCTCTTGGTGGCAAATCAAAAGTCTGGTACTATATTTTACATTCTTCTGAAATAGGTGGATAGCTGGTTATGTGACTTATTTATTTTTGCTTAGTGTGTTATGTTGCCCAAGTAATCGATTTAAATAGATTCCATAAAATAAAAATATAACAAAATTATTAAGTAGATTATAAACTTATTTCCTGAGATTGTAGAAGAATTTAATTTTTAAAATCTGAGTATAAGATGTTATTAACGTCTCATATTCATAACATTTTTACTTAAAAATAATTTTATTTTTGGAATTACTTGGAGTTTACATTTGCTCTATGATATGGCAAGTAATTTTAATTAATTAACTATGATTTAGCTTTGGGGGCAAGGATGATTACACTTTAATTCTAGAAACTGTGTTTTACCCCCAGAACAAAGAGCACAGGAATAGGAGAATATTTGCATATAGTTTCAGGAAGACAAGGGACTGCCCTAAAGTAGATTCAAGGGCCCCATATTTAGTCAACAATGAGGCAGAGAAATGGGATGTAAAGGCAAGATTATAAAACTATTATGTGCAGCCTGCTTTTTTTCCATGTAGAAAACAGAAGAAAAAATCTTTATGAATTAGTCAAGGCTGAAATTAAAGTTCAGGCATCAACAATCACCAGATCCAACTTTTTCATTTTCTAATTGTTTGAAGATTGGAATGTAGAGAGGAATGATATGGTCATGGTCCATTAAGGCACTCGAATCAATTTTCCATTTGCCTGTATATAAGAGTACTCTCTAGTTGACCTGTACGTTGCTGATTGACAAACCTCCTACAAATCATTCATATTGTTATATTTAGCTGTATAAATAACTGCTCTGATCTGCTCTGAAACATTTATAGATTTTATTTTGATTTTCATTTAACTGGAGATTTGCCTGTTTTCCTTTTAAAAGAAAGTATCATTAACATCTGAGTTGCTCTGTCTGCTTTCCGGAGTGCACCTATAAAGAGAGGTGATTACTGATATTACAGAAGAGGAGCCTCATATTCGCTGCACCAAACTTCAAGTTTGACAAAAGATAGTGTATTTTTACTGGCTATGAAAAATGTCTTGGGCCACTAAATTTTTAAAATATATCTTTCCCATCCACGTATCAACAGATTAATAAACTATGGTATATGCATACGGTGGAATACTATTCAGACAAAAAATAGATGAGAGTTTGTATCTTTCATAATGACATGGAAAGATTTGGAGAACGTTCTCCTAAGTGAAGCATCACAAGAATAGAAATTTAGGCATGCCACGTACTCAATACTATGCTAAAATTCATAGATCAACAATGATGAACCCACAAGAGAGAAACAATAATTTAAGAAGGGGCGATGGTTTGGCAAGTTGCCATGTAACAGGGTACAATGCATGGATGGGTATATGGCATATTTCCTGGGCGTAGGGTACAACCACAACCCAGACTTTACCTTACAAACACAAATAATTTAACCTAATCATACATACTCTTATATACTCTCATATAAATCAAGAGAAAATAAAATAAATATATGTGTAAGAATGTAGATATGGATAAAAACCACATTTTTCTAGGAAGTTATATCTGGTCAATATTTTAACTTTAAAAAGTCTGAATGAAACACATTCAAAGGAGGTCCAACAAATACATTCGATCTATCATTTCACAAATTTTTATTTTTATTTCTTTTTTTTATTAAATCATAGCTGTGTACAATAATGCATTTATGTGGTATACTGTGTTATTTTTATTTATGTTTATTTTTTATTTCAGGTTAATTGAGGATACAAAGAATTAGATTTTTGCATCTCTTAGGTAAAGTCCTTCTTATAATTGTGTCCTACCTCCAAGAAGTGTGCCATACACCCTAACATTGTGCCCATTAAGTGGGAGCACATCCATCTCCCGGCCTCCTCCCCTCACTCTGCTCCCTCGTTCCCCTGCCCCTCACCTTGAATTGATTGGAGTTTTTCTCCTATGTGGGTATATATTAGATCCTCTACTGGTTTCATATTACAATTGAGTACATTGGATTATTACTTCTCCATTCTTGAGATACTTTACTAAGAACAATGTGTTCCAACTTAATCCTGGGTAATACAAAAAATGTATAGTCTCCATTTTTTAATGGCTAAATGGTATGCTATGATGCCATGACTGCATATAACATAGCTTTAATCCATTCCTAGGTTGGTGGGCATAGGTTGTTTCCACATTTTGACAATTGTGCGTTGAACTACAGTAAATAGTCTAGTACAAATGTTTGTACGATAAAATGATCTTTTTTTTTTCTTCCTTACCTAGTAATGGGATTGAAGGATCAAATGGTAGGTCTAAATTGAGTTCTTTGAGGATTCTCCATACTTCCTTCCAAAAACGTTATATTAGTTTGCAGTCCTACAAACAATACAAAAGTGTTCCCTTCTCTCCACATCTACGCCTGCATCACATCCATGTCAGCATCTGCATCTCTGAGACTTTGTGATGGTGGGCTGTTCTCACTGGGATTAGGTCATATCTCAGGGTGGTTTTGATTTGCACTTCTCTGATGATCAGGGATGATGGGCATTTTTTCAAATGTTTGAAAACACTTTTTCAAAATGTTGTTTTTAAATGTTTGTTAGGCATTCATCTGCCTTCAAGAGAGAAGGTTCTGTTCATACCTCTTGTCCAGTGGTAGATGGGATTTCTTGCTCTTATTTTGTTGTTGTTGTTGATTAATTTGAGTTCTCTGTAGATTCTCATTATCAACCCTTTGTCCAATACATACCCTGCAGATATCTTTTTTCATTATGCAGGTTGTCTTTTCACTGTACTCATGTGCTTAGCTGTGAAGCTTTTCGGCTTAAGTCCCAACTGTTTATTTTATTTTGTTGTGATTGTTGCTGAAGTCTTTGTCATAAAACCTTTCCCCAACTCAACATCATCAGGAGTTTTTCCCATACTTTCTAAGACTTTTATAGTTTCGTTTCTTACACTTAAATCAATTTTTGTAAGTGGTGAATGGTGTCAGTCCAGTTTCAGTCTTTTACATCTGGTTATCCATTCTCCCAGCACCACTTATTGAATAGGGATTCTTTTCTCCACTGTAGGCTTTTGTTTGGTTTATAAAAGATCAGATGCCAAGTAGAGACTAGCTTCATCTCTTGGTTTTCTATTATGCTCCATATGTCTATGTCTCTATTTTTGTGCCAATACCATGCTGTTTTGATTACTGTGAACTTATACGCCTGAACTCTGGTAGGGTGATGCCTCCAACTTTGCTTTTATTACTAAAGATAGCATTGGAGATACGGGTTTTTAACCTGTTCCATACAAAATGAAGTACTATTTTTTTCCATTTCTTCAAAGAATGATTTTAGTATCTTAATGGGAATTGCATTGAATCTGTATATAGCTTTGGGTAGAATAGACATTTTAACAATGTTGAGTCTTCCCAACCAAGAGCATGGTATGTTCTTCCATTTATTAGTGTCTTCTGCTATTTCTTTTATAGAGTTTCATAATTTTCTTTGTAAAGCTCTTTTACCTCTTTTGTTAGGTATATTCCTAAGTATTTCATTTTCTTGGAAGCTACTGTGAAGGGAATTTTGTCTTTGTTTTGCTTTTCAACTTGGCATATACAAAGGCTACTGATTAGTGGACACTGATTTTATACCCTGAGATATAACTGTATTACCTGACCATTTCCCTAAATTTTGTCGTTGACTATCTAGGGTTTTCAAAGTATAGGATCATATCATTAGGAAAAAGTGAGAGTTTGAGCTCCTCTGGCCATATTTGAATGCCCTTTATGTCCTTCTCTTGCCTGATTGCATTGGCTAGAACGTCTAGCACAATGTTGAATAATAGTGGTGATAGTGGACATGGTTGTTTGGTTCCACTCCTAACTGGAAAGGCTTTCAGTTTTACTCCATTCAGTATGATGTCTGCTGTGTGTTTCTCATATATGGCTTCAATCAGCTTAAAAAGTGTGCCACCTCTGCCTATTTTCTTAAGTATTCTTTATAGAAAGGATGCTGAATTTTGACAAATGCTTTTTCTGTATCTATTGAGAGGATTATATGGTCTTTGTTTTAGCTTCTATTGATATGGTGAATTACATTATGGATTTGCATATGTTAAACCACACTTGCATCCCTTGGATGAAGACTACTTGATCGTGATGTATAATTTTGTAAAGTATTGCTGCAATCTTTTGCTAAGATTTATTGAGTATTTTGCATCAATATTCATTAATGAAACTGGTCTATAGTTCTTTTTAGTTGGTCCCTTTCTTGGTTTTTGAATCAGGGTGATGTTGGCCTAAGAACATATTGGAGAAGGTTCCTGCCTTCTCGATGTTTTGGAATAGTTTCTGCAGTATAGGTATAAGCCTGTCTTAGATGGTGTGATAAAATTCTGGTGTGAAGCCACCTGGTCCCAGGCTTTTGTGGTTGTTGTTGTCAGCTTCTTTACTGTTTCTTCAACCTCAATGCTTGATATTGATCTTTTCATGAGATCTAGTTCTTCCTTGTTAAGTCAGGGGTTAGACCCTGATCCAGGTATCGGTCCATTTCCTCTGCCTTTTCATAAAATCTATTCTTCCTGGTTAAGTCTAGGGGATTAGAAACTGAGCCAATATTGGTGCATTTCCTCCTCCTTTTCATGAGATCTATTTCTTCCTGGTTAAGTCTAGGGAATTAGACCCTGATCCAGGTATTGGTGCATTTCCTCCACATGGTCAAATTTCTGGGCATAAAGTTTTTGATAGTAGTCATAAATAATCTCCTATTTCTCTGTGTTATCAGTTGTTATTCCCCCCTTTTCCAAAGTTTCTGATTGAGATTATTAAACATTTTACTTGTCTATTTCTGTTTAATCTGGCCAGTGGTTTATCAATATTATTTATCTTTTCAAAGAACTAACTTTTTGTTTCATTCATTTTCTAAATGATTATTTTATTTTCAACTTCATTTATTTCAGATTTAAATTGAGTATTTCTTTTTTTCTGCTAGGTTTAAGATTGGATTGCTCTTCCCTTTCCCTTTCTTAAAGATGATTCATTAGATTTTTGTTGTGCTCTCTTCCTGTTTTTCAGATATAGGCATATAATATAATAAATTTCCCTCCAAGGACTACTTTTGCAGTGTCCCACAGGTTTTGGTAGATTGTGTGTTCATTGTTGTTATGCTCAAGGAAATTACAATATCCTTTTTAATCTCTTCTTTGACCCAACTGTCATTCAGCATGAGGTTGTCTAGTTTCCATGTCTCTGTGTGAGATGAAAATTTTTGTTACAGTTAAGTTCCACCTTTATTGCCTTGTGTTCTGAGACAATATAAGGTATAATTTCAATTCTTTTAATTTTGTTGAGGTTTGAATTGTTTCCTAGGATATGATCTATTTTGGAGCATGTTCCATGGGCTGATGAGATACTGTCTTACAAATTTTAAAAATTCATGGACTAATGAAAAGAATTTAAGTTGTGACAGAAGAAAAATAACTACTTTAGTATGTCCCTGTATTTTAATGTGAAAGGAATATTAGTTAAAATCAAATTGATCAATAGCATTTCTATTTGTAGAAAATATAAAATGGAGACAATTCACCCCTTCCAAATTGATGACAAGAAAAAGATTAAAGTGACAGTATTGTGTTGACTGGCATCTTTTGAGGAATGAACAAAATAAATAGTTGATACCATGAAAAAGATATAAATATTAGACATGTATGAATGGACACCAAAAATACTTCTCTTGAGTAAAATGAAAATATGATCTCCAGTTTCAGAGACTCTAACAAGATACACATATTCCTGTTTTATATTCTCCTTTAAATATTCCTTTATTATTGAGGTTCTGTCATTATGTTTTAAAATATGCAATGAGAAAGTAGCTGTGCCCCAGCTATAGCTGCAACATTCCCTCCCCCAGCTTTGTACCTTCTAAATATATATTTACATCAAAATTTGAAAGTTTCTCTCTGCTGATGGTTATTCCTATGGAGTTTTCAGGTACTGTCAATCTGTTTAAATAAGATAGCATTTGATTTATTGTATTTAATGAAATTTATGTCCAGCAAATATGGACATAAACATGTCTTATGTTAATTTTATTACTAAAACAAAGAAAGCTTAACTTAAAAGAAAGTAAACATTATACTTTAACTTTCCCTTTTATCTGTTTAAAAATTTATTCCAAACATATAGTTGTTAAGTTCTATTATGAGACACATGACAGTGCATTAATGCAGGGAAGCTTGAGTGGTAATGGGCAGCAGTAAGTCTAAATTGAATGCTCTAATCTTATTGTAAGAAGTTGTTCTTGCAGAAAATATAGGATGTTTTTGGTCACACCTCATTCAACTTTTTTTTCTTATTCCAAAGTAAATTTAGAGTCAACTAGTGTTCTATGCATTTAAAATACTTTTAATACCCAAGGATTCCTCTTTACATAAATGAAATCAAGAGACAAATAGTTACATACTTGCTGGTGCAGAAATGCAAAGGGTTCCACCAGGAAGGGGACCAAGTTGTTAACCAAAGAGATTTTTGGCTCCATGTGAACAACAAACACTGGCTAAATAATAAATACTTAAATATACATAAATGTACATATATTTTGAAGGGTAACTACATTTATAGGAAATAAATATTTTAAATGTTCTTAATTGTTGATCAGGCGTGGTAGCTTATGTCTGTAATACTAGCACTCTGGGAGATTGAGGCAGGTGGATTACCTGAGTGTTAGGAGTTTGGGAACAGCCTAAACAAAGCAAGACTCATCTCTATTAAAAGTAGAAAAAAACAGACAGGCATTGTAGTGGGCACCTGTAGTCCTAGCTGCCCTAAGGGCTGAGACAAGAGGCTCTCTTGAGCCTGAGAATTTGAGTTTGCTGTGAGATATGACTTCAAGGCACTCAACACTAGGGCTACTGAGTGAGACTCTGTCTCAAAAAAAAAAGGAATAAAAAATTCTCAATTGATAGATATGCAAAGGATCTGTTTCTCACGGCAGAAAAGAACCTACAAAATATTTTTATATTCAAAAGTTTGAAACTTACTGGTATTATGTGAGCCCTGACCAGGACCCTACTCTGGACCAGCCCTTCAGGACTTCCTGACAAATGTGAGCTACACTTAACTGAGCAGAGACAGCAATCAGCTTCGACTCTCATGAATCCAATTTGACCATTGCGGTTTCCTTCCTTTTCAGAATTAATTCTACCTATCTGGTCTCTGACAAATAAATGCTTTTAAGAGTTATTCTCAAAGAGTTATTCCTAAAGAAAAGAGAAAGTTTGGACAAATACATATTTGCCAGCCTACAATTCATCTCAAAAATTTCATTTTAGGATCATCATACTATAGTAATATAACTATTACAAACTAATTACTTAATATGCATTCCAATGGTAATCTATATACATTATCACTTTAATTTTCAAACTTATTCTATGTATTATTTTCTCTATCTTGCAGTTGAAGAAACTGATACTCTAACAGTATGTTACTTGCCAAAGTCACACAATAAAAAAGTAGAATGACCAAATGCAAACAGTTCTAATAGTCACAAATTGGCTTCAATTCCTTGAACACAATGTGCCTTACAAGCTTCTCATTCTTGTTTGGTGCAGAAAAAGATAAATACACAATGAGCTTTTCTACCATTGGCAATGATCTAAACCAGTATCTTTTTAAATTAGTCTCTATAATTTTAAAGTTGTATATTTTAGTACCTTCCTATAATGTATTTTTATGGTTTATATCAACCAAATCATTAAATAAGTTCATATTCACATGGTAGGTCTCTTTAGCAATATAAATTGAAATCGATCTGCTGACACTTTATTTTACTATAACTTTTTACCATTAAAGATGTACTTAAAAACTTGAAGTAAACCTATACTGAGTGAACAAATAAATTATATCTCAGAGGCTTTTCTTATAATCAGAAACATTACCAAGATATATTTCTTTCAATATGCAAAACTAATATTATTTGCTAACTTACTGAGTTCTCTCATAATCACAAGTAAAAGAGCAGACTTTAAAACGATTAAAACACTTTCTTGCAAATTCATCTTAATATATTCTCTCTGAAAGGGTGTACTACAAATTTACAAAATTATAACATAAATAACTGATATAATCTTTATAAATATCACAGTTAAATTCATCAGCATTAAATGTATCAAAGGTCTCCTTGTTGATAAATTATTGTTTGACTTTGGCCTTCTACATTCCATTACATCGTTTCTTTTGACTAAAAATTTCTGACAAACAGAAATTTATGGTAGAAATGACCTCTCAACTTTATTTATGAAACCAGTAGCACAACACAGCAGTAGATCACAGGATGACATATGATTACTGTTTCCTGAAATAGGTACAGTATCCTACAGTGCAGCGAACCATGCTCAGCCCTGGAGTCCACAGGCTGTGTGCTAAACCCTGGCTGGCCTAGGCCCCGAGGTAGTAAAAGGATAATTGACAAAATAAGTTCATTACAAAAAGCTTGAAGTCCCATTAGAAATATGCTTTTCCCATGAAAACTGCACAAAAAATATGATTATCTTTATATAAAGGTATAACTATGTATAAAATTTTGTTTTATTCCTTGTGGTTTTTAAAGCTGGATTTTCCAATTGTATATAATATTAATTTTCTACCTAAACATGTGTTTACCATGGAATTGGAGTATTTGCAAATTTTCACTTTATTTTTTTTTACCTTTTATTTATAAAAAGGCTACTATATAATTTTTATTTTTTAATCAAACGTCAAATTCCTAAGGTCTATAACATGAATTTCCACATGTAAATTTTAATTTCACAAAATTTTGTCATATCCGAACAAAATTAGTCCCATGGATGGGTGTGTAATAACTAAAATATAAATATTTTAACTAATATGATGGTAGAAAAAATGATAAATGTTAATAAATCAACATTAAGCTCTAGTTTTTTGAACTATATGCAAGCTTACCATTCATGTTTTACTTTATTATTATGTGAGATATTTTGTGTAAAAATAGACTAAATTTGGCCCTCTGATGTATTATACAACATATGAAATTGAGATAATTTTATACCATAAAAAATATTATTATATTTTGGACTACTGATATTTAGGGTTTTGTGATCAAGCTCCAAACTAATACAAATAATTTCTTTTTATTAGCTATTTCCACAGATGGTTCATGAGGACTATGGCCATTTTTCTCCTCCATACATTAATTTGAATTACGTTTACCATGTATATCCCTAACACAGTTACTTTTCTGAATGAGGACTGTAAAAAGCCATGTGGCATAAGCACATTTATCACCAGAATAAGTTTTCCTTGTCATAAAAATAAATTACTAGAAACAAAGACATAACAATAAACCTTAAAGAGAAAGGGACACAGTAGGCATAAATGGACAGACTTAGGTTTTAGGTGATGTTTCTGATTCAGTCACACTATTTATACTTGACATTTGTCTCTTATAAGCCATGATGTAGCTATCTACATAATTTTTATTAAATTTCATGTATAATGTTAATATTATTTAACTTATTTATATTTTTCAATATATAAAACAGTGTGTGCTACAAGTAGAACGGAGTTACAATAGAACAAAATAAGCAATGACAAAAACTAAAAGCACATGAAGTGTCCATCCACAATGATTTGACTCATAGACAAGAACATTTGACAATGAATAGAATATTTCATTCTAGCTATATGTGCATTCCCAAGGAAGAGTGTCTATAGAACTCAATAACACGTATTGATATCAATTGAATCCTGATAATGAAATTGCTAACATTTTTATGACTTTGTAATTTTTGAACTAAATTTCTTTATATGTCAAGGTCTCTTCTTTTATGATCAATTTTTTTTAGGTATTTGTTATAAAAATAAGTTTCTGGGAGTACTCTGAGAGTGCAAAATCCACTGGAGGCTTCCTTTTTGTTTGGTTTGATCCTTGAGTAAATATCACGTTGTAATGGTATGAAAACATCAGAGAAAATGTGAGATGTCAAATTACCAAATTATAAAGAGAAAAATGATAAATAAATCTGACAAGATAAAAATGACAAATTTAGCAATATGATGAAAGAGCATGCTGTTGTTGTGATTGTGTGACTATTTATTTTGGTTCCATCTCATTACTATTTATTTAAACTGAATATGAATTGAAATATTCCATCCCTTAACTCACAAAATAATTCCTCTTCTATAAATTTATTCTCTTGCACACATTTCAACCTAAACCTTGCTTAAACATCAGGTTAGAAAATATTCTTTGGAAGGTGATGTTCCAATGACATATACATTGAAATAATGCTCGTTATTCAACATTTGTATTTTTGATGAATTTTTCTATTACTTTTTCTTTCTTTTTCTTTTTTCTTTGTATGTTTGTGAGTGTGTATGCACTCAGTGTTACCATGTTAAAGAGAGGTGTGACTTAAGTAGAAAGTAATTTGTTTTACTTATTGTTAAGTGATAGCCTCAGAAAAATATTGTATGATATAGTCCATAGACTATATCCATATGGAATATTTTGGCCTTTAACCTTTGTTGATGAACCTCCTGACAAAAAGTAGCTATTTGTCAAAATTTAAAGATCAATTTCTGGTTATGAGGGCCACACATATAAAGCTTTAGAGTGGAAAGTTGAGAAGTAAAATCAATTATCAGTTATTACTCAAGGGTTATTAATTTTAATCATAGAGAAGTGACATTTGTCCTCAGGAGAACAGTAAATAACTCTAAGATGATAAAAGTCATTTTTTTTTTTTTTTAAGACAGAGTCTCAAGCTGTTGCCCTGGGTAAAGTGCCATGATTTCACAGTTCACAGCAACCTCCAACTCTTGGACTTCAGCAATTCTCTTGCCTCAACTTCCCAAGTAGCTCAGATTACAGGTGCCTGCCACAACACCGGCTATTTTTTGTTTGTAGTTCTCATTGCTGTTTGGCAGGCCTGGGCTGGATTTGAACCCACCAGCTCCAGTATATGTGGCTAGCGTCTTAGCTGCTTGAGCTACAGGCACCAAGACACTAGAAATCATTCTTATGTGATCACTCCTATCTCCTATTTCATCTCACCACAGACATTTTGTGTCTATTAGGCACACATAAAATTATTTTAAACTTTTGTATCATGCATTCACACTGCAATTTTCATCTTGCTGTTGTTGAACATAGTGGTAATCTGTCTGATTCATTTTGTCCATTGTGCTGTTAATTTACTTTACTCTTCCACAATTTTTTACTTGGAAGATGAAGCAACTTACTTCCCATTTTCTTTAACTTCAGTTCATCCTCCAAAGAACATCACAGTTAATCTTCTAAAATGATAAATCTGACAAGTCATGTTCCTGCAGAAAACACTCAGTAGCTTCACAGAATCTTAGAAATAAAAAATGTATAATCCACTGCATGACATCCAATGTGTTTTATGATCTGGTCCGAGTTATGAGGTCTCACAAGTATGGGGACTTGTTACCATGTGCTTACATATGCAACACTGTACAAACAACTTGGTAAGGTTTCATAACCTCAGTATATCAGTGTCTCACAACTGTGCTTGGCATGTGGTGGTGTCTTCATCTTGCTGAGTGGTATTGTTGTGTGTTTTGTGTGCTGTTCAAGAACATCAGAGCTTGACTTAGAGTAACAAAAAAAAATTTGTAAATCTCCTATGAACTTGGTAAAAGTGAAAATGAAATCAGGGACATATCATTTTAAGTCTATGAGATAATGCTGTGAGAAAAGCAGCAGTGTACAAAAAGATTAAACACTTTTCTGAGGGGAAAGAAAGTGTCACTAGTGAAGAGAGGTTAGGGAAGCCGATAATAATCAGAACTGATGAAAACTTGCAAAAATTCATCAAATCGTGTATCACAATCATTGCCTAACTGAGTTGGATAGCAGATCAAGTAAACATTGGTCGAGAAACTTAAAAAAATCTTAACTGAATATCTTCAACAATAACTCATGGTTCTTGCATCATGATAATGCACCAGCTCACAAAGCTCTATGAGGAAATTTTTAGCAAGTAAATAAATAAGTGCATTGAAAAAATCCTCTCTATTCACCTACTACATCCCTCAGTGACTTTTTTCTTTACATGAAGATAAAGGAATTAATGAGGAATTAATAAAGGAAGACATTTTGATGACATTCAAGACATCAAGGGTAATATATCAATAGATTTGATGGCCATTCCAGAAAAAAAATTCCAAAATTATTTGTAAAAAGTGAACAGGAGATGGTATCAGTACATAGCCTCCCAAAGGAAGGATTTCAAAGATAACCATAGTGATATTCAGCAATGAGGTTTGTAGCACTTTTCCTAAGATAGGTTTGCAAACTTAATTGTCATCCTTTATAATCCATATCTCACATTCCATTCTTGCCCCTCAATCCAAGCTCAAATAGTGGCACCTTAGTGAAACCTCTCAGACTCAACTTTGTATTTCTCAATTTCCAGGACTTAGCATATGCTTGTCCTCTGCCCCAGGCCTGAACATCATAATATTTGCCATTCCTCACTATAGGAAATCTTACTTCCAGCATCATCCTAACTATTGTAAAGAGGCAATGTTTCTAAATTTAATAATCTGAAATCTGTTTATCTACTCCAAACCTATGTTCTTATCAGTTCAAGCCTACCTGTGGGTGAGGACCATGTTTAACATCTATCTACAGGAGACAGTATGTTGGTAGAAAGGCTCAGGATAAACTAAAAAGCCAAATCAAGGAATGGGTGAAAAGAAGGTCATGCTTCCTTTCCTAGTGGAACCATCTTACAAACTTTGATAAGAGGGCTGTAGCCACATGGCATAGGCTAGAAATCCTTCACAGAAAGCTTTTTAGCCACATAAATGAGAAGTTTGGCTCCATCACAATGAACCTGCCATTAGTTACATATCAGGTGACAAAAAACCAGAGAGGAAGACGTTACTGAACTTGTTGAATGCATTTGAGAGCACAAAGCAAAAACAGTTGGTCATTTATACATATCATAGTAACTGTTGACGTTTTTCCAATATATAGCAACCCAAGATAGCAAGCTAGTTTTCATTTTCGAAAATTGACATGATAAAACACATTTTCTTCTTTTCTTTATAGGTTTTTTCTTTACAAAAGACATATTATAGACACATAATATTCCTTGCTGCATTTCTTGCTGACATTGCAAAACTAAATGTGATTTTAACAATTTTAAAGCCTAACTCTATGAGATCCATGGTGTGAAGATTAAGTGGGCACTAGACGTAGGAGAGCTGATTCAATGTCACTACCCCCAGTGAACCTATGGTAGACATCTCTCATAGATCTTGAAATTTGTTTCTTACTGGTACAGAAAGTCTTTGTTAGTCATCTAGCATAAGTGGGTATTAATAAAAACATCAAAAGATAAAACTGCTTGCTAAAGTCATCAGCGTCCTACCATTCGACATAGGTAAAGAAAGTACATTCTTATACGAGTGACGTAGCATCTTAGAACACAATAATATTACATTTTGACTTATCAAATTATTTACATTGAATATGTTAATTCTGTCATCAAATATCCTATAAAGTTTACTTGAAATAGACAAGTAACTCTACTGGGAATGCTGCTTATACTGAAGACATAAATGTTGCCTTTTTGATTTTCACAACACTTCTGACATAGAAGGAGTGTTTCTATCTCTGAATAAAAGATCACAGAAGTTGTATAGAAGGGATTAACATAAGTTTTCGGAATCTTGGTCTAATTGTATTTAACTTCATCTTCTTTCTTCCCTATGGGGAGTTTTCATAGAAGATATATAAAAGTTCTTCAGAAAGCTATTATTTATAATATAATATGCCCAGCAGGTATGTCTAAAGAACACCTCAGATAAATTGGATCTAGCAGACTTTATTTAAACAAAGAACAATTCAGGAATCAGGGAGCACTCAAAATCTGATGAGATTCAGAGATGGGTTTGAACTGATAAGAACATAAGTTTTGAATAGATAAACAGATTTCAGATTATTACATTTAGAAACATTGCCTCTTTACAATAGTTAGGATGATGCCGGAAGTAAGATTTCCTACAGTAAGGAATGGCAAATATTATGATAATTTGGGCCTGGGGCCCCTCTCCAGCATAAGCAGTGAGCTTTTACTGGCTAAACATAGAAACTAAGTAGGCAAATCACCTGATTGTCTACTAGATATTTGCATTATTAGAGCATCATGTCATAGGCATTCACCTTATCTGGACATGTACGTATCAGTTGACTGTTGTGATTGGCTAAAACTCAGCTATTTATTACAGAAATTTACTTCTCAGTTAAGTTATACTTTATTTACACACCAAGTTAGGTTTGTTATGAAAGAACTCAAAATATGAGATAGCCTTGGGCCAGTAACCTTCTGATATATATAATCTAAAGTAGAAAATCAAGTTCCTGTGCTGTGTTCCAAGTAAATTTTTCACTTAAGAAGAAACAAAAACTATTCAGAAATATGTATTATTTAGTTATATTCCAAAAATTATTATGTGATTTTTTCATATACATACAATGCTCTGTGATTAGATTTTATTTTTAAATAATACTTAAGTAATTATATTAGACTACTTTAATTTAACCCAAAGCAACATTTATAACAGAAGGCAATCAATTTTAGTGTAATATACCTAATGTAGCTCAGATTTTAAAATCTAACTTTATTTCTCTGAAGAAGACAGACTCATGGCCTACAAATATATGAAAAAATGCTCACCATCGTTAATCATCACAGAAATGCAAATCAAAACTACTTTGAGATATCATCTAACATCAGTAAGGTTAGCCCATATCATAAAATCCCAAAATCACAGATGCTGGCTTGGTTGTGGAGAAAAGGGAACACTTCTACACTGCTGGTAGAATTACAAATTAATATGTCCCTCTTGGAAAGTCATCTGGAGAACACTTAGAGAACTAAAAATAGATCTGCCATTTGATCCTATAATTCCTCTGCTAGGTATATATCAAAAAGACCAAAAATCACACTACAATACAGATATTTGTATCAGAATGTTCACTGAAGCCCACTTCATAATTGCTAGGTCATGGAAGAAGCCCAAGTGCCCATTGACCCATTAATGGATCAATAAATTGTGGTATATGTACACCGTGGAATACTATGCAGCCATAAAGAAAGATGGAGACTTTACCTCCTTCATGTTTACATGGATGGAGCTGGAAAATATTCTTCTTAGCAAAGTATCTCAAGAATGGAAGAAAAAGTATTCAACCCTATTATGAAACTAATTTTTAGCTATCATAGGAAAGCTAAAACCCAATTTTAGCCCAAGAGTACGGGGAAAGGGGAGAGGGAGGGGAGGGGAGGGGGGAGGATGTGTTGAGGGAGGGTGATTTCTGGGATCACACCTATGATTTATCCTATAAGGGTACATGTGAATCTTTCTAAATGTGGAATATAAATGTCTTAACACAACACCTATGAGAATGACATGACGGCTATGTTGGCCAATTGATGAAAGTATTTCAAATTCTATATGGAAATAATACACTGTACCCCATGATAGTATTATTGTACATAAATATGATTTAATAAAATAAAATAAAATCCAACTTTATGTCCAAGCACCAATTTAAATTAATATAGTTAACCCTTAAACAAAGAAGGGATTAGGGGTGTTCACCCCTGTATAGTCAAAAATCTGTATACAATTTTGACTTCCCTAAACTTAATCATTAATAGCCTACTATCACTTGGAGCTTTACCTATAATATAAATGCCAATTAAAAGATATTTTGTATCCTAAATGTATTATGTACTATATATTTACAATAAAATAAGGTAGAGAAAAGAAAATCAGAAGGAACACAAAATATATTTACTTTTCACTAAGTGGGAGTTAATCATGCAGGTCTTTACCCTCATTATCTTCCTGTTGAGGAAGAGGAGGGTTGGCCTCGCTGTCTCAGAGGAGGAAGAAAATTCAACCCGGAGTAGGTGGAAGGGGACGTAAGAGAGGCAGGCACATTTCACATAACTTCTATTGAGAAAAATCTGTGTATAAGTGGACCTATTCATTTTGAACCACTCTTACTCAAGGGTCAACTATACAATTATTATATATTAGCTGTATAACAAGGAAATAAACATTGATTGCATAGTTCCGTGAAGCACTTAGGTCTGTTAAACTTCATAGATTCAAAGCATAAGCCCCATAAAGACTGCTTATCAAAGATTAGATTTAACAAACATGTATATCTTTTTCTTGTTTGCCATGCTGTCACTGGCTTGGGGGCCCTGGAAAGCAGTTTTCCATAAGAAAAAGTAATACGGTCTTTCTAAGTCTAATGGAATCTATAGTCATAGCTGAAATAAAAATTATTTTAAATTACATATCTTAAGGTATTTACAGTCAAATATCTAATAAGAAATTTGAAATGAAGAAGATTGTTCAACTTAAGTTTTTAAAAGATACACAATTTTCTCTATATATATGTTGATAAATAAATTAAACATTATACTAATTAAACACTAGTCAAAAAGATCATCAAATAGTTTGACAAATCATGCAAAGATATTATTTGAAAATAAAGAGTTGCTCCATTTGATGAAATATCTTGCAACATTATTAAGTGCTATTTTTCCAGACTTAATTTCTACCAAATTTAATGCTTTTATGCTGCTTCTCATTTCTTTTTAATTAGAGCTAAAACTGAAGTTACATGATCAAGGTGTTGAACATCACCCACGCATACTAATGGGTGTCAAAGTTTTATAAAATATTGACATTCATTTTGACAACCAAAAGTTTTATAAAATTTTAAATTTTTTATAATTTTAAGCATAAAGTAAAAAGGCTTAAATTCAACCATGGGAACTTCCCTTATTCCCTAAAAATGCATGGGAAATAGATCATGGGAATGTTTTCAATTAAAAGTCCGAGGAGTGATTAAAGCATTTGAAATTGGAATGTGACAAAATCTTTGTGTAAAAATACATTAAATTTCTATACTGGTGGGAGATGACTAAAATTCCATAGTAATACAAAAGTTAGATGAAATATTTCCTCTTTAAAAAATAACTTGCATTGAAAAGAAGTTGTGAAAGAGAATGTTGTAAAAGTTATGTGCATAGAGTAAAGTCAGGGGTGGGTAAGAGGTGGATAATGATTTTAATGGAATTTGTATTATTTTCTCTGATTTTATTCATTAAAATACAAATAATCTGACATAAAGACTGTCAACATATGTGAGAAGTAGCATGCCATATAGTGATGGGAACAGCAGTGTTTTATTAATTTTTATATCAGCATATATCGACTTTATGTATATGAACACATGCAATACAATAAAATAACTTGTACATTCTATTGAATGAATAAATGAATGGAGAATATAGCTTAATTTATTGGAGTAAGTTATAAAAAGTAATTTTCTTCTTTTTTAACTGAGTGGATTACCTATATAAATTCATGTAGCATGGCAGGTAGAAATTACATTGGACTATGGTTCAGGAAACTGAAGTTTAAATCCTGTTTATGAATAACTTGCCAACCAGTTCAATCTATATGCTGGTTATTTTTTACCGTCAGTAAAATTTTAACCAATTAGATTATTTAACAATACACTCTTCAAAAATTCTGAGATATACATATTTTCACAATTTAACATTTCTAAAATCAGATGCATCTGTATTCGGATTTGGCCTTATTAGTTGCTAGAAGTCATGCATAACATATTGTATCCTATAAATTGTGATACATTACATTTGATTAAGTATTATACTTAAAAACCTCTCTAAGAACTGAGTCTTGTGATTTTATACATTCAAAGAATAAAAGATAAGACTACAGGTATAGATTACTATTACTATAGTCATTTTATTTGAGATGTAATTTTCTGAAGATGGATTTAGAATACATTCTCTTGCATGAATCCACTGAATAACCAGATGATTCTGGAGAATTATATAACAAAGAAATGATATATTTTGATCCACTTCAACACACATGGCAAGTCAAATTAGCATTCCTGGCACACTCCACTAGATATACCCATTGATCAGATAAATTGCAGGATATATGCAATTCTGGTCTATTAACTCTAACATCATCATTCTGTCACTCAAGATGGCATCATAGAATGAATTGTGCTGAGAGTGTTATGATTTTACTCTTGGTTAGGCTCTTTTGCTAAGGAAATGATTCAGGTTTAACATAAAATCCTTAAGGTTTTACTGTACAGCAAACCATGGCAAATGAAGGCAGGAATCTTAACTGTGTAATGATGCCTCAGCAGCAATGAAAAAACAATTATCATAGGAAAAGTCTAATAACGAGGCAAGAATCTCATTTCTTACTGGCTATAGGCCTATGCTGAAAATGAAATTCAGAAACCAGGAGACCTGTCTGGGTCCGACACAGCTTTGCAGTCACTTTGTCTTCCTACCAGAATTGTATTTGTCTGTATTCTGCTGCTCAGTCAATGTAAATCAACAACTTGCCCTTCTCTTCTTTCTCTGTCTTTCTGCTGCTTCTTCCTGTACCAACTAGCATAATCTATGTAGCACACTGAACATTTATGGAAATGGTGTATTTTAATTAACCATATCCTTGCTGTAGTTTCACTTCTAGGAGTCAATAACCTTCCAAGTTCAAACAGCTTTAGCCGAGGTTGTCAAAAATATGGCAACTTTGTTGTATTTCTCAACTAAAATTCTGAGCTCAGCAAGCAATCCTAGACCAGGCCAGATGATATAAAATACAATCTCAAATATAGTTTAATTTATATTTTCAAATTGTATAAATCAGGGCAAATAGCAAGGTAATATATACAGGTAATAACAAATTACCTTTCTTAAAACTGAACATAACACTATATGGCAAAAAGTCTTTGTAGATACCCTAATGTTTTTATTTTCCTCTCTATTGTCACACCTAAGTTTAGAACCAATTTACCTCAACATTTTTCTCTACTTAAATTCAATAATTTCATACATTAGGCCAGTTTAGTTTTTCTAGGGCTATGTTCTTAGATATTTTCAATAAATATGTATACTCCATGTGTCATGTTCATTGTTAGAATTGCTTATCTGTTCTCTAATTCACTTTTCACAGTGAATTCTGAGTTAAGCATTGACTGCTCTATTTTACAGAGTAGAACAGCGAGTGAGTGCCAAGTTCCATGGCTCACACCTGTAATCTTAGTACTCTGGGAAGCCGAGACAGGTGGATTGCTTGATCTCAGGAGTTTGAGATCAGCCTGAACCAAAGCAAAACTTTGTCTCTTAAAAAATAACCCACCATGTGAGTGCTTGTAATCCCAGCTACTCAGGGAACTGGGGTAAGAGGATATCTTGATACCAAAAGTTGGACGTTGCTGTGAGCTATAATGCCGTAGCACCCTACTGAGGATAACAAAGTAAGACTTTGCCTCAAAAAAAGACAAAAAAGGGGAGTGAGGTTTAAAAGTTTAAGTGACTTATCCATATTTTCAAGGAAACTGAGTGTACATCTTCTCCTTCCAAATGTTTGTACTCTTTGATTGTATTAAACAACACACTCAAATTTTTCCTTTTTCAGCCATGTGGCCTTATGAATTATTTGAGTCTACGTAATACGTCCTTCCATTTTTCCAGAGTCTTGCTCAACATATATTTTAAATTTATCTCTTACTACACATCTCCAGTTTTAGACATCACTGATCACTCCTCTATGTACCATGCCTTTCTACTACTGTCTAGGACCCTCTTCTGTACGTTTACATTTTCTTAAGTATAAATTTTAGCTGTCCTTTAATACCACATTACTTCTTTGTAATCCTTCTTGCATTGTCATAACTAGACCATAATATTTATTTTTTTGTGGTTCCAAAACATTTTATTTTTTCTGTCTTATAAGAATATTATAGAATTATAGTGTGAACATCGATAAATGAAAACTATAAGCTCTTGCAATTTCACTCTTATTCCCTTTCCTAGGGCCCATGGCATCTACCTCAGTATCATGAAGTTGTATAAAACAGGTACATACATATGCGATAGAAAATTTAAAATTAAACCTATTTATTAAAACATTTTGAGGTAATGATATCTTAGATCATTTCAGAAAAGTACTAAGCATGAGCTAATCTTAAAATCTTTTCATATGAAATTTCATGCAGCCAATATTCTTATTTATTTATACCTCAAAAAGACTAAAAGACAATGTGGATTTATTAATTTCTTACTTATCTGCTCATTGTTCATTTATCAGTTCCACATGAAACTTTATTGAGATTGATGGGAAATTTATCCAGATTTTTGTTTTGATTGATGGGAAATTAATCCATGTTTTTCTTTTGTTTTGTAATGGCATGAAGTAAGAACTAATTTATATTAAAATAGCTAGGAAGCAATAGTCTTGGCCCTCTACTACACAAAGAGAGTAGCAGTTTTAAGTATTACTATGTTGAATCCACCCATCACAAATGCATCTGTATTGCTTAAAAGCTTCATTGTAATTAGTATTATATAAAATATAGTTGAGCATATATATTATTAGGAAGTTGGAGTTTAATTTTTTAATACTTGAAAAGAAACTATCATTTAAATTCTTATGTTATTAAATAAAAATTTGAATAATTATTACTTTCTTATTAAAAATTGATTTATGTAATCATTTATATTATTCTCAGACATGACATTTGGAGCATATGTAACACATATCTGTACATAATACAAACAGAATTTATGACTGCAGAGTAAAAACTTTCCTTATAGTGTGGTCTATATTCCTGGAAGTTGATATTAAAATTCACTTTTGAATGAGAATTTTATGCATACTCTAGTGGAGAAAACTCATATTATTACCTTTTCAGAGAGAAATCACATGAAATGATAAAACTGTATCCTGTGTATTTATATAGCTTGCTATAAATTTAGTACCTGTGTCAGAACAGAGTCAGAAATCTGATCAAAGGTAAAATTATTGAAAGATGGTATTTTAGAAGTGTAAATTTTGTTATGACAAGTCAAGACAGGCCTGAAATCACCCTGGCCTGTTCGTGGAATAGGCACAATTAGAGATCGTTCAAATTTAAAACCCACTCCCTGACAACAAGTAAATGGAGGTGTCGAATCTCATTTTGATCACATTCAGTAATGATCTTGAATGCATGCAAATGTGAAATTTACTCAATAGGGCTTTCTGACAACTCTACGATTCAACTGTGAAATTAGAGTAGCTTGTACCTAAAGTAGAATTTCACACCTGCTGAACTAACGGTTTGTTTCTTTGGTTATAGAGGTTAGAGGAATAATTCACAGAATTATGTTTCTTTTTTTTATATGAGTCCTAATGGCCTTACCAATAGCAAATGTTCAATATATGTATTTAATACCCCAATCAATTACTTTATTCTAATTACAGATTGTGGCAGCAATAAATACCTGTGAATCCATAGGGAATTGTAGTGTGAAAGTTTACAAAATGCAATTTGAGCACTGCTACATTTTCTTGGGATTTAACACATCTAGGCAGGAATTGAAGCCTAACAAACAGAAATGATCTGCTTATTATTCCCTATATAAACTGCCATCTATCTGCCAATGCCAGGTTTATAATTGGGTAGCATGAACTATTAAATTGGAAAATAATTTTTATTGGTTCAGAGAACTTCAGTTAGGAATGACTCTTAGAGTGTTTCCACTTGGTTATATGTATCATATTAGAAATGCATGCATATTTTTCTATCGATTAAATTTGTGAATTTATCATTCCATAAAAACAGAGGTTAACTCTATAAGTCTTTGTATCGTGACAGCCTTCCCTTTATGTCCACATTCAATTTAAAAATATAAAATGCATAAGAACTGATCTGAGAGTAAAGAAATGAATGTTTTTAATGCACAAATCGTAAGAAGGAAAAAATCACTACCTTAATTTACATGAATGCTTCGTTGAATCTTACATGTGAAACTGAAAACTAAAATCTGAATCACATAAGAAAATACATTTTGTCTGCATCTTTTATACATGTACGTTAATATTTAGAATGAGTATTCAAGAAACTGTGTGTATTGTCCAAGTATATCTGACAGTAGAGGGGGTGTGTGTGTGTTTCTGTGTCATTATTTTCCTGCAAAACACATTTTGGGTAACGTTGCCAAATAACTTTTCCAATGCAGCAAGTAATCTTTTGAGCTAGTCTATAATTTTATGATAAAAGAAGACTCATCTTCCCCCTTTCATTTTTTTTTAAAGTACTTTTTATTGTTGGGGATTCATTGAGGGTACAAAGAACCAGCTTTCTTTGATTACTTTTCTTTTTAGCTCTATAGAGAGATCATTGGACATGAGATTTGGAGGTCCCCAATTATCCTAATATATTGTCAGTCTTAAAGGAACATATAAGTGCAAAAATAAAAACTACTTTATACAGTGTGCCCTCAGTTTACTCAGCTATAATGTAGAGTGATTCTACCTTATTTGTCTGAAAGGAGAGGCTTGATAAAATCATCTTTTGAAAGTCATCTGTTTCTGGTCAACATAAATTCTACAATTATTTTGTCACCTAAATGACATGATGAAGTATCTCACCCCAGGGATATCACAGTCAGTAACAACTTACAGAGCAGAGAGAAGCTAGATCCTCCAGGGATGGGGGCGTCAATCCTAAATAGGTAAGAGCTTCGTCTGTGTTTAAATTGATATCTCCTTTCTTCCCACTCACCTTCCACAAAGCTTTGCCTGTTTTGGCTTCCAAAAATTCTTCACAATTTTCCTTCATGAACGGAAATGGGAAATTGATTTAAAAAATAGCAAGTGTTCATTTTATGAAGTGTAATAGTTTAAATCTAGAATCGTTTTCATTCATTTTCTATAAATGTATTTCTGCTTCAGTTCACTTTGTGCAGCTGTAATAGAAAGCAGACTGGGTAATTCACAATAATCAAATTTATTGGTTGTTCGTTATGGTTTTGGATGCAGAGAGGTCTAAAATCATATGTCCAGTGTCTGGCAAAGGACTTCTTGCTATGCCATGGTGATAAGAGAGGGAGATGGAGAGCAAGAGGGGGCTACACTGGTCCTTTTCTTAGGAACCCACTCCCATGGAAGTGCTTTTAATATGTGCATGAGGGTAAAGACCATTAAGAGATGTTTAGAGATCTTTAATATGTTAAGAGGTAAGACCTTCAAGATAGGTCCTACCCTCACGGTCAAATCGTCCTTAAAAAACCTACTTCCTAACATAATTGCATTGAGGGTTAAGTTTCCAATACAGAAACTTTGGAGAGCACATTCAAACCATTGGAAAGTGGATATATTTTTTATCACACCATCTCTAAACTCCAGTTCTTAGTTAGAAATTATATGTATTCCTTCAATGTCCCACTAATTCTTATTCTAAGGGTTATTGCTTTAAAGTGACTTTAGTGTTCATTTTGAAATTACTGGATATTATTTTTCCTAATTATTTGCTATTGTGTAATAAACTACTCAAATTTTTAAGCATATGAAGGATAATCCATAATCTTAGGAAGAAGAAGCTTTTGTTTACTAAAACAATTAAATCTGTTCACGTTGCCTGCGTTCAAACTTGTTTATTGAACAAAAGGTAAAGTGTTTCAAATGGGGTCACATGACTTGAGTAGAGCTATTTACTAAGGTGTTTCTTGTTCCCTCTACACCCTGAAAGTGCTTTCTGAAAGCCTTGCCTGCCGTGCAGTTTGACTTTTCATGTCTGCTAGGAAGAATAGTGAGTGCTTCAGTGAAGTGGGGTTGCCATTAGAAAGGTGTTAGTGTTAAACAAGGAATAATGTTTTCTTACAAAAAGTGTGAGGAGGAAAACTGCTTATGTTCTTATTTTTGAGATTCTTTACTTTTAAAAATAAGTAATAAGGGCTACCCACATGCTCTATGGAGCTAGTCATCCCTAAGCATCTGTGGGATATGGATTCCAAGACCTCTTAGATTTTAAAATTCTGTGGGTTCTCAGGTCCTTGATAGAAAAGAATATAGTATTTGCACGTGATCTATCACTTTCCTTTGTATACTTTAAATCACCTCTAGATGACTTACAATGTATAAAAGAAATTCTCTGAAAATTTTGTATTGTTAAATATATTGTTTAGGTAATAGTGACATATAAAATGTAAATACACGTTCGGTATAGACACAGTTTTTTCTAGTATTTCTCATCCACAGTTGGTTGAATTCATGGAAATGAAACTCATGGCTATAAATACTTCCCAGATCTCCACAGAATAGGTTGGATATGTTTCCCATGTGCTCCCATAACATTCCAAATCCTCATTCATATATGTGTTATTGTGTATGCATCCTACATATCTAGTTATATCATATATCCTATTATATATCATAAGGTCCTTGAAGGCAATAGGGTTTTTCTGTCACCACTCCATTCTTTTTAAGTCTTAAGTCTAAACAGAGCTCAGTAAATGTCCAATGAATTAATTAAATATAAGTAAAATTAATTGGCTAAAAATTAACTTCATTCACAATCTCGATTTACCCCTTCAAACACTTATTTTGATAGAACTTGATTGTTTTACAGGACTTAGCAGCCAATGAGAGATCAAAATAAGATCTAAAATGCATTTCCCTTGAAGGAACAATTTTGTCACTAGCACTAAGTTACAAATCTGTGTCTTCCTCCACTGGCGATAACCCCAGATTCTCTTCCAAGGAGGAGAACATGGAGCTCTCGGTAGAGAGTCATTTTCTCCTGCTTGTGCACTGACTAATACTCTCAATCTGCTGACTGCTTGCTGGTCAGTGATAGAGGCAAACAATGATCTAAAAACCATGCCTTTGCCAAGAATGAGTATTAGTATGTAACTCTGGTAGCTCTTCTTCTGAAAATATCAGGAAATCACACTCAAGAGTGAGCACATCAGAATGGAAGAATGTAATATTCTCACAGAATCTAGTTCTGATAGGTGCATATATACATCACCAATTCTATTCACATCAAATGAACCTTGAAATTCTCCATAGTAAAACGATGTCTTAATATCTCTACTGTTTTGTGTTATATATTGAAAATGATCAATAAAAGGTACCCATATAATGAGCTCTTTCTTACTGGACTAATATGCCTATAACTGTATAAAAAGCTAATTTTTTATACTCAGATTAATTCTGTTCTCCTCATCTTTATGTTATACCAGTGTGGTTCCATGGTGCCTATCTAATCTTATATAGACCACATTGGTAGACTTGTCTCATCCAGGACAATTCTGTATGCATGCTGTAGCCTGGGGACGCATATATCATGGAGCCTGGGGAACCATTTCAGAGTGGGCTGCTTCCTTATTATAACTACTCAGTACAGCTTTGTTTAAGAGCTTTAATGGAATAAGAAAAGACTATTTTTTTTTAAATCATAGCTGTGTACATTAATGCAGTCATGGGGTACAGCGTGCTGGTTTTATATACAATTTGAAATACTTCCATCAAACTGGTTAACATAGCCTTCATGGCATCCTCTTAGTTATTGTGTTAAGACATTTATATTTTACATTTAGAAAGATTCACATGTACCCTTGTAAGATTAACTATAGGTGTGGTCCCACCAAACACCCTCCCGAAAAGGCTATTTTAAAGATAGAGTCTTACTCTGTTGCCTGGCCTAGCGTGCTGGGACATTAGCCTATCTCACAGCAACCTCACACTCCTGAATTTAAGGGATCCTCCTGCCTCAGCCTACTGAGTAGCTAGGACTACGGGTGCCTACCATGATGGCCAGCTAAGACTTTTTGAAAAAGGACCAATGGACTCATCTTGATTCTCAGTGTCACTGGTTCATGGACTCCCACATGGCGTCACAGCTCACAGCAACCTCCAACTCTTGGGCTTATGTGATTCTCTTGCCTCAGCCTCCCAAGTAGCTGGGATTACAGGCACCTGCCACAAACCCCAGCTGTTTTTTGGTTGTAGTTGTTTGGCAGGCCCAGACTGGATTTGAACCCAACCAGCTCCAGTGCATGTGGCTGGCACCCTAGCAACTGAGCTCCAGGAGCTAACCCAGCTTAGGCATTTTTACAGTGACGCAACCAGAAGTGACAATGGCTGTTTGGAACTGTTTCTCTGCACACCCAAAGCTTGACCCAAGAGAATCTTGCCCATATATCATCAACATCAATGAAATCACTGTGTGTTTTCCTATGTATGTCTCCACTTCACCAGAAAAGCAGGCAGAAGAAAAATGTTACACCTTGGGACATTTATCTTCTTGACTTTTACATGTTAGTCTTCATTGCTTCACTTTAGCCCTGTTAAAACACATGTGTAGTCCTGGAAGAACAAAGTAGGAACATGCCATTTTTATCAAAAAACATCAATTAGGAAAAGAGATTACAGGGATAACTTCCTATTTGCTTGGGTTCCCATCATCCTGGAAAATATTATTTTTCTAAAAAACCTAATGTTTATTAGATATTTCCAGAATACTTCCAAATCATTAAGGATATCCCTAATAAGTACCATCCTCTCTAGTCATGTTTACACAAGAATTATACACATTTCCACACCTAACCATTATCTCATACATAATATTTTACTTATCCTGGGCTTTAAAATAGCACACAAGTGCACATACCCTCTCTCTCTCTCTCTTTCACTCTCTTTCACACTTTGTAGTCAAGCTAAATTACATATACTTTGAAAATCTCAAAATTTTGAATCATTTTCACCATCTAAAGTTAAAATAAACTATATTATAATTAAATGAAATAAAATGGGGAAACGAGGAAGAAGCTAGATCTGTGTTCAACAAGCTTACTGATTTTCCTCTATATATAAGTTTTGCAAACTCTTTCAAACTCAATTCAAATCCCATCATCACTGATTGTTTCACTTCTTTTTAAGACAAGATTAATATCTACCATAAAAAATGCTTGTATTTCTTACCTTAAATTCTAAAGTAAATAGCATTGTTTATCTGGATGCAGAATTTTCTATGCTGTAATAAAATATGGCCAGGATTAGACAGCTAAATATTTAACCTCAAGAATCAGCACCTTTTTCTATGTTAACTGCTTTTGATAAGTATTTCTAAACATAGCTTTTCCAAATAGAGCAAGCCAAGCACCACCTGTCTACGATGACTGGAGGCCATCATTAACTAGCCGGTCACAGTAATGTGCTGCCAAGAGTGGACGCAATGCTGAATGGACATGGTTTGTAATTGCTGTCCTGGAACTTGCTTTCAAAGAGAAGTTCTCATGATCAGCAAGATTTTGAGTCACCTTTCCCTTTTGAGAAAAATGAAATACATGCTGCATAGCAACAAGAAGGACCATCGTCTTGAAACAATACGGACTTTCTAAACATTTAACTGATCAAATAATTTTAGCACTTATCTATCAGGTATAAATATTATTTTTGAAAGAGATCTCAGTAGATTATTTTCCATTGTCCACCCTTCTTTTTTTTTTTTTATTCTTAAAGGAATACCGTATCTTTTAATTTTTTATGATTTTTTTTTTTTTTTTTAGACAGAGTCTCACTCTGTGTCTTGGGCTAAAGTGCAGTGAGGTCATTGTAGCTCATGATAACCTCGAACTCCAGGGGTCAAACCATTGTCCAGTCTCAGCCCTCTGTGTAACTGGGACTATAGCTGTATACCACCATGCCTGGCTTAATTTTCTAAATTTTTTGGAGTGATGAGGCTACACTCTTGGTCAAGCTGTTCTCAAACTCCTGGTGTCTAGTGATGTTCCCACCTCGGGCTCCCAAAGTGCTATGATTACAGGCGTGAGCCACCATGTCTTGAAGAATACTGTATTCTTTTGCCATGCTGTTGACCCTTAAGCAACATGGGGGTTAGTAGCACTGACCTCCCGCACAGTCAAAAGTTACAAATAACTTTTGACTCCAATGTGATGACTACATAGTGTACCGTGGACTAAATCCTTACCAGTAACAAAAGCATTCCATTAATGAATATTTTCTATGCTATATATATTAGGTAATGTATTATTTTAATAAAGTAAGCTAAAGAAAAGAAAATTTTATTAAGAAAATCTATAAAGGAAAGAAAGAAATTTACCATCCATTAAATGGAGTTGGATACTTTACCCTCATATCTTTATGTTGAATATACCAAGGAAGAGGAGAAAGAGAAGTGATTGGTTTTACTGCCTCGGGGGTAGCAGAGGAGAAAGAAAATCAACATGTAAGTTGACTCGTAGAATTCAAACCTGTGTTTGAAGATCATCTCTATGTAAACCCTTGGGAGGTTCTATCATATACTTAATTCGAAGTTCCTCTAGGTCACCCATGGAAACCATTGTTTAGGCCTTATTGGCAGGCTCTGCTTTGGTTCAATAAATTCAAATCTTTTCTAAATGTAAAGAGATAAAGGCTCAAATAATTTTATTTTAATAACTACAACAGCTGTATAACTGTCATTCAAAAAAATCCATCTCATCATGGCACCCATAGCTTTGTGGTGATGGCATCAGCCACTTGTACCGGGGCTGGAAGATTCAAACCCATCCTGGACCTACTAAACAACAGTGACAACAACATCATCATCAACAACAACAAAAATAGCCGGGCATTGTGGTTGGCATCTGTACTCCTAGCTACTCGGAAAGCTGAGGCAAGAGAGTTGCTTGATCCCAGGAATTTAATGTTACTGTGATGCCACAGCACTCTACCAAGGGCAACATAGTAACGCTCTGTCTCAAATAAAGAAATAAATAATCCACCACAGGTAGTAGTATTGTAGATCAGGATTATTTTACTACCTTTCACCAATGGTTTTACTATATACTATTAAAAATAATAATCACAGCCTGGCACAATAGCTGACACCTTTAATCCCAGCACTTTGGGAGGCTGAGGTGGGCAGATTGCCTGAGCTCATGAGTTTGAGACCAGCCTGAGCTAAAACTAGACCTCATCTCTAAAAATAGCTGGGCATTATGGTGGGCACCTATAGTCAGTCCCAGGTACTTGGGAGGCTGAGGGAAGAGAATCTCTTGAGCCCAAGAGTTAAAGATTGCTGTGAGCTATGACGCCAGAGCACTTTACGGGGGGGTGACAGAATGAGACTGTCTCAATAATAATAATAATAATAATCACTTATTCAATATCACAGAGTGTTGGGATTAAAATTCATAGGTTAGTCCCCCAAAGTAAAAATGTCCATTTCATAAATGAAGAACTTTGTTTAGGACCATTCAGTGACACTCGAGTCACACAGCCAGTAAATGGGTGTGTTCAGATCGGAGCTAGTGCTGACTCTGGAGCCCATCATCTCTCCCTGTGTGGCGTCTTCCCCCGGGTTAGTAAGTGTGGCCATGTTAAGGTGCAGGAATTATCTACTTAGTATTTATACTGTGCAGACCTTTAATTTGTGAGTACATAGGAAATGGTTCTCACACTGTCTGCTTTAACTGATTGAGAAGACAGAGATGGGCGTGTACGTGAATACGGTTTTCAGTACTTGATGACTTGTGGGTGACACACGGTTCTCTCCTCATACGTCCCTCTCTTCGGTTACCATTGCCTTTACTGAGGTAGCAGGGAGCTCATGATGTGTCCACACAAACTTTCCTTGGAACTATGCAGTTTACTTTACCTTCTGGCCACAACCTGTTTATTGAGTAACACTTGTTTGTTTTTTGTTTGTTTGTTGCAGTTTTTGGCTGGGGCTGGGTTTGAACCTGCCACCTCCAGCATATGGGACCAGCGCCCTACTCCTTTGAGCCACAGGCGCCACCCTGAGTAACACTTGTTTTAATCTATCCATTTCTACAGATACTTTTTAAGTATCTATGTAAAGCAAAGATATTAAACATCAATTTCTAAGTAAATATCATCAAATGACATTTTAGATTTAGAAAATACACACACACACATCTCATTTCCTCTAAGTTTTTCTTTTTCAGAAAGAGCCTATCAGATGAATAGGACAGATATATAAAAAGAAAGTTCAAGTTTATACTGACTAATAACACAAAGTCTAAGTTATAGGCCATTATTTTCCACCTTACTGTTCATTCTGTACACTCATGTGGATGGTTATCTAGGTGTGGTTTTTGACAAGGAAGATGTAATTTGTAACATGCAAGACATTTTGAGGCTTAAATTTCAGCAAAAATTTAACGTATATAAGAGAATATAAAAAAAAATGCGGTAACACCTATGGCTCAAAGGAGTAAGGCGCTGGCTCCGTATACTGGACATGGTGGGTTCAACCCCAGCCCCAGCCAAAAACTGAAAAAAAAAAAGAAAGAATATACATAAAAACTTATAATCTATAAATTCTATCCAATATAAACAATGTGTATTATTTCAGAAATTTCCCAGGGCAAGTACTGAATGTGCCCTTGACATACTGGTATTAATATCTGCAATGTCATGTCAAAGAAGAATATTTTATTTAAAAACACTTTATCTCATTACTTAGTTTCAAATAAATTAATTAATTTTGAGATGGAGTCTCACTATGTCACCCTCAGTAGATATTCTCTTGCCTCAGGCTCCCATGTAGCTGGGACTACAGGTGCCTGCCACTACGTCCAGCTATTTTTTGTTGCAGTTGTCATTGTTTAGCAGGCCCTGGTCATGTTCAAACCCACCAGTCCTGGAATATGTGGCTGGTGCCCTAACCACAGAGCTACAGGCGCCGAACCAAGTTTCAAATAAATTTGGAAGACAAATTAATCTATATGAAAATATTAAAAATCATTCAAATTTGAGTAATCATAATCTATGGATTAAATATTCAAACTGTCACTGCAAACATTCAAATTTCATGGACAGTAAAAGAATCTAATGACAAAAACATAAAAATACAAGTTATACAAATTAAAACCAAAATGTGAGACATAAAATATTTCTCCTAGCAAGAAAATTTATATTTATCTAGTTAAAGAGCTTTAAAATAAAATTATACTCTTGGGTCAGCGCCCATGCTCACTGGTTAGGGAGTCGCCACCTACACAGGGACTGGCAGGTTCAACCCCAGCCTGGGCCTGCTAACCAACAATGACGACCGCAACATCAACAACAAAATAGCCAGGAGTTGTGGCAGGTGCCTGTAGCCCCAGCTACTTGGGAGGTTGAGGCAAGAGAATTGCTAAGCCCAAGAGTTTGAGATTGCTGTGAGCTGTGACACCCAGCAGTCTACCCAGGGTTGACATAGTGAGACTCTGTCTCAAAAAAACAAAACAAAACAGACAAACGAAAAAAATTATGCTCTTAACTTAAAAGTAACTTTTAAGTTGCTAAAGAAATGAGACTATATATGTGCATTAAATGTGAAAAACTAGGCTTTGTTCTTTTGAATTACTAATATTGCTAATATTTTTCAGTCATCAGTTAATTAAATCTAATGAGTACTGCATTGTGCCGTATTAAAAATCATTCAATACAAACCATTCCCCAGGGTGTCACTTGTATGATGTGAAATTACTGGGCTTTCTGGAATTATTTCTCTTATTTTTACTTTACTGTATACGTGATTGCTTATTCCTGTTTATATCAACATTAGAAGGAAAGCAACAAATACACAGAGGGACGCGGTGATGAAACTGGAATGTTCACCACGCATTTGCATATACATGACCACCTTGAATTCGAGAGTCTACTTCTGCAAATGCATTTAGGAAATCTCATGAGAACTCCAAAGAAATAGAGTAAGAACAGATGAGTTTTTTTTTTTTTTTTTTGAATTGTAAGTTGTTTAGAGTGAAGGATTTCACAAGTCAAATCTGAACACAGCTAATAAAAAGGGCTTGCTTCGGCATAGGGAAAAATATATACGTATGCTTTTGTAGAGATCAGGTTCAGATTTATTATTCTGAACTATTCACCCAGGATTAATCATAAATCAATTTGGTGACAGCTTAAAAATATGAGAAAATTTCATATGCAGCTTGGATAATCCATTTAACGGGTCTAATCAATGATTCTGCTCTGTGCTTTATTTCTGTTGGGTTCTCTAGTGATGTGCTATCTCTTTACGGGTGTTATTCTCCCAGGTAATCAAGGGAAGGAGGTACTCCACAGTAATTTGATACCCCTGTGGAGGGAAACACAAATCAACTTGAAAGAAAGAGTATGTCTGGCTTAATGTCATCGATTATGCAGAACAAGAAAAATGTCAGCTCCTAAGACAAAACTTAAAGCTTTGAAAAAAGCAAATCTGGAAATCTTACCTTTTACAATTGTTTAGCCATTACATACACATTTATCTAATCTTTCTCCTAGAAAAATCATCCCCAAAGTGATTCCAAACATGTTCTACAGTTTATAATTACTTGGAAAGGTGACAGCTAATGAATACCTTCTTTCTTCCTGCACGTGTGATGAACAAATGCTTTCCCAGGAAACTCGGCACATTCCTCAGTTCACTGTAAGAAAGAAATACACATATTTTAATCCAATAATAATGAACAATTTACATCCCCTTTTTGCATCATTGTCTTATACAATCTATCCTGCATCTTATGAAATTCCACTACGCTCAAAGATGTTTTATTTAATTAAACCATATTGCTACATGGAAGGGAAATAGAGGCTTGTGATTTGGCAGATAGGACTATATAAAGGGCAACTCGTACACCTCCCTGGTGACAATAACATAACGAAGTAGGGATGAAAGCAACTTATGGAATTAGGTGGGTCAGCATGTGACTCATGGCTCAACAGCTTACTGCTGTCTGAGTGATTAGGGTCTCCATCACTGTAACTCTCAGTTACTTTATCCACCTAAAGCAAATAATAGGAGTTACTTGAGTATTAAATGAGGCTTTCCATTTAATGTCTTGGCAGATATTTTAATTGTAAATTAAATGCACTATATTAGTAATTTTATTTATTTTAAAAATCCATTAAATCCACTAAAAAAAACTCTGAACATATATATTAAAGATGTACATGAACCTTGAAAAAAAATCTTCTAATAATGCTAATCAGCCAAAGTTAGCTTAAGAAATAAAATATATATGTCAGTGTCTTTCTAATGCAGTGTTGACAAATAGCATTATTCAGAAAGTTACAATTAGGCATTTCTCTTTGTTGCAATTTATTACCATCAAAAGAAAATTACGAAAAAAAAATGTGACAGTACATTTGCCATAATAGAGGATAAATACTTGAAGTTTGGGAATAATTTAAACTTCTAAATTATGCAAATGTTTGAGCACATACAATAGTACAGACTCATACACTGAAGCAGAAAATTAGAGTCTGTGATTTTAGACATCTTAATAATAAATCCCATTAATTGCTAATGACAGACCTTGAGAGATGAAAGATCGTCATATTATCAGGTTTGCCCCAATGGCTGTGAAAAAATGTTATTCCTCACCAGTGGATGATCTAATTTAGCTGAAGAGCCGACCCTGTAAAATCAGAGTTGGTGACATAGTTGATTAATGTGCCTAGTAATTCTATTAGAGTAAAAAGTAATTTAGAAACCTAACTACTAAAAATCATCAGTGTTTTGGTTAAATTATTCTTAACTAGAAAATTCCTGTATTTTGAGGTAATATTTAAGTTAATATCCAAATATCTTCTAGATATCTTATAGAAGTCATGTAAAGATATATGTCATCTACATAATGCACAATTACAGTGTTGAGGAGGCAACAGAAAGCTGACAGACCTTAGCAAATTATTTTGGTGGGTTTTTAAACTCCACTTGTAACAACTTGACTAATTATGTTAAGAGAGGAAGCATATTTCATATGCATGTATACAACGGCAGATATTTTTTCTTTCTTAAAAGGAATAAAAAATCGCTCTTGAAATTGTGAAGGAATAAATTTCTATTCTTATTCTTTTTTTCAAAAAACTCTCTGAGGCCGGGCACAGCAGCTCACGCATATAATCCTAGGATTTGGGGAGGCTTGAGGCCAGGAATTTGACCAGCCTAAGCAACATAGCAAGACCCTATCTATCTCTACAAGGAATTTAGGGAAAACAAAACAAGACTTCTAAGTTTCTAATCTTGTTCTGTGTCAGACACCGCTGGTTGGGTGTGGGGGTGGGTGGGAGGAGAGATGTTAACACAGTGTCAAACATTGGTGGGTGTGGGTAATTTCAATCCAAATCAAGTAGCCGAAACAAGATCAAATCAGTGCCTTTAACAGACCTGTCATCTCAGTTAACTTAAAAATAGAATTCAGTAATCACATGATCCAAGTAGTGAATGTGGGTGAATGTGTATGTGGCTGGAATTTGTAGCTAGAGTTGCTAATGCATCTTCTAGTATGATTTCCAAAAACTACTTTGATTTAAAGTGAGATAAATACACCTCTGGTTGCCTATGTATTCCTATAATCAATTTGAAATTAACAATTTTAGAATTTTATTCTATTTAGAATTTTGAGATGAAAATAACTCTACTTAATAGAAATTTCCTCAAATAAGATTTCATTTCATTAATTAAGTCTAAAGGAGAAATGTATTAGAAAATCCTGTATACATTATTTTTTAAAAGGTAAGAAATATTCTGTATTGAACATTTGCAGTAGTATTTACTCAAACACTTTTGAACTCTAAGAATCATATACAGATGTAAAATCATTAAAAAGCCTTAAGTAGTTTCTCCCTAATAAGAGCACACAGGTGCACATAAAAAGTAAAATCCAGTGTTTGGTGGGACCACACCTATGACCACACCTATATCATCTTACAAAGGTATATATGAATCTTTCTAACTGTAGAATATAAATGTCTTAACACAATAACTAAGGATGCCATGAAGGCTATGTTAACCAGTTTGATGAAAGTATCTCAAATTGTATATAAAGCCAGCACACAGTACCCCATGACTGCATTAATGTACACAGCTGATTTAATAAAAAAAATAAATAAAAAAGTAAAATTCAAAAGATAATGGAAAAACTTAAAATGTAGTGCTAACAGATTAAAGAAGGAACTTAGTTTTTAGTTCATAGTTCTCAAAAAAAAAATGGTGAAATTGGACAGAGAAATCTGTTGAGCTGGAATTGAAGAACTGAGCTGTTAAAAACATGTCAGGCAAGAGGTTAGTGTTAGAAAAGGCCGAAATGTGTGTGCTCTTATCAAAGCAGATTGTTAGCACTAGAGCACAGATTCTTGTTAGGGAGAGGAGTAGGAGATTGGGCTATGAGCTGATATTAAAAATATAGAATTGGATACAATTACCCAGTCAGACAGGTTAGAAGAGACCACAGATGCTGGAAAACATTTGCCATTAGAATGGTATGAACATAACCTATAAAACTAAAACAGAATTTCAGTTAATTTTTGAAGGTTATTTTTATCAACTGAACCTACATGACAGTCTTTGGACAATATTTCAAACTCACAGTCAGTGAAAATACACAACACTAACTTCTGTGCTAGAAACAAAACCATATTGGGTAAAAATGTTGAAAAGTACTATTGAACTTTTGGTTCTATGATCTTATATGATCCAAATGTAAGATAGGAACTTTTGAACTGCTGTATTATAGCAACTTTATCTGCTGGGGTGATGTTACGCTTTTAAAATCTTTGGTATAGTAGTGCCAAATTTCAATCTCCTAAAATAAGGCATTTCTGTGACATATTAAACAATATTGACTCATATACTAGAATTACAGTAACTTCCAAGGAATGTTGAAAAATAAATATATTAATGATAGAATTATTATAAGTTTCAATGTCTAGATTCTAGTCCAACTTGGTGTCACACATGAAATTAATCTTTGGATCATTGCAGAAATCCTCTGGGCAATAGTCCACATTGTAAAATCAACATAATGATTAATAGACATTTTTTATGCTGAAGAAGTCCAGGAAATAAAATTTCACTGCCTGATTGGGCATATGTGTTATGGAGAATTTTATCTTCTTCTTAAGCATGAAAAATTGTCCACTTTGGGATGATGGGTGAAAAGAATTAATAGTGTGATGCATTATTCAAACCCTCATAGAAGGGTCAAAGATTGAAAATTTGAAAAAATATTTTTCTAAACTGATCTAAATAAGAAACCCTAACGTTTCTTAGCATGATGTTAATTAGGTAAAGACTTAATATTAGAACAAAAATAATATTCAAATAAAGCCTTTACTGTATTTCTATGTTCTTTCTAAATATATACTTTAAAATGGAAGATATATTGAGGGATGGTTGCAGAGCAAAAGACCTAAAGTCATTTGAATCATTTCATAATTCAACTGAATACAGTCTATTCATCTGTAAGTCTTAAAGAACACATTACATATATATTTTTATAACACCTTGTCTGTATGCTGACATAAAATTATTTTTAAATAGGATTTATTTGCACATTCCTTTTTATTTACCTTAAAGTCTAAGAAGTACTGAGTAGTGTTCCATAACAAAATATTTGATAAGTGCATTTGTAAAAATTATAAAATGCACAATCTCTTTTGAAAAGACTCTTTGATATAAAATTGGTAGGCAGGTGTAAAGATGTGTTTCAGTTGATGAGGAATTTGTTTGCCATGATTTACATGTTATGCTACATTATCTGCCAATCAATATATATATTTTTTGAGAAATGTTATAGTAGACATAGAATATTGGAACGAACCCTTCACCACCACCCCATCTTTATCATCTGGTAGGACCTTTCCTTATTACACTGAGGTGATGTGTTTTCTGTACAAACTCTAGCCTCTGCTATTTGAGATGCACAAAAATTCAATCAGATGTTTAATTACATCTTAAATGAGTTCCAAACAGCTGGCTAATTCCCTTGTTTCTTGATTAAAGAGATTACAAAAAATAAAATTTAACATGACATTTACATGCAGCTCTAAACAGAAACATTATTAATAAGTTTTGGGCATTTAAGAGATGCAAGATGTTACCGATACCGATTTTTAAAACAAGGAAACATTTGAATCCAACAGACGGTAGGGAAAGAAAATGTGTAGCCTTGCTTTTGTCAATGTGCCAGTCAGTTTGGGTCACAGGTGATGGAGAGTAAATATTGGAGTATCAAAGAACAAGTCACTAAGCATATTGGACACAATCCAATATTCGGCACATTCGTTTTTCTGATAGTACCAATTCTCTACTTTATATATCTAGATGAAGAGATGCAAAAATCACCTATTGACAAAGAAAAAACAATGAGATAATATTCATCCTAGCAGAAACATTTCACAAGGTATAGTGCATGGCATTGGCACTCAAATAGAGAAATACATGAATAGGGCTTGGGACAGACTAGAGTGCTGTACACACACATATATATATATATGTGTGTGTGTGTCAGTGTGTATCTGTTTAAGTGTGTGTGTGTGTGTATACACATGTCAATTGGAAAGATATTTGGGGAGTGTATGTATGCATATACATATATGAAAGAGAAAGGGTAATCCTTAAATGCAATTTTCAACTAAGCTATTTTGTTATATATATATACATATACATGTATTTTTACAAAGTTTATTAGTATTTTGGAATATTATGCAGTTTTTAAAAATTATAAAAATTGTGGTTGTGTTTGTGTGTTAATAGACACACCTCCAAGATAATATTGCTTAAGGGACAAGCCAGGCAGAGAACCATGGAAAGGCAGGTAGTATTTAATCTGGGCATATTAAAAAGTATTTTTGCATATGCTGTAAATATGTACAAAATATAAATTTAAAAATTCAGGCAAACGTCTTCAAATTTATAAAAAACAGTGAGTTGAGCAAGGAAGAAATTAAGGGCCCCAAGTCTTATGACTTTCCCTCATGGTCAAAGATGGCTGCTGCAGGTCCAGTCATCAAATCCTCCTCTGTCAATGTTTATGTAAGGAATGGTAAGAAATAAATTTCCTGAATTTGTTTTACTACATAAAAAATATATATTTCTGGGAAGTCTCCAGCACACTTTTCTTAAAATCCCATGGATTAGGATAGATGTCATACTCATAACTTTGCTGCAAAAAGACAGCAGGAAAGAAAGATACCAAAAAATTTGATCTCTGTATTTGCAGGCAAGCTCTGTCACCAAGCATGGAGGTGTGCGGAATGACCATTGCATTGTCTACTAGCAGTGCTTGCCATATTTTTGTTACTTTAGCATAAACTTGGGGAGGAAAAAGTACCATAGTTCCCCTTCTTCTCTGTATGAACTCAGTAGCTCATGATGAATTATGGTGTCCTTAAATGTACAGTGGTACATTTCCTTACACGCACTTTTAGAGAAGGGGAATCCGCATACTATTGTGGAAAATCTGACACCAGACTCTACAATAGTATTTCTTAGTGTATTGCTCAGAAAAATCCATCCTATTCATTAATTTGCATTGACATCCTTTCATTTCTAAAATAAACATTAATTAGATTGCCACTGTATTTCCCAAGGTTTTGTTTTTTTTTTTTCCTAAATAATCAGAATCATAAGTGAAGACTCTGGATAATAATTTAGGTAGACTTTCTTAATTCTAGGAAATAGTGGTGGAATTCAAGCATGGGAAATTGGGGGAGGGGATTAGACATACCAATTATATCTGAAGGGAAATTGAGTAAAAGATGACATATCTTGACATTAAACTAGAGAAAGCTTAAATTAAATAAGCACTGCAGTAGATTGTGAATTACCAGATGCCAAACTAAGCAAGGTGCTGATTAAACCTGATGCTGGAGGTAGAGCTGTAGTCATCAGTATGCATTGCGAGGACCGTCAAATGCAGAGAGAATAAGCAGCTCTGGCCAGCAGTTCAAGGGGAGGTCAGGTGAGTGCCTGCAGGATCAGATTCAAATTCTATTTGAAGATGGGAAATCTAGGAGGCTTAATTTTTAAAATAGCCTTAATAAATCTGTCAATAGATGGATCGTCTATTTGATAAGAGAACAACAGCCCCCAAGGCTGAGGATGGAACACTGAATGTGTTGGACATTTAGTTCTTTTGAACACCATCCAAAAGAAAAGCACCGGCAAAAGAAGTGATTAAGATTTCCTACTTGGAGACAGACCAAGAAGTAACATATATTCTTCGTTTTAAAATAGAGTTGCATCAATTTTTCAGGTTCTATCTGAGAACTGAATGTGATAATATATTTATTATACTAAATATAATAATATATATTATATAATAATTTTCATAATGTTAGCTGAGAAATGGACACACTTCTGATAGAACCATGAAAATAACTAACCAGAAGGAAAGCCAGGAAGGACCGCTAGGAACTTAGACTAAACAATGCAAACTGTGCTTAATATAGACACGGTGATGGTGTTAATTTTCTATTTGTGTTGTCATAAATTACCATGAACTTCGTGACTTAAAACAAACTTACTAAAGTTCTAAAGGTCAGAACCATTCCTAATGAGCCAGAATCAAGGTTCCAGCAGGACTGTGTACCCTTTTGCAGGCATTAGTGAAGAATTCCCTTTCTTGTCTTCCAGTGTCTAGTGGATTCCCATAGACTAGTGAGAAGCTTTCATCTTCAATTAATAACAAAATATGGTATTTCTGTTATACCACGGATTACTCCTCAGCCATTAAAAAGGATGAATTAATGCTATTTGCAGCAATTTGGGTGGAATGGGAGACAATAATTCTAAGTGAAGTATCACAAGAATGGAAAAGCAAACACTCCATGTACTCTCTAATAAATTGGAACTAAATGGATGGCCTGTGTGCACAGATGAAGTAATTAGATGCCACTGAAAATCAAGCAGGAAGGAGGGAGCAGTGGAGGGGCTCAAATCTACTTTATAGGAGTCATGAGCTAATGGCAATGGAGGTAACGGACACACTTACAGTCTGACTCAAAGATTATACAAGCTATTCACGCAAAAAATAAATAGTCATTTGTATCCCTTTAATATTATGAAATTTAAAGAGTACTACTGAGTAATTGCAAATCAAAACCACAAGAAAATACCACTTTACATCCAATAAGATGACTATAGTGTAAAAGACAGACAATAACAACACTCAGGGCCAGGCTCAGTGGCTCACCCCTGGAATCCTCGTCTGGGAAGGCACTAGATTGCTTGAACTCAGGAGTGTTCAAGACCAGCCTGAGTAAGAATGAGGTCCTGTCTCAACTAGACATAGAAGGAAAAACTAGCTGGGTATAATCATAGGCACCTGTATCCCAGCTACTTGGGAGACTGAGGCAAGAAGAACTTTTGTGCCCAAATTTTGAAGATAGTGAGTTGTGATGCCATGGTACTGGGCCCAGGGTGACAGGCTGAAACCCTGTCTCAAAAAACAAACAAGGAAACAGTTGGCAGGGATGGGGAGAAGACATTGCTGGTGAAAATGTAAAATGGTACATTCCCTTTGAAAAACAACCTAGCAGGCTCAGCACCCATATCTCAGTAGTTTGGGTACTGGCCACATATATATACTCCAGGGCTGGCGGGTTCGAAGCTGGCAGCCCCAGGACCGCTAAATAACAATGACAACTGCAACATCAAACAGCCAGGCATTGTGGTGGGCACCTGTAGTCCTGGCTACTTGGGAGGCTGAGGCAAGAGAGGTGCTTAAGCCCAGGACTTTGAGGTTGCTGTGAGCTGTGATGCCACATTGCTCTACCAAGGGCAACAAAGCGAGACTCAATCTGAAAAAAAAAGAAAAGAAAAACAGCCTTGCAGTTCTTTAAGCAGTGAAATACAATGTTATCATATGATCTAGTGTTTCTATTCCTGGAATGCAAGAGAAATAAAAACATATGTTCACAAAATAACTTGCGCTCGAATGTTCAGAGCTGCATTACTCATAACAGCCCTGAAGTGGAAACAACCCCAAAGTTCCACAAATGAATGGAAGAATAAAGTGTAGAATTATCTACACACTCACACACTATTTGGCCATAAAGAAAATCAAGTCCTGATACACAGTGCGACATGGAAAAATATTCTCAGTGGAAAAAAGAAAACACAAAGGACCACAGATTGTGGATTGTGTACACAGGAGATGTCCAGATTAGGGGAGTCTACACAGAGACACAAAGCAGAACAGAGGTCACCTGAACTAAGTGTGTGTATGTGTGGGGGGATCGGAGAACTGGGGAGTGATGGTTAAGGGATGCAATTTGGGGGGAGGGTAATAGAAATGACCTAATGTACTAAATTGTACAATTTTAACAAGTGACGTATATGTATGTGAATGACATTTCAATAAAGCTATTGAAAATAAAAAGAAGATAAAAATAAATCATTATTGTTGTTTCCAACGATTTAAAATGTAGAAACTGTATTCTATTCCTGTCCCTTTTCTACAACCTCTACAGAAAGTACCTTCTCCACATCCTCCATCCAGGGCACAGACTACCAAGGAACCAGAACGTGCTCTATGCTGCAAGAAAATATCCCACACTGAGAGTTAAAAGGCTCAACTCTTCTCCCAGATATAATTAAGGGATACTTTTTTTAAAAGGCAGCTGATTAATTTAAGCATTTTAGATGATGTCTGATTGCTAGTCCCCTGAACGTGAATCAGTGTAAAAGGACTAATCCACCTGAAACTGTATATGAGTGTAGGACAGTGAAAGGGAGTGGGTTCTGGGGTAAGTAAAGACTATGGGCTGCCTTGTTTGGAAAGCAGCCCCTTTCTGAACCTGTTATCAATATCTGCTTCCTTCCTCCCTTTGTCTCTCAGCTCATAGATTATTTGAAACTGCCACACTTGTTTTTTTTTTTTTTTTTTTTTGACATAACAAAAGTGATTCCAGTAATTCAGGATCCAGAGAAGATCAGAGATGTGCTTTAGTGTTTGAATATGTTCGTGCAATATATAAGAAAACATCTCAGGAGTTTGAATATGGATTTCTTGCTGCTCTTCCTTCCCTCTTATCAGTTCTAAAGCTTGAGAAATTCTGGGTTCAGATTGATTATTTTAAATGTAATAGCACATTCACTTTTGATCTATTCAACTAGACTTTTGACTTATTTTTTCAGTGACTTGCAAAATAGTTCTATTATGCCTTGCCAGTGTATCATGCAAATATAATTGGTTATCTTCCTTTGCCCTCTGTCTTTGGAAAAATGTTAAAAGCAGAAAAGTTTGGAGTCATCTTGTGTGTTAGGGAGAATTAGGTGTCAGTCTATTTTCCTATGATGCTAATCTCTTCCATTTATGCCCCCCCATTCCCACTGCCAGACTGTAGGCATCCTCACTTCACACGCGTTTTTGAAATAGCCTCCTATCAGTCTCTCTCTCATCTAATTTGTGCTATCTAACCAAGAATCCTTGAAAAACTCTCAGTGCCTTCATGATAAATTAAAGTACATTACTCAAATGTCTTTTCAGACTTAACGAACAGCACTTTACCTTTGCTGTGGTCCGACCCTCTCTCTCACCATCCCCCAACTGAAAGACCCAGGCCTGTCAAGCAGCTTAGTGCTGCATGGATTATCTTAGAATCTCACTCCACATGTCAGAAGCCCAAATTCTAATGCTCTCTGCTCCCTCTAAATTGTCCTACTTCTTTTATCTTTACAAATTATGTAATAATTACTCAGGTCTTTCCTATGGTAACTTTTGACTTATGTCAACTCATGTTGTGATTAAGGCAATTCAAGGAGTTTGATTTTCCTAAAGCAATACGTCATCCTGAACGCAAATACCATGTTTAAAATAATGTCTTCACATGCTTAATAAGCATGGAGTGTCTTATTCTGCCAGGCTCCTGAACTAAGTATTGGGACTTTTAATTTCTGTTGAAAATATAGAATGGAAGTCAACTATAAATTTGTTCTATTTGCTACAGTTTCTAGTACAGTACCTTAAAATTCACATTGTGTGTGTGTGTGTGTGTGTGTGTGTGTGTATGGTGGACATAAATTTCACGTGCAATTTAAAATAGTTGTAATTTTAAATTGCACACAGACTTTATTTCCACCTTTTATATGTGTATGTGTATTTAAATATTGACACAGAGACAAATTCACATTATTGGAATTAAATTATTATAGCTCTAAGTACCAAATATTTACAAAGATACCGAATATTATTAATTTTATTAATATATTTATTGGACACCTATTATGACAACTTCTGGTTCCTGTTCTTAAAAGTTTAGGACATATGATAAAATGTGATTAATCAACAAATTATACAAATTGATGTCTAGTGGAGGTATGATAAACACTACAAAAGAATCTTTAGGCGAAAGAAGCCCTGTGTACAGATAATTTAGCAGGTGGAACAAAGCCGCATTCAAGGAAGTGGAAGTTGCCTGGTGTGCTGAGCACTGTCTGAGGGGCCATGTCCTGCAAAAAAGGGCTAGGGAATAGTTGGAGACAGATCACAGAGAGTCCTGGAAGTCAGATGAGGGGTTTTCATCTTAACAACAGTGAAAATCTGGGGAAGGACCTGTTTGTGTGGTTTCAGGGCGTATGAGTGTGGGTGAGTTAAATATATGGAATTAAAAAACAAAACACATTCAGGCTGCTCTTAGGAGACTAGAAAAGAGGCCAAATCAGGAAAGAAGCTCTAGTGGTGGTCCAATTTTGATCAGAATAGGCATAGCAGGGTTTATTAACAGCAGATAGTTTAGACTATTAAGAAACAAAAGTGCCCAGAATTGGTTATGGTTAGATATGGGATATTGTGAAGAGGAAGAGTTTATTAAGATAACTTAAAGAAATCTATATGCATTATGGGATATCAGGGTGTCTACCCTTTTTTTTTTTTTCATTTCTGCTACACGCCGAAAGAATAAGAGTTGTCTTGGGCCAAACAATAAATACACAAATACTAATTAAAACTGTTTAGCAAAAAAAAAAAAAAAAAAGTTCCTGCATATTTTTTATGATATCTGACACCAGAGATAGGCAAACAAGACCTCCCAAAATCAACAGGCCAGTTGGACCCCCCCTGGGATAGTTGGTGATGCCATTTTCTTAGCATATGTATTTGCAGAAGATCTTGCATTTATTTGGGGGTATATTGAGTTCAGAATATCATATCCAATTAATGTCAAACTGGCATATGGGGAAAAAGTCTCTCGGGAACTCAGACAGAGTTATTGGCTGACGACATCTATGTGAGTATTATTACACGTAGGGAGCAGCTCATGCCATGCCTGCTGATGCAATTACCTGAGAGTGTAAAAGTAGAAAAAAAATTGTCATTGCTATAAGTGCCTTGGCAGAAATAAAATGTAGTATTGAAATAATTTTGCTTTTAGGAAAAGTGTATGATTGTGAATCAGAGAGTATTATGTTACATTTGTGAAAGTAATCTGATTATGTTTTAATATGTTATTTTATGCTTTCTGTTAAAGCAAATGATAATGTGAGAGTTTTACCATTTTATCAGCAAAGACATCTCTTGCATTAGGTTAGGGAGGGAGGGAGGAAAGATTCTCAAGTAGCCATATCATGCTCTTAACTATTTCACCTTAAGAAGGTTAACAACTGCATTTTTCTAATATTCCAAAGAAATAGGTCCATTAAGATTCTGATTTTTAACAGTTAGATATATTTTAATTAAATATTTTAATATATTTATTTATTTGTTAGATTTTAATTAAATAACACCTTTTCACTACTTCATTCTGATTTTGGTAGATGTTTTAAAAGTTGCTTTTCGGTTTACTGATTTGATGGAATACAGAAGTCATCCCTTGCATGCATTTCACTTCTCATGTTTAGAGTCAACCTAAATCCAGAAACATTAATGGAAAATTTCAGAAATAAACAATGCATAAACTTTAAATTGTGCATTGTTCTGAGTAGTGTGATGAAATCTTGCTCTATCCTGCTCCGACCTGCCCAAGATGTGAATGATTCTTTGTCCAGAGTATCTGAGCTGTGTATGTCACTCACCTATTGGTCACCACCTATTGGTCACTTAGTAGCTGTCCCACTTATCAAATCTGTTGTCATGGCACCTCAATGCTTTGTTGAAGTAGACTGTATTTTAATAGTTTACTCATGATAACTTAATTATTAGTTATTCACGAATCCTTTCTGTGCCTAATTATTAATAATACTTTACCATATTTATGCATATAGGGATGTGTGTATGTGTGTGTATTTATTTTATATGAAATTTGAGGCCGGGTGTGGTGGCTGAGACAGAAGGATTGCTTGAGCCAGGAGTTGGAAACCAGCCTGAGCAAGAGTGAAACCCATCTCTACTAAAAATAGAAAAATTACCTGGGCATGACGGTGCATAGCCTGTTATCCCAGTTATGTGGGAGGCACAAGGGTCACTTGAACCCAGCAATTTGAGGTTTCTCTGAGATGGGTTGGTGCCACGGCACTCTAGCCTGGGCAACAGAATAAAATCAGGTTTCAAAAAAAAAGAAAAGACTTGATAATATCTGAGGAATTGTAATATATTACCCACAGATAAAAGAGGACTACTATGTATTTAACTTCCCTTAAAGTCTACACAAATCTTCATATTTTTTTTCTTTGTTTAATAACATCTCTCATAAGAAGTAAACTTTCTCAAAGATTTATGACAAGACATTATTATTGTTTCACAAAATTATTTTTCTGTATGCAAAACTTAGATATCATAGAATATGTATTAAATGGTAAATAAAAGTTTTAAGCAAATTGTTTAAAAATCATTAAAATTATTACAAAATTTATGTTAGTGTCATTGAGTTCAAGTACATGTTACAAAAATAACTGTATGCATTTAATTATAAAAATGGAGGCCTTATGTGTCTACAGGTACTTGATGTATAAAGAAGGCTTATCATAAATTGTTTTTTAAAAATAGAATTTTCCAGAAAGATGATTGAGTTTTTAGTTCCTTAGGATGTTGAAATATATTCCCAAATTTTTCTGTTTGAGGCACTGAGCTACATCACTGATAATGTTTTCAAGAAACATTGAATTCTATCAAGCGAAATATGGGGCTTTTTCTTTTAACTGGTTTTTAGATGGCAATGGTTATGAATGTGAATCATTTTAAGCCTTGTCACTTGCTCTAAGAAGCTGTCTAGAAGCCAGAGCCTCATTTATGGCATTAGACAGTTACTGTGGGATGATTCGAACATTTCATAGAACTGCTAAGTACTAATAGTTGGGTCTCAAATTCCCATTAAAACATGAAGCATTCTCAGAGGTGAGACTGAGGGATTTAGCTGCTCTGCTATAATAAGCAAAGCAGTTTCAATGTTTGTGCAATATTTGGATAAAATCACCTATATTTGGGCATGCATATTTATTTTGCTATTTGCCTAAAGTAACCCAAACAGTGAAAACTGTAGATGAAGTATATACAGTGGTGTTTTATGTTTCCAGGAAAATGAATTAATACATTTTCATCTAAACTTGTTTAATATGATTCTCATTGCAGTGTTATGACAACATTAGATTATATAAGAAGTTAGGAAGCGTTTTCACAAACTTAAGTCACTGACTCTAAAAAGGAAAGGGAAAGATGTCAGGTCACTATGATTTCTGGTTACTAAACAAAAATGAAATAAGCTTTGCCCTTTGGCATAATTGATTTATTGCTGTTCATTCATTTATTGTAATATAAATGACAAATTTTTTATATATAGTTCATTAATATTTTCTATACGATATAAATAATTGGCCATATATTTATACAGCATAATGATAGAAAGATCTATGTGATCAAATCTCCCTCCCAATTATTAAAAAAAATTCTAAGAAGCAAAATTGAAAAATTATTTTTGTCCCTTAGAGGGTAAAATATCTTTGCAATTGACTTGTTGAGAGTCAGTATTCGTGCATATCTCTTCTTATACTCTCTCACAGTGTATACTGGGGCTCAACTATTTTATTCCCACAGAGGTGTGAATGCCCACAACATCTTCCACCAAACCACAGTCCTTCCTGCAGAGGCTAAGCCAGCTGCCAGACTCCATAAAATTCTCCGCTCCTTGTCTATGCTGTGGGAGATGGAATACATTGGGGAAAGGTCAACTTAAGACCATCCCCCTGCCTGAAACAGTCTTACCTGAGTGGGAAAGTGTGCCACAGCTTTGTAACATACTACATATGTTTTATTTCAAATTATTATATAATCTCTGTCATTTCAAGTTTCAAAAGAGAAAAACCATGAATTCTTGACCGATAGTTCACTTGCTTCCCACTCTAAATCCTAAAGGCAGAAGCGAACTTGAATTTTTATTTCCTCTCCCAGAATGATGTTTTCTTTCTTCTTGACTCCAGCTCAGAGTAGTTAAGGGTCTTCTCTTTAAACTGGGCAGATTATTCTGTCCTGAGTTTCCAGGGTTATCCCCTGAGCTCCCAAATGTAATAAAGAAACACATACAAGTCCTGTCACCAAAAAGCCAACACTATTTTCAAGATTATTTTCTTGCTGAGAGGTAGAATAGCAACCTTTTCCTATTTTGTATAGTAACTTTTATGGTTCTGTTTTCATGGTCAGACGTTGCAATCAAACAAAATTGAATTAGGGAAGTCAACCAGCCTCGACCCAGTTACATATGTCACAATAGTTCTGTCTCTTAATTATTTGTTATGCATGGAACAGGTTACCTGTGTGGAAACTACTAAATTCATTTCCATTGAGCTCCTTTACGACAGATTTGTGTTGTAGTAAATTTGAGCCATGATCATGAAAAGGATTATGTCCAGAGCACAGCAAAGGCAAGGGTCCTTTCTAACCCCATCTACTGGGTTCTGTTAGTATTTGTGAACTATAGCACACTGCAGCCTTATAATTCAAGCACTTTTATAATAATATTGAATTGGTATAATATATTCTCTTGGGCTCTGTTAATGAAGAGAATTACAGTCTCTTTGGGATTCTAAATGACCATATTGAATACAAGACAGATGACTAAATCTTGCATGGAAGGTTAAAGGAATGTAAAAGAATATCTAGCTATTTAATAAAACATGTACACAGTTACTGAAATGTTTAAGTCTAATCACCCTTTATTTTGCCAGTGCTTTTGTTTGTTTGTTTGTTTGCTTGTATGTTTCTATTTGTTTATTTTTGTTTGTTTTAAGGAACTATCTTGCTCTATTGCCTGGGTAGAGGCACTGGAGTCATCATAGCTCAGTGCAACCTCAAACTCCTGGGCTCAAGTGAATTTCCTGTCTCAGCCTTCCCCTCAGGATTAAGTGGGACTACAGGTGTGTGGCGACATGCCCAGCTGATTTTTCTATTTTTTTGTAGACACAAAGTCTTACTATTTTGTTCAAGCTGCTCTCAAACTCCTGGCCTCATATCCTAGGACTAGATGCGTGAGCCCCTGGGCCCATGCCCAACTTACACATCATCTAGAAGCAATTCATTTGAGAGTTGCTAATGTTTCTGTAAATGTCACTAGTACTTTTGCTGTCCAAAAAGACCTTGGTAATCCTAAAGAGACTGTAATTCTCTTTATTTGTCATTGAAATAATCAATATCTCCTTGAAATGCAGATAAATTGCATGTATAAGGAAAAAAAGCATTTTCTTTTTCTAGGTAGAGACACATTCAACTATTATTGTAGACCTCACTGTTGTATAGAGAATGTTCATAATATAGAACTCAGAAGAATTGGATTTATTAGTAAAGTCCGCAAATTATTTAGCAGCTGAATTATTTAGAATCATATGAGTAACAAATATGAATCAAATTATAATAACAGGCTGTGCAGCACTTTAACCAAAATATTCTTTTTAATTATTTAGACTTTCTAAGTTTGTGGAACGTTTAACCTCACATTCAATTAAAAAGCAAATGATGAAATCAACATTGAGTTCTTGATATGACTTCATCTCTTTTGGAAAAATTTGTTTCTTATTTAATGGATGTGTTTGAATGAAATCAAATAATGTAATATTAATATTGGTTTTGAAATATATTTGAATGCAACAAGAAAGCTCATTTATTGAAATAATTGCCAATGGGTTTGATGTAAGTTTTGCAGGAAAACTTCCTATGGAGAAGAAGTGATTTCAGGGTGTGGAAAGCATGATAAAACGCAGTTCATATTGCTAGAGGCTTAACATTTTTTTCACAGCTTAGGCAACATAATAGAAAATAAAAAGGGAAAATTTATGTTCAGCCATATATGTTTAATAATTTGATATGCTTTTATCTTCTAAATTTATCCCAATCCTTTAGAATCATAATTGAAAAAATGTTATTGAACATGAATCTTATAAGCCCTAAAAATAGCAAAAACTACCTAATTCGATAGATCAGTGAATACTTAGACAAAAATTGAGTTTGAAATTTAGAGGAATTAGTGATATGAACTTTAAATCACAAACTATTTCCATCTGTTATAAGATATAAATGAGATATAAAAAAGCCATTCTCTCTGAACTTTTATTTCTTCATAGAATTCTTATGGAAATCAAAATGACATATGTACTCAGGTAACAGAAAATATATTATATACCAATTGTTTAAAATATCTGCTCTATGGTAGGCAGTATACTATATTCAGTGTACTTGTGATAACCTAACAACTCTCCCTGTAGGGGAAGTATTTTGCTACTCAGTTCAGTACTCAATTACTTGTTATAACCTAACAACTCTCCCTATATTTAAAATATCTGCTCTATCTCTCAATTCAGGAGATAATGGAGTCTCAACTGAGTTGTCAGAGATAGTAACAGATTTTAGATCCCATGTGTAACTTTTCCCTGTGCCCTTTTGTGCAAAGGAGAATAATTCTCTTTTCTTCATTTTTTTCTGCAAAAAATATGCTTCCAGTAATGTTAATTTTAAACATTTAATGATGTCTTTTAATTTAGAAAAACAAGACAAAAATACATTAAAACATTGTGCATCTACGTAAGTGCTTTCTCTGAGACAATGCTATCCTGTTTAAGTTTCTGGCATCTACAATTGTCTAAAGAAATAAAATTTTGGTGAATGTACTTTTCTGGATTATTTCTGAGATTTCATTGGGACCAATGCAAGAAATCTAGAAACAATCTTGAGTGCCATACTGTTTTCTTTTAAGAGAGAAAATTAACTTAAAGAATAAAATCCTTAGAATGCGCGCAGATTTCTAAAGACTAAACACACACAAAAGTTTTTTTTTCACTTAAAAATCATATCTGATGAATAAACTGATGGGGAAATGAATTTACCTTATAGATATAGTATATATGTAAAACAAAATTATTGAAGTAGATAATTGTTAGAAAATGTACACACCTATAAATACTATATCAACATGAGAGTGATGGCACATTCTTATTTCTCACAATGCTTTCAATGACAGTCACCTCAATGAAAAGCAGTTTTAATTATTTTAATCTCTTTGTAAGAACCATTTACTATAGTATATGTATTATAGCTAAAAAATATATACAACATCTCCTACTATACATTTTAATAAATGTTTTACATTTAATATTGCTTCCTTTAGTTTTCTGTCATTTTCATAAACATGATAATTGTAAGTATCATGAATCTTTTTCATTAAAGAAATCAGAAAAATGGAAAATATAAGGTAAGAAAATATATTGTTCAAAGTTTGAGGATTTTTATTGTAAATTTCTAAGTATTTAATAGATACTGGCCTGAAACCTTTCTCTCCCCCTCACTGTCTCTGTTTATGTCCCCCTCTCTCTCACTCCCCAACTCTCTACATATATTGTACACATATGCACATAGGTATCTATTATTTTAAACTATTTTATTGATAATATAAGAGACATAATAGAATTTTCAAATTTTGTATCATTGGAGAGGCAAGTTTTATTTCAATTCAATTAAAATTAAAAATATATTATATTGGCTGGGTGCCCATAGCTCAGTGGTTAGGGTACTGGCCACATGCTCTGGGGCTGGTGGGTTCAAACATGGCCCAGTGCTGCTAAAAAAAAAAAAAAAAAACGACATGGTATGGCGAGAGCCTATAGTTCCAGCTACTAGGGAGGCTGAAGCGAGAGAATGGCTTGAGACCAAGAGTTGGAGGTTGCTGTGAGCTATGATGCCACAGTACTCTACTGAAGGTAACAAAGTGATACTCTGTCTCAAAAAAAAGAAAAATATGTCATATGCATTTTACATCCACAAAATTAATGGTATTTTATCCAATTTTGAAGACTTTTCAAGTATAATATAGGAGAGCAAACACATATACATAGATCAATTCAATATAAGGCAGTCTACTTAGGATAAGAATTGAGTTTCTTTTTTGCTCTCCTTGTCCCTTAAATGATTCTCAAATAATTTTGAAATTATTTAAACAAATATTGTTTATAGCCTTAAAAAAACTGGAAAATCCTTTGGAAGTTACTTTAATAGTCATGTTTACCGTGACTGTTCACATAGAAAAAAAATTCACCCTTAACAAATTATAGACACGTGCACATGAGAAGGGAGGGGGCTGGGAGTCGCCGTGTATGACACACTTCTTGGGGGCAGGATACAATTACAAGAGGGACTTTACTGAACAAACGCAATCAGTGTAACCTAACTCTTTGTACCTTCAATGAATCTCAAACAATAAAAAATACTTTTTTAATCTAAAAGATAAAACACAGTGGTTTGTACACATGCCTGCACCCACACATGTGTACACACTCGCATGTCAAATGCAGGAGAGCAGGTGGGAGTGACCAAGACTATTTATACCAGTCCCAAACCCCTATTAGGTGCTTTTATGCATCCCTTCCTTATTATTCTCAAACATTATTTCCAGGCAAGTGGTTGATGCTATTCATGGTGTATACTACTTTGTCAAAAGGTTAAGTACCCCTAGAAATCTAAAAAAGCAAACCACATAAGTTTAAATACATTAATAAGCTTATAAGGATCATAGTTTTTCTGGGCAGTAAAGTCTACCCCATAGTTCGGAAGTGGTATTAAAGAATGTTAAGTTTGCATAAATCTGTGCCTCCTCATTTCTTTCCTTCCTAAACTTGGCAGACTCTATTCCAGGTTCTTTGGGTTTTTTTTTTTTTTTTTTGCAGTTTTTGGCCATGGCTGGTTTTGAACCGGCCACCTCCGGCATATGGGGCTGGCGCCGACCCTTTTGAGCCACAGGTGCCGCCCTATTCCAGGTTTATTTTGCATGAGAAAAGGCAAGGTTGATTTTTTGTTTTGTTTTTATGATGAATGTTATTTTCCTCAAGGTTATTTATTTTTAATTGAAAACTGAAACTATACACATTTATTGCTTGCAACATCATGTTTGGAAGTATATATACCTTGTGGAATCGTTCTGTCTCGGTAACTACCTGACACAGTTTTCTCAGTGTGAATGCTATCGTGGCTTCTTTGATTAAAAGTTAAAAAATTCTGCTAATATATAGTGATTTACTTGGACACATATATCTGAAATATATATATATATATAGAGAGAGAGCATAATGTTCTTTTATAAAACATCTTATAATGGTCAAGCTAAGCTTACTGTTTTACGCACACTAATAATGATCAGAGAATTTGTTTTTAACACATGGATGAGTTTGGTATTCATGAGATAATTATAAAATGCCATGTATTAGATTGTAAGGGACCCTCAACACAGATCGTTAACACTTTATGTATTTCATAAATTCTGTGTCTCCCTTAAATATCAAGGAAAATCTAAGTTTTATACTTAAGAGGAATAGTACACAGATGATGTTATTTAAATTTCAGTTGTTCTACGCTCAATTTTAGATGTCTGGATTTGCAGATAATGCGCAGAATTGAAAACTAAAGGTTTCATAGTTTGTCCTCTATAATTACAGAAAATTTGAAGGTTTTTCTGAACTTATAAAAATATAGCAATTCACTTTAAGTTCTCAGAACATGCTCATCGTTGAATATAAATGTCATAGTTAAATAGAAATGATGGTACAGAAAGGCGCTAACATGTGAATTTTATGAATCTGTGGTTGTATTGCTTCCTTCGTTCCTTTCCCAAAGGTTTTATTAGATGTCTCTTCTGTTTTAAGGTTCTCTAATAGTTGTTAAGGATACAGAATTGTAAAATAAGATTTCTCTCATTGGGTAGACGTGAGTGTTCAAGAGCAAGTAGAATTAAACGTCCAGAGTAATGAAAATAGAAAAGATGACTCCAAGGTTCAGAGGAGATGATTATTTCTGCTTTCAAGGCAGAAATTGGGAGGGTTCTCAGAGAGAGAACACTCTTAAGTCATTTCTTAAAGGAAGAATAACAGTTTGCCAGTGGCAGGAACAGAGGCAGAGGGTACGTTCCAAAAAGATGTTAGCACGAGGTAACAAAGTCTTGTGCCATCCTAAGACTTGTGGGTGTCTCTCTAGCAACATACCCTCTGCCTCTGTTCCTGCCACTGGCAAACTGTTATTTGGCACCTAATGGATAGGAGTTTGGGACTGGTATAAATAGCCTTGGCCACTCCCACCTACCCTCCTGCACTTGACATGCGAGTGTGTACGCCTGTGTAGGTGCAGGTGTGTGTACAAACCACTATGTCTGATTTTTTCGATTAAAAAATAAGCCACTTGCTAAAGACAGTGGCTTAACGGGCCTTGGTCTGGTTAAAGATGGAGGACCCTGCAAAAGAACAAGAGGTAACAAAGAGTCTTGTGCCATTCTAAGACATCTGCGTGGCACTCTAGCAACATAATTATCATTAAAGTATTAAAACATAGATGCCAATATTTATATGAAAACGATGAGTTATGATTTCTTCAGAGTAACTTGGTTCAGATGAGGCTAGTCGATGACATCAGCCACTAGCTGCATGCTTTTGAGCATCTTGTCGGTTATAACAAAGTACAGTTTATTGTATTGTCTTACGTAACAGTGTCACTTCCTCTGGCTTAGTGTACGGGGCAAGTGTGTGGTGTTCACTGGCACAAACTGAGTAGTGTTGGGTAGGAGAAAAGACAAAGGTCATCACTGCTCTCTACTGGCACAGATGTTCAGGGCACATTCAAGTTAGCCTTTGGCGCTGCTTCTCCAGGTATCTTCCTCTGGATCTTAGAAGCAGACTGTTAATGTGACAATCTTCTGGGTTCCCAATGTGAGGCATTTAGAGGACAGAACATGTTTATGGAATTTGCAAAACAATAATCTGCTAAGGAAAAGTATTTAAGTATTTACTTGAAATTCTCTGAAAATTGACTTTAGAATACCTTTTGCAAGGGGTTTGTCTTGAGGGCAGAAAAGAGTGTTTAGTCATTTTAACTTCTTTTCAAATGCTGTGTCTTAGGTTTTCATTTTTCTTGCACAGGGATGTATGTTAACAAAGGCACACAGCACAGTTATTCTAGCTTTTTTTCATCTGTATTAGAACCAGCTGTCTGAAGAATGACTTTGAGAGGGTACATGGAGCTCCAGGCTTATTCTGCCACCTTGTGGTTAAAACACAAATTTCCATCACACCCATTATATAACAAATTGTTCTTTACCGCAGGGAAATAATTTCCAGTGCTTCATAAACAGGAGTCCCCAAGAACCTGGGAGTTTTACATGTTTTTATTGATAAATATACATACATTTAAGGAAATATGGTGCTTGCTTCAAATTGCTTTTAAAAAAGTAACAGAAAAAAATTAATTTTATAATGCTGGGATTAAGGACAGGAAACTACTATAATTAAGTACAGCAATCAAAAAAAGAAAGAAAGAAAGTACTGAAATGAGTAAATGAGTAATTGTGAGGCAAGAAAGTGGTGCTGCCTAAAGGCCCTACCACCCCACCCAAGCTTGCTCTGTGAATGGGGTTAATTATCAAAGCCTATTTCATTCCATGACAATAGTTAATATCTACAGAGTATCTAACATGAATATTTTCTCTTTGAACTGTGAATTGTGTTCTGTAGAATTCAATTAAATGACTGTTTCTTCTTAGAGTCAAGTGTATTTATTCTGCATTTTAAATGAAAAAAATTATTTTCATCTCTTAGAATATTTTTTTCTCATAACCGCTAGGTTTAAAAAAACAAAAATAAGATGCTCTGGATGGCTTTCAGGTGAATGCCTAAAAAATATTTTAAACCAGGAAATATTCGTTTTATTGAAATCACCTGTTAGCAACAGAAATTTAAATTAACTTCGAATTTATTTGTCTGCTAATTATTCATTCTTTAATGTGGTTCTTGGCCACTGTTCCACTCCATATCAATCTCTGTAAACTCTGATACACAGTAGAACCTCTGTAGACTGACCGCTTAAGAATTATAACAAACAGTTCAACATACAGAGGTGGTCAATATGGGAATTAGGCCTACTGTAATAATATATATATATGTGTGGTACATGTCTGGTCTATGAAAATTAGGTCAAATTAAGGAGGTGGTCAATGGGGGGGTGGGTGGGGAACCTCAACCATGGAAGTTCTATGGTATTTTGAATTCCTAATTTTAAAAAAAGTCTAGTCCCATAAGATTTGAGTTTCTCTGTATTAACCATAATTCTTCAAACTGTTTTGGGCATGAACTATTCCAATTTCCTCTACATGGGAATATAACTGAATAAACTTTTGTTATATATAAAACATTTGCAATTGGTAAACTAACAATACCGAATACTCTACTTTCTAGTGACTGCTCAACTCCCATTAATCTCTTGAGACCCAGAGCATATGATTCAATTTCTGAGGCCAGAGAAATGGTCCCCTGGACACTCAACTTTCTGAGCATAATTTACCTTCTGAAATGAAGGACATGATTGCAGTCAAACTCTGAGTTCTTTATACTTTGTCTTGACTTGTGTTTTAGAAGTGATCTCACAACCTGTGTTTACTTTCTAACTTCCTGATGCACCTGATCTAATCTCTCTGCCTGCCTGTTTCCCCTTGCTCCCCTCACCATGTTCCACGCATATGGGAGTGCACTCAAAGTCTCTTACTTGAAGTTCCTGATCGATTCAAATACTCTTCTCAATAACCCATGCCCTATATACGTAAGAGAATTATATGAAGTTTGCTGAGACAATCCTAGTTTATAACTATAATTCTGGCTTAACTATTTTAAAACACTTTTATACCCAAACTTATTCCACCTGAAACAATATGTTATTTTAGTATATTTCTCATAACGAGAGTTATTTCTATCTTGATCTATATTAGGCTTGGCCATGAGACATGCTTTGTGCAGTGAAACATGAAGGGGAAAGGCCAATGTTGGTTCTGAATAGAAACTTTAAGAGCTTCTGAGAGTTTCTTTGAGAACCCCTGCTCTTTTTGCTCTGCCACAAAGTATCATCCTCCACACTGGGGCTGTCCCTTCAGCCTGGGCTCTGGAAGGAGAGAGCAGGTCTGAAGCTTACTGGCCGCCATGTAACATGAACGAGAAATGCATGGTCCTGAGGACCACTGAGATTTGGAGATTGTCTATTACTTATGCATAACATAGCAAAGCTTTATTATTCGTTTTTTTTTGTTTGTTTGTTTTGTATTTGTTTATTTCCTATTTCCCCCCTCCATCATCATAAATCTTATAAACAATCCTCCTAGGTCTTCTCACTTGTGTGAATGAACAATTCTAAGCCTATTTCTACCATGTTTTAGGAAATATTAATAATTAATCCTGAAGCCACCTGATAGAATAGAAAGAGGGAGGTGAAGGCAAGGGAGAGGGAGGATGGCAACTGCATCATGTGCCGTCAGAACCCCACCTCTACCCCCCAGATTGAATGAGCGTTGCCATCATTCATGTGTTTTCCTTTCTTGTTTCCTTCTTTCCTTCCCTTCCCTTCCTCTTCCCTCACTCCCTCCCTTCCTCCCTCTCTTCCCTCCTTCCTTCCTCCTTTCTCTTCCTTCTTCCCTTCCTTCCTCCCTTCCCTCCTTCCTTTCTTCCCTCCTTCCTTCCTCCTTTCTCTTCCTTCCTCCCTTCCCTCCTTCCTTCCTTCCTTCCTTCCTTCTTTCCTTTCTTCCTTCCTTCTTCTTCAATGTACCTCACTCACCCCTATGCATTTCTTCTCCTAGATATGAATATCTACTTCTGGTTGGTAAATTAAATAAACTTATAGGAAAATAAGAATATGGTGCTGAAAATATGTATTCAACATCAAATAGTTTGTGAGAGTAACATCTTTTATGAAATCGAGTTAGATCCTACATAGTTATAACTTATATTAATCGTTCTAAGTAGATAGCGGGCTACTTCTGTGTTGTGATTTTAGATCAGGGCAAGCTCAGCATTGCCTCCCGTATTTCTTCTATTTTCTTACCACCAGATGGCTCCCCAGGCCAATCTGGCCTTTAAACCCTAAAACCACAGATAATTTCAGCACATTTCCCAAGGTCTTTCCTTAGAAGGGATTAAGTAACCATCAGTTTATCAAACATTGATTCATACAATCATTGTTGCCTCATGAAGTCCTCAGCAATTAGAGGCTAGTATATGACTCTGACAGTGTTTATTCTGTAATACAGTAATGAAATGTCTACAACCTTTACTTTAGCTAGAACTCAGGGTTACCTATTTCCAAAAGGCATTTTTTTACACCAAGTCCATAATTGAAAATTCTATATTTTCAGTGTCTTGCCCCTCTATATTCAAATATTCAGAGCTTTGTATTTGTATCTAAACAAATGTAGAGATGGTCTGGTCTGGAGATAAAATTTGAGAGTCATTGGACTTATTAGATTTGTGCATCAAAAGGCATGACATCAAAAGAGATCAACAAGGAAGAATTTTAAACAAGAATAAATACTGGGACCCACTAATGTGTAAATATTAACAAGATGAAAAAGATCCTATCAAGAGATTAATGCAGAGTAGCCAAAAATTTTGTAGAGCAATCAAAGGGGATATTTTTTTCCCCCAAAGTCCAATGGCAAGAAGATTTCAGAAGGGAGAGAGTGATGGTCAGTGTCAAATGCACCAGAAAGATCAAGTGAGGTAAGAAAAGGAAGCACTGACTGGAAATTAGGAGTTGAGTGGTAACTTCACAAGCGTACTAACCGTGATGTGATAGGGGACTAGTGAGATTGAAATGGGCTCATTTCAATCCTCCCTGACAGGGTGGTGTTCTTTCTCATGTGGGCGTGTAGTTGTTCATCTATTTGTTTCATATTCGTATTGAGTACACAATTAAACCCAGTAGGGGGAAGAGAAGGAAGGAGGGAGGGGGGAAGAAAGAAAAGAGGATGCGACTGGGGAAGTTCTCACCTAAAGGGCACACTGTGAGGGTACATGGCACCCCTCCTGGGTGAAGGGCTCAACTACAACTTGGACTTTACCTAACAAATGCAAACACTATAACCTAATCATGATATCCTTACAGTAATCTGAAAAATGGGGGTGGGGGAAATGACAAGTCGTGAGAAAGTGAAGGGAGATGAGGAAGAGAGGGTAACCAATAGGGGAAACGGGGTTAGGTAAAGATTCCCTTTGTTAAAGCAAGGAAAGCCTGAGCTTGTTTTATAAGTGAAGGAAAAGAACTTTTTAAAAAGAGACACTCCAATGGAATGGTAGAAGGAGAAGATAATACAGATGCCATCTTTCGCTCCTTACAATGACTCATTTTAGTCTGGTGACACATTCTCAACAAGACCATGGGAAATAGATACTTTCAAATATTGCCTATTAGAGTACGAACTGGTATTGCTCCCCTTGAGGCAATAATGTTATGTCTTTCTAATTAAAAATGCACAGACGCTTTATTAAGCATCTCCCCTTACAGAAATTTATTTTGTATGTAAATTTAGACATATTTGGAGTGGATGTGTATTTCAAGATTATTTGTTCATATCAGGGCACAACCAATATGTTCATCAATGACTTAATTTCTGATGCACACAGATGATTGAACAGAACACAGCTTTAAGAAACAAATAGCTAAGCCAACTACTAGTGTACCGCTCAGATATCTAGTTTTACAATATTGCATAATGACATATGTAAGCTTCAAACACATTATGTGTAATAAAAAAGGAATCAGAATGTATGTCCATGTTTGTTTGCATATAGACAATGAGACTTTGGCAAGATTAAGAAGTAACAAAAACTAATGGTAACCCACGTGTGTGCCTGGTGATAGAGAGAAGCCTGTGAAGTGATCTGGAGAGTAAGTGGGTGGGCAGGAGACATGGCACTGCATGACTTTTATTCTATTTTAAAATGTTGTATGTCTCCTATTCAAAATGGGAAAAATACATTTTGATCTCAATATAGATGAGGTGAGGGCTCTGAAGGAAGAAGTGAGAGTAGGGCTTTGCACTTGTCAAAGTATTTAATCTACTGGAGGGCATACCAAGCTTTCTGGCAAGTGGCATTTATGCTCTGCTTATTAAAATTTATTTTTAAAATCATGTATAATTATGCTAATAGTAATTCAATTGTTAACTTGATGATTAATCACTAGATTTCAAAAGTGGTTAAGGTGAAAAATTAAAGACTGGAAACCTTATTTTACTCTTCATTTGCACTGACAATTTCTTGACGGAAACCCAAGTATCTAGTTATATGAGGAGAAAGAAATATAGAGACTAAAGTCAAGTGTCAGACAGAAATTTTCATTTACTAGTTAGGGGACCCATTCAAAAAATGAAAGACACTGATGGGAACAAATAGCAAAAAAGAAAGAAAGAAAGAAAGAAAATCAGGTGAACGCATCAGCCATATCATATACCTTTTAAAAAATGGTCACTTAACAACTAGCCGGAACGATGCCTGGAGATTTAATGACTCCTTCATGCAATATTGCCTAATCAAAAGTGGTTTTTGCAATTAAATTGCTACATTCAGTCTTGTTAACCTAGGTTTCACTCAAATGAACATTGAGAAGGACTAATCCTTGGGTAGAGTATTTTAAATGTATAAATAACAGAATGGTAAGGATATAGCCATAAGTAATATTTGTAACATGAATATTTGTAAATATATGTCTATGGGGAATTCTGATCATCATCGCCTTAGATCATCTCAAATTGGAGCTGGATATTAATGAAAAATAAGAAACTGAGGACACAAATTATTAGCAGTAAAGGGAATGTCTGCTGAGCAGCCAGGAGCATTGTTGCTGGTTGAGAGGAAATTTGCATCTTCATAATAAGTGCTATATGAAAAGCAGAGCTCCTTTCACAGGCCGGTTCAGCTATTCAAGCTATTTATCTTCTATCTGGAATACTGCCTAGTAAGAATAGGAAATTCTTCATTCATTTTGCCAATTATATCTGCCATGTGCAGGCAAGGCAGAGCATTGGCGAATATTCAGAGAGCCTGAGGATTGAATTCATTGGTGGGGGACAGTTAGCATTGTTCAACAGTGCAGGGAGCTTTGTTGGCTTTACTAATGCATGAGGACTGGTTTGGGCTATTTTTTCAGCCCTCTTATGTTGACTGCATGCATGCTGCCATGAGCCGTGAAGTCTTCCCTCCCTGGGATCTATTTGGAGCGGGAAATCAGAAAACAAGGCTTAGGGAATTTTATATTTAGAGGTGAACTCCTTTGCATTCAAAACTACTCAGAAAATAAATATATAATGTGGCAAATCATTCTTTTGAATTATATAAAAACATTTCTCTAAAATGGGAAATTGCAGTGAAATATGTGATTTTGTATCTTAAAAACTTTCTGAATGTTGAAACCCATTTGATGGATATATATATATATATAGAGAGAGAGAGAGAGAGAGAGAGAGAGAAGTTACATTAAGAACAAAAGCACTTTTTTTATATTGTAGAAAACTTCAATGAGTAGGTCTTAATATATAAATGTATATTTTAAATGTATTCATTTTACTCTCAACATCTGAATTTTCAGAATGTACAGATTAAGACAAAATTTTACTTTTTCCTTCTTTTGTGCTAAGCATTATATTTGCCTAGGGACAAAACACAACAAATATTACACGGAAATCTCTGTAGGCTCCTCAACACACACACACTAGTTTAAAATCCTCAACACATACACACTAGTTTAAAATCCTCAACACATACACACACACACACACACACACACACACACACACTAGTTTAAAAGATTCCTTGGTAATGATGCTGTTTCTAGTTTTTGCAGTTTTGGCCAGGGCCAGGCTTGAACCCACCACCCCTGGTATATGGAGCTGGCGCTCTGCTCCTTGAGCCACAGGCACCACCCATGTTTCTAGTTTACATTCTAGCATTAGACGTCCGGTCCAATTCTTCAGAAAAAGGATCAAAAACTCACGCACTTTCACAGCTTTTTGAGGAAGACTACTATAGACAACAGAGAATGTTGTGGACCCCAATAAGCCCAAGACTGTGTCCAGCCCAAAGGTACTAATTATAAAAAGAAAAAGAGAAAATATGATATTAGTCAAAAAACACTTCCAGGTCCATCATATCCAACAGTTTCCTATCATAGTGTTAGTATGTTTCTGCTTTATCTAAAATTTTCAACAAATACCTTAAGGAGAACACATCATAATTCATGCCGTAAAAATACCAGAGGAGCTCAGCTGACTCTTCCCCACACATGCGCCACGTGGTTCTCTGAGCGCAGAGTGCCTGTTGGAAATGAGCCCATCAATAAGCATTAAGCTCGGTTCTCTTCCTCTGCTCTCCAAACAAGCGCCTGGGTCTTCTCTGTGAACGGCATCCTCAGTCTTGATCTACCTCATTCCTGCTGCTCCCATCTGGAAAGCTTACCTTTCTCAACGTTTCCCCACATGCTCCGGTTTTACTTACTTAATGGTCCTGCTGTCCCCCCCTCCTCCCATTAGAAAAGTGCAGAATCATAGAGGTGGTGAGTAAAGGTCCCGGGAACCAAAGGTTTTCCATCACATGGTTTTCTTCAGAGAAAACAGTGAAAAGAAATTCTGAGTGCTATCTAAAAGCTATAGCTGAATTATTTTCTCCTGAAGAGTCATAAATACAATGAAAAATCTTTATTTCTTTGGGATCTTTAGGCTATATAATTTGGCCATAGGCGTATTCAAATTATATTTTAAGTTTTATGTAGATCAAACAATAACGTTATTTTTAAAACCCGTTATTGGAATGAAGGTGGCAAAACAATAAATTAAACAATAAACAAACTCTGGGCCAAAGATCAGGATTTATTTTCTTTACCAGGGATCATTTAAGTTATTTTCATTAAGTTTTCTTTAATGTAAAGGCTGGCTCTGACAAGGCAACATTTTCTTTGGCTTAGGTATGTCAAAAAGTGACTTAATCGCTCTATAAAGATGTCATTATAAATTACTTCTCAGTTAGGTAGTGAGTCTTCTGAATTTACTAGAGGGTGGGGGAGGCGAGAAGGGAACGTGCATAAGAAAAGTGATTAAATTACTTTCTCTGTAACAGAAGGTATAGTGTGAGTTCACAGTAATTATTTTAATGTTCTATTCTCTTTGGGGCTTCCTTTAAAGTTAAGGTTATTTTTAAAAATTTAGCTGAACATTCATTTTCTCCTTAAGAAATCATATTAACTTTTGTGTGTGTGTATAGGTGTATCATTGCCTATTTTATTTTAAGTAATTAGTTGTCTTTTGTGGAATAGAGTCCCTGGTATTGCATTATTTATTGTTGTCTTTTAAAACACAAGGCAAACATCCATAGATCAGTCATTAACACTTAAAAATGGTTTCTCACCTGCCGTGAGATACATGGTTGGTTTGTTTGCAGAGATTTCCCTTCAGTTATTTGTCACCTTCCATGGGATTTTCTAATGTCTCCTAGAATTTCACAGATCAGTAATCTGCAATGAGATTTTGATGTTGGAAGCTCAAGTTCTCTGCCAGATATTAAATATTCCATGTGAAGGTCAGGTTAGGGTTGATTCATAGTGGTTGATACAAACAGCAGCTTTCAGCCCCTTAAATCATGACTTTAGTTTTGGTTTTATTCCCTCTTTTTAATGCATAACACACAGTTTAGCCTAGAAGATCTGCTTTTTGCATTATTGCGGAAAGGCATAGCATATTTTTCTAAGGAGAAATTTAAAAGTCTTAGATTAAAAACCTACACTGAGATATTATTTATGTTTAAGGTTGTTTGTCTCTGAATGTCTGACACCAGGCTTACTCTGCAAGTTCTCAGCCTTTTATTTGTTTCACTTGCTTCAGCATGCTGCCAATTCTTTGTTTTGGAATATATTACCCCATTGTGAGGGTGACGAAGTCTATGTGATAAAATACATACTATTTAGAGGGAAGCAATTATCCTTAGATTTGTTTATTTCCCTTTCTGGGGTCAGGTAATAGGAACAACACAAATTTGTAGAAAACGAGTGAGATGTAGCATAAAGAATTCAAGCAGAAGCTTTAATTTCTATTTATTATGAATCACCTTAAGCAAATCATCAAGATTCTCAGATTTATCTGTTTTTTTCCTCACCTTTAAAAACAGGTCAACAACATGTAACTACCTCACAGATTTGGGGGAATCAAATTCATTAATATATATGTGTCCTCTGAAAAATATAAATTAAAACAAATATGTAGGGTATTCTCCTATTATTTATTTTTTATTGTTGTAGGGTCATTGAGGGTTACAAAGAATTAGGTTACACTGATTGCATTTGTTAGGCAAAGTCCCTCTTATAGTTGTGTCCCGACCCCAAATAATGTGCCACACACCATAACCCTCCTTCCCTTCCCACCTCCCCTGTCCCCGCTCACTCATTTCCCTGCTCCCCACCTTGAATTGATTTGAAATTCTGTCTTATGTGGGTGTGTATTAAATTGTCTACTGGCTTTACATTAGAATTGAGTACGTTGGATTCTTCTCCATTTTTGTAATACTTTGCTAAGAAGAATAGTTACAACTCTTAACAGGTTAACACAAAAGATTCAAAGCCTCCATCTTTTAACAGCTGAATAGTATTCCCTGGTATCCATGTAACAGTTTATCAATCCATTCCTGGGTTCCTGGGCATTTAGGTTGTTCCACATTTTAGTGATTGTAAATTGAGCTACAGTGAGCAGTCTAGTGCAAATGTCCTTATGAAAAATGATTTTTTTTCTTCTGAGTAGATGCCTAGTAATGGGATTGCAGGATGCAATGAGAGGTCTAATAGGGTATTCTAAGATAATGCATAAAATAGCAAAAGAGTCATAATTGATTTTAAATAGTTTAATAACTTCTCATTCATAGTTCATAAAATTTTGGTGGGAATTTAGCTTATGTTCGTTATATTGCTATTAACAATTAGAATCACTTTGAGTCATCACTTTTAAATAAAGTTTGCTAACATATTTGTATGATGTAAACAGATGATTTAATTTAACCGGGCCTCAGTTTCATCTTTTGTGAGTTGCTTCAGACATAAATATTGCTATCAGATTTCTTCCCAGCTCTGACAACCCTCTGTTCTTGGGCTACATCTGCCAGTTGAATTGTGATATGCTCTGGCGTGTCTTGAAGCATAAAAATGTGTTCTCTTTCTGGTGAGTTGAGTGTCCTGGCTACGGTCTGAGTGTGTGAAAAGGGGAGAGGGAGAGGAGAGCACTAGATAATAAGAATTTTAGAATGAAATTAGACAACCAGTTATTTAAAAGCATTAAAGAACAGTAAGATGTGAAAAGAGCAATTTACTAATATAGGTGTGTAGATCCAAGAGAAGAGAGAATTTACAGTTTCCTTGAGACCTCGTTGTAACCAAGTTTCTTAAAATTACATTTGGGATTCATTCGAGGAAAATTTCTCTTTCTTTGGGCAAATAGATTACCTCATTCGATCTGAAGAATAATGGTGTATAGTATTTAAAATTACAGATGAAGCTGAAAAATGTGAGGTGCTGAGATAATTTCACAATCCAATATCACTAAGCCAGCAATAGGTGAAGAGAGAATTCTGACCTGGGATTTTTTTTTCCTTGTGAGTCAATTCAAAAAAAAAAATCTAATAAATACTACAATTAACTTATATGTTTTCTTAATTATTCTCTGATTTCACCCCTAGTTCACAGTATAAAATTTCCAACAGAGCTTCTATGTTCTGCTCATAGTTATCCTGCAATCATTAGATAGTCCTTGGCAGATAGTGGACACACAGCACAAATTTGTGAAATTAGGAAGTATGTAGGTTTTTTTCTTCCTTTGAACAAGAAAGCATGAATCCCAAATGTGGTTTCAAGACACTTGGGCCCTACGATGTCTCAGGGATACCGTACACATTTGTAAACATTATTTAATTTTAATAAACTTTTGTTCCAAATCAAATATATAATATTATTTTTAGGAAGTGTTAGAAGGATGATCTTGAAGTCAAGCAATGTCAGAATGGTGTATCAGCTAAATCTGGGAATCTTTGCATTAAGCCAACAACAACTTGTAAAAGTTTTACCTTCTTTTCCATGACACCTCTTGTTACACCCACCTACTAGAATCATAAGTTTAAAATGCCCACCAAGCCCACTCCTCCCAAAAAAAATAAAAAGAGGAAGAAGAAAGGATGGTCAAAAAATCCATGTACTGTGTGTCTGTTGTGGATTATGGGAATGTGGACGCAGCTCCTGTCTTGTTGCTCCTATCTCTTAGATATACGTTCTTCAGGATTTCCCTGTTCTTTCTAAGCATCAATGTCCATTTGTAAATGTTTATTGTTTGGTTGGTTGGTTCCTTTCGATAGCGATTATCGTAGTTCATATCTCCAAAGTTTCATGTGATGATACATGCCTTAAATAATGCCTGATACACAGTAAATATTTCATAAATATGAAATGTATTATTACTCTGGGGTATATACCTGCCATGGAAATCAGATGACTTATGACCACTAAGAAGCATAATTACCAAAATATTATCTAATGCTCAAGTGTGCTTTTCACAACATCATAGTTCTATGTTTCATGGAGGGAAGCTGAGACCATGAAAGTGATTACTTAACATAATTTATTAAGTTGAAGTACCTTTCAGAAACCAAGATGTACTGAGTGCTTGTTAGGTGTCCCGCCTGTGTTAAGTGCTGGATATGTCAAACAAAAACACGTATGGTCTAGTACTCTATATGAGGAAGATAAACGTTCATCAAATAATCATGTAAATTAATGTATACTTACAACTGATATATACAATAAGGGGAGAAAGATTTTAAAATGTGAAATTAAAGACTGCTCTAGAATTATGCGATATGACCATGCAGGCGATGAACTTTCAAAATGATGAAATTCTGAATTTCCTAAATTCCTCTAGTAACTTACCCCAAATCCCAGTGGCTTTTGTAGACAGGATATAGTCTGTAGACTAGCCTTGAAGTAAACAGGAGATCACATTTTAAAATGAGTGCAAGCAGGGACATTAAAAAGAAAGGTGTTTAACTTACAGCAAGTGTGATTTAATTCAGTCATAAATATTGTTAAGCACTGAAATTTGGCTGCTTTCCTGTAAAAAATTAAACAGAACAGAACAAGCCATAATCACAGAACATGTTGAACAAGTCTAGGTGACTGCTTTAAGAATAACCGTGAATCCATGATGGAAATACCCCCCCCTTCACAAAAAATAATGTTTTGCCTTTTGGTAATAAATTGACTATGTATCCCCACATTGTAGAAGTTATTTTTGCTAAGGACTTACTAATGTATTACCAAATATACTTACACTTATCTCATACTTTGAATTAAAAAATTACTCTTTTCTTTAACTATGTATTACTTTCAACAATATTCTAGGAAACTTATACTTTGTTATTGTCCGTGTCTTTCTTAAATGAAATCTTTGGAGTGTAAGAAAAGTAATTCGAGGAATTATATGTCAATAAAGTACATTTGTCATGAATCCTTGGTTATTTACAAAGTCAGAATGATATAGAATTCACTTGACCACCCTTCAACAAAAACCATAGTAAATATAAGATCACTGATTTTGATGAATGGAATCCATTGTTTCATTTATATTTTTGAGTATTTTTCTGGAGATAATTAGGAAAATAATACCAGACATTTTATTTTTGTAATACCAATGTGTTAAGCAGAGTGTATTAATAATTCCTAAGAATTCCCCTTTGGAAGAATGAATTATGTGTTTAGTGGAAATAAATTTTATTTAAACAATATAAAAATGTTGATAAAATTGTCTGCCTTCTATTGATAAATGACTATTAATTTATCTATTTTTTTTTTTTTGAGATAGAGTCTCATTCTGTCACCCTGGGTAAAGTGCCATGGCACTGTAGCTCACAGCAACCACAAAGTCTTTGGGCTCAAGCAATCCTCTTGCCTCAGCCTCCCAGGTAGCTGGGACTATAGGTGCCCTCCACAATGCCAGCTTGTTCTTCTATTTTTTAGTAGACAGAGGCTCACTCATGGTCAGGCTGGTCTCAAACTCCTGAGCTCAAACAAGCCACTTGTCTTGGCTGCCCTGAGTACAATTAATGACAATTTAAAGGTCATGTCTTTGTTACCAACTGAATTAGTTTGCTAGGGCTGCCATAACCAAGACACAGACTGGAGGGTATAAACAAAAGAAATTTATTTTCTTACAATTTTGAAGGCTGGAAGTCTGAGACCAGATGTCAGCAAGACTGTTTTTTCCTGAGGCCTCAGTCCTTGGCTTGTAAGTAGCTTTCTTCTTCCCTGTGTCTTCCCAGGGCCTTCCTATTGTGTGGGTCTGTATCCTAATCTCGTCCTAAGAAGACACCAATGGTAATGAGTGAGGGCCCACTCACATGACCTATTTGTAATCAAATCACCCATTTAAGCCTCTTTTCTTTACATATAGTCATAATCTGATGTACTGGGCATTAGGACTTCAACATTTGAATTTTAAGGGAATAGAACCCAAACCAGACAGTCCTGGATACCTTCAAGAGTATTATTACTAAAAAAAGATCTTATAAAACAAAAATTCAGAGCTTGTAAATCCATAACCCGGCCAACACATACCACTGAAATACACCCACATTGTTTTCAACTAAAATGTGGATATATATAGATTTGCAAAGTTAGAAAATTATACATCATTTTTTCTCTATGATGAACAATACAATGAACTGGCAAAGTGTGTGAAAGGACCACCCCAAACCTGCTCTACACTTCAAATCCCAAAGACAGGAATGCATATCTGAAAAGACTCTGACAGACTCTAAGGAACCTCTCCACAAATTTATGTCCTTTCATCTGACATTATGTTGCAGTGTAACTATTCAGCTATTAGAATAGGGAGTAAGTTAACCACCCCACCTGCATCATTTCCTAGTAGGTCATCTGTGTCTGATCGTCGGAAAAGAAACAGAAAATTAAAAGAAAAAATGTATGCATATATACAAAGAAGCATAATAAATTGAAATGTCTTTGTCTAAAAATAATGACTTCTTTAAATATGATTTTTATGTAGCAAATTTATACTATTTTCCCTCAATAATAAAATATATAGACATTTATTTCAGTATAAGTAAGAATATAACTTAACAGGTATTGAATATTCAAAAAGTTATTTTTCAGGGTGGCATTCTTAGGACCTATAAAATATTTTCAGAGTTACAAAATGGTATGTGCCTTCTATTGCAATTGTATAACGCTTTGTCTAACTGAATATAGACAGTTATACTAAACTTCAGATGCTCCACTAAATATCTCTTGCCCTCAGATACACACACAATGAACAACAGAAGACACATATAAACCCAAACACATAGATACACACAGAGGTTCACACATATCGGCACAACCACTGCTACTCCTTCTTATTTAAAAAAAATACTGACATAAATTTGGGAAGTTAGCACGAAATGTAAAATGCATGTTATCCATTCCAACATACTAAAGCCATCAAGAGATGAGTATTGGCTCAGATTATGAGTCCTTTAATTGTTACCTAAAATAGTACCAGAATGTAATAATCAATAATACTTGTTAAAGGAATTCACTAAAACTCTATATTGGAAAACGTAGACATTTTGCATCTAGTTTTCTTTCAAATCTTCAAGTTTAGAAAAGGATAGCTTTAGGGCAGTGCCTGTGGCTCAAAATGCGCTGGCCCCATATGCTAGAGGTGGTGGGTTCAAACCCAGCCCCAGCCAAAAAAAAAAAGATAACTTTAGATTCCTTCTTTATGGTTTCCTTGGCTATAGATTTTATATCTGATACATTCTTTACAGGAAAGATTATCAGAAAACTAGACCTTTTATTTCTAAAATTTTATTATTTTTTATGTTTCTTATACACAAAAGTATTAATATATTTATATATTTTTACTAAAGCCTGGAAATTCACAATTAGTAGCATTTCTCACTTTATCAACAGATAATTATTAAGCCAAAATACTTATGGAAAAGTTGATACCCTGGAGATGATAATATTTTTCTTCCTGAATGAAAGGAAAATTAAAAATATGTACTTAGAAAATTATGTTCAAATTTAACATTTCTTAGAATTGGGATTCCCCATATATCATTATAGTATTACATCTAAATTTAACTTATAGATTTTCAAATGTTATTATGGTAATTTTTAAAAAATTATTTTAAGAATATGAATGATGTTAAAAGCTTTCAGAGCACTGTTTCACGTTCTTTTAGAAAAGGACACAGTTTTATAGAACTTCAAGGAGTTTAAATCTTGGGATTGCTATCAACCAGAAGCACATTCCTCTGTGCCTTGCAAAAGTAAAGCTGATAAATTTAGAAAATAATAACATAAAACTTCCTTCCTAAACTATAAGATGCCCATCCTGTCAAAGTTTTTCTCCATTGAAAAGAGTCTCTGTTGAATGGGTTGCAGCAATTTCTGAGAAACTTTTATAGACAGATCCATAGACAATGGCCATTGTCTTAAAATACAATGGGAAAAACAGCCTTCCACTCATAATTTATGGAGTAAACAACAAGTTTTTCAGAAATAATTATGGAGTTTTAAACATGGTTTGGTATTTGCTGCTTCATGTTATATGTCTTTATCTGCCTACATCATCTTGATCCCTGTACACCAACCTATTCCTCCCCATAGGAGGCTATATGATTTTGTTCTTTATAGAAGGGACACAAACGAAAACGTGTTAAACTAACTTACCCAAATAACAATGTGAACATACCTAAGAGTTTTATAAGAGCTTGTCTGTCACTGGACAACATTATACTTTGTATTCCTCTGAGCTTTATGAACCTCGTTCCATGTAAGGTGGGTAAATTACTGTGCTTTCTCTACCCTGGTACATGTTTCAGTTAGAACCATCTCAGTCAAATGTATGTCCAGACTTAGTCTTTTAAACTTACTATGGTGTTATATTATCACCTACAAATAACTAAACACATTTCTTAGACTAAAAGAAAGGAAAATTGAGCATTGTTGAATATAGTCAGAACTGGTAATGCATATTGTTAGTGGAAGTCTCTTGGCTTTGGGAACATGGGTATTGAAGGACTTCTGATAAATAGAGATTGGTTTGATATGAGGTTTACAAGAAGAAACATTCGCAAGGTTATAATGATGGGTTTTAAATTATTGTCACTGTAATGTAATTTTTTAAAATAGTTTTTGCTTAGCCAGTCTAAAAACAATCTCAAAAATATTTATTGAGTATATGATAAAAAAAAACTGAACTTGAAAAAAAAACTGAACTTGTGAATGACAGCTTTTTCCTTGTTTATTCTAAAAGTTCTGATAACAAGGAAGACAATGTAGCTGATGGCTTCTCTTTCCACCTGTTTGATTTGCAGGGCTGCTCTGGTCCACTGACAGACAATGATTGTCATAGAGACACTCAGTTCTAAGAGTCATCAACATTCTTACCTTTAGTAGTCATGGAATCTTACACTTAATATTATACTCTCTCAGAAGACATAGATGCCAAGAGTTAATGCTCTGATCTTTTCTGTTCTGAAAGATGAAAGTCTGGTCTCCGGAACCATGCCAGGTCAATGAAAAAGTCATTGATGTAAAGTTTCATGGACTGACGGTGAAAACAAAAGTCCCTTAGAACAGGAGTGGGCAAACATTTGCTGCAATTTTAATCACATAGGTGACAAGTATGGGTGTCTTACATCAAGGATGGTTTGACGTTTTCCATGAGATCCCATTCTCTTAATAGGGCTCCCTTGTTAAAAATGCATAGGGCCTTGGAATAGGTGATATATTCGCCAATTATCCCCCATTAATTTTTTTTTTTTATTGTTTGAGAGTCATTGATGGCACAAATAATTAGATTATACTAATTGCATTTGTTAGGTAAAGTCCCTCTTATAATTGTGTCCCATCCCCAAGAAGTATGTGATACACCATGACTCCCCAGTCCCCCTCTCTACTGCCCTCTCCCTGCTCCCTCATTCCCCTGCTCCCCACCTTGTTATAGATCATCCACTGCCTTCATATTCAAACTGAGTACATTAGAGTCTTGCTTCTTATTCTTTTGATGCTTTACTAAGAAGAATGTGTTTCAACTCAATCCAAGTCTATACAAAAGTTCCCATCTTTTTAATGGCTGAATAGTATTCCATGGTACACATACACCACGACTTGTTAATCCATTCCTGGGTTGTTGGGCATTTAGATTGTTTCTACATTTTTGGCAATTGTAAATTGAGCTGCAATAAACAATCTAGTGCAAATGTCCTTTTGACAAAATTCTTTTAACTTTTGTGAAATTGTGGTAACTAGGAAACTAAGGTAAAAGGTCAGGGATTCTCAAGCTTATTTGATCATATGCTTCACTAATATCATCCCCTTCTGTCTTCCCTAACATGAAAATATTAAAAGAAGTTCCTAAGTTATTTTTTTTATTTCATATTCACATAAATTTTATTAGTTTATTATAATACTATGTAGTTGTTCTATTTTACTATTGTTGCTGTTAATCTCTTACTGTGCCTAATTCATTTATTTACTTTTTAATTTCAAACTATTAAAAGGGTACAATTTCTTAGCCAGGCCTTGTGGCGGGCACCTGTATTCCCAGCTATTTGGGAGGCTAAGGCAAGAGAATCACTTAAGCCCAAGAATTTGACGTTGCTGTGAGCTGTGACACCATCGCACCCTACCGAGGGTGACATAATGAGACTCTGCTCTTAAAAAAAAAAAAAAAATGTACAATTTCTTTTACATGGATAGCTTCTATAATGCCTAAGTCAAAAATATCAGATTTTCTATGACTGGAACAGTGTTTTGCATCTGACAGGTAGGTTTTAACCCCTCTTCTTTTACTTCTTCTTCCTTTCTTGATTGGCAATGACTTTTCATTTCTCTTTTTGTCAATGTGTACACATTGGTTAGTTCCAAATTATTAGCAAGAACATATGGCATTTGTTTTTCCATTCCTAAGATACTTCACTTGGGATAATGGTCTCCAGATCCATCCAAATTGCTGCAAAAGACATTAAATCATTCCTCTTTATGGCTGAGTAGTAATCCTGGGTGAATGTGTGTACGTGTGTAGACATATAACATTTTTTTAATCCACCCATGAATTGATGAGCACTTCAATTTATTTCACATCTTTGTGATTGTAAATTGTGCTGCAGAAATCATTAGGATGCAGATGTTCTTTTGATAAAATGATTTACTTTCCTTTGCATAGATACACGGTAGTGGGATTGCTGTATCAAATGGTATGTCTATATTTATTCCTTTGAGGAGTATCTATACTGTTTTCCATAGAAGTTACATTAATTTGCAGTCCCACCAATAGCAGGAATTTCTCTGTGCATCCAGGCCAGTGTCTATAATTTTTTTGACTTTTTAATAATAGTCATTTTCACAGAGGCCATGCAATATCTCCTTGTGGTTTTCATTCGTTTACATTTCCCTGATGATTAGTGATGTTAAACATCTTTTCACATGTCTTTAGGCCATTCATCTAGTTTCTTTTGAAAAACTGTTCATGTCTCTTGCCCAGTTTTTAAAGGAGTTGTTTGATTTTTCCTTCCTAATTTGAGTGTGCTTTGTAGATTCTGTATATTAGCCCTTTATACATGTATAGTTTGTGATACCTTCTCACAAAATTCTGTAGGTTGTCTATTTGCTCAGTTGATTATTTCCTTGTGAGAAGGGAAATAATCAACAGAGAAGCTGTTGTGAGAAGCTTTTTCACTTAATCAAGTCAGACTTGATTATTTTTGTTGTCACTGTAATTGTCATTGGAGTCTCAGTTATAAATTCTTGGCTAAAGCTAATGACTACAAGAGTTTTTGCTATGTTTTCTTTTTCAATTGCTATGGTTTTATGTTTTACATTGAAGCCTTACATGCATCTTGAGTGGTTTTATATATGATGAGAGTAGATGTTTCTACAGTCTTTTCCATGTGGTTATCCACCCAGGATAGGAAGGACTTCCTTTCCCTGGGTTATGTTGTTGTCTGCTATGAGGAAGATCAGTTGGTTGTAGGTAAATAATTTTGTATTTGGAAAAAAAATAATAATAATTTTGTATTTGAGTTCTCTCTTCTGTTCCACTGGTCTGCATCTCAATTTTTATACCAATACCATGCTGTTTTGGTAACTATGGCTTTGTAATATAATTTCAACTCTGGTAGAATGAGTCCTCCAATTTTTTTCTGTTTAAGATTGCTTTAGCTATTAGGGCTCTTTTCTATTTCCAAATAAAGCATAAAATTATTTTTTCCAGATATGTGAAATATGACATTGGTCTTTTGATGGGGATTTCATTTAATCTGTAAATCACTTCGGGAAGTATGGACAATTTAACAATGTTGATTCTACCAGTCTATGAGCATAAGATTTTTTTCCATTTGTTTCTGTCATCTGTGATTTCTTTCATCAGTGTTTGATACTTCTCCTTGTAGACATCTTTTACCTCCTTGCTTAAGTATATGCCTAAGTATTTCATTTTATTTGTAGATACTATGAATAGTATTGACTCTTTGATTTGACTCTCAACTGTTAGTGTATAGAAATGCTGCTAATTTGTATACATTGATTTTTTTTACCTGAGACTTTGCTGAATTTTTTTTTAATCAATTCTAGGAGTATTTTGATGGTGTCTTTGAGATTTTTTTTAGATATAGCATAATATTATCATAGCAAAAAGTGATAGTTTTTACCTTCGCTTCCCCAATTTGGATAATTGCTTGATTATTCTGGCTAGGAATTCCAGTATGTACTATGTTGTATGGCAACTGAGGGCACCATGTTACTTTGAACAATAGGGTTTTAATTCATATTAGTGAAGAGGACTTCAATAAGATTCTGATTAGAGGTTTACATGAAACCAGACACAATTATGGAGGCAGGAAAAGCCTGGTACGTGTCTTGGCAAGGCAGGACAATCATGGGAACAGACAAAGTGGAAAATGAGATAGGCATCAACAAAATGGAAGTCATTACCTCCTTCAAGAAAATAAATTATAACTTACAATTTCCACCAAAATCTACCTCTTGTACCCAGTGTAAATTATTTAATATATTTTCATTGTTTAGAATTAATAAGGGAAACACTTCTGAATATTCAATGTATAAATTAAAATATTTATATTTCAAGAAAATAAAGAGTAACCTACAGATTTAAAAATATTTTTATTGATTATTTCAAGTCATTTAACTTTAATTTGCCTTACAGGCATATTTATAATTCTTTACACTATCCCTGGCTGTTTTTGATTATTTTATGCTTTCCTGAGAGACTTAAGTTTTCTTTAGCTTAATGACTGGTTTGGGGATGGGATCATCTGTTAAAGAGTCAACAAGAGATATAATTGAACATGGAGTTTATAATTTTTCATAGGGTAGATAAACCATAAACCATGTTTTCTTTATAATTAATGGAGGTATCGTATTTTAAAACTATGTTTATATCAAAGACATATGGACAAGCACATAAACAGAATTCTCATTCTAAATCCACATATGCTTAAGTTAGATATAAAATAAAAGCAATAGTAATGTGAAGTAGGGATCAAGAAATGATGTAAAATGGTGAATTTATGATAATATCATTTTAAATGGCTATCATAAATAGAATATATTTTGCACAGTATCATACATTTTCTTTTTTCTATGAATCTATATATTTCCTATAAATTTATACCAATATGTATTTAAATAATAAGCTAAAATAATTTAATAGAGGAAAGAGACAGGAAAAGCATGTTTTTTCATGAAAAGAAAATCAAACTCTTATATAAATCTTCCTAAAATTTATTTTAATATCAGCATTAAGAGAAATTCTTATTTTTTGACACTAAAAGAGTTTCAAATTGTTATTTTCCACCAAGAGGCTAAAATATAGTTTTAGTCAACCAAGTTGTAGAGAAGCGAGCTTTGATTTTAGTATTACAGAGTCAGATTAGATAAAATTACTTGGCAAAAATTCAAAGAAAATAAAAAGCAAATGAAAGTACATGTCCAAGATCTTTACTGCTACTTTTCATTTTATTTTTATTTAGTTATTTTTAAATTTCAGATTAATGTGAGGGTACAAACAACAAGGTTACAATATTTGCATATGTTATGTAGAGTCCCTCTTGTAGTTGGGTCTTGCACACAAAAGGTATGCCGTACCCCCGACATTGTGGCCATTAAGTGGAGCCCACCAGTACCCCACCTCCTCCTCTTTCCCTTCCTCTCATTCCCCCTCCCCACAATCTGAAATGAATCAAGGTTTTCTCCTACATGGGCATGTATTAGATTGTCTCCTGGCTTCCCATTAATATTAAGTACATCGAATATTTATTTGTCCATTCTTGTGATACTTTACTGAGAAGCATGTATTTCAGTTCCATCTAGGTTAGTACAAAAGATGTAAAGTCTCCACTTTTTTATGGCTGAATAGTACTCCACGGTATATGTATGCCGCATCTTGTTAATCCATTCCTGGGTTAACGGGCATTTAGGTTCTTTCCACATCTTGGCAATTGTAAACTGAACTGTGATAAGTAATGTCGTGCAGATGTCCTTATGATAAAATGATATTTTTCTTTTTCTTTAGGTAGATGCCTAGTAATGGGATTTGCAGGATCCAATGGGAGGTTTAATTTGAGTTCTTTGAGGATTCTTTATATTTCTTTCCAAAGAAGCTATATTCCTTTGCATTGCTGCCAACAATGTAAAAGTGTTCCTTCTCTCTGTCTCCATGCTAGCATCAGCAACTTTGAGACTTTGTGATGTGGGTTAATCTCACTGAGGTCCAATGACATTCAGGGCAGTTTTGATTTGCATTTCTCTGATGACTAGGGATGATGAGCATTTTTTTATATGTTAACCATTCATCTGTCTTCTTCAGAGAATGTTCTGTTCATGTCTTTTGCCCAGTGACAGATGAGATTGTTTTCTGTTTTTTTTTTTTTCTTGGTTGTTGTTGATTAACATGAGTTCTCTGTAGATTCTAGTTATAAAGCCTTTGTCATATTTGTAGCATACAAATATATTTTCTTTTTCTAGAGGTTGTCTCTTTGCTTTAATTGTTGTGTTCTTAGCTGTGTAGAAGCTTTTCAGTTTAATTAAGTCCCATTTATTTTTGTTGTTGCAATTGCCACGGAAGTATGCATCAATTGTACATTATGATCAAGTAGACTTCATCTCAGGGATGCAAGGCTGATTTAACACACGAACATCTATAAATGTAATTCACCATATCAATAGAAGAAAAAACAAAGACCGTGTGATCCTCTTACTGGACACAGAAAAAATATTTGATGAAATTCAGCATCCTGGGTGGCGCCTGTGGCTCAATAAATAAGGCACTGGTCCCATATACTGGGAGTGGTGGGTTCAAGCCCAGCCCCAGCCAAAAAAAATTCAGCATCCTTTTCTAACAAGGACACTTACAAATATAGGCAGAGGTGGCACATTTCTGCTTTTCATTTTATATGAATCATACCTTGACCTTTAATGACTATTACTGACTTAAGTTTTATTTTACAACTTTATGTTTTTAATAATACAAAATCTATTAACTACTAAAAAATGTAAATTTTGTTATAATACTCTCAATTTTAAAAGAAGTAAATTGTCTTTAAAACAGAACATAATAGAATTCAACTGCCTGTTTTTAAAATTCCACTAGAGGGCAACATGTACCAAGATTTTTGTCCCTTTGTAGTTTCAAGGGGAAAAATCCAATTTTATTCTTTTTCACAAATAAATACCACTGACTTAATATTTAGTATCATGCATAATTAATTGTTATCTTTATGATGCACGTGTGGTTCTGAGTTAATGTTATTTCACTTTTAAAAGGCAGTATTACTGGTATTACTCTATCTGGTTTTACTTCTCTTTCAGTTACCATAATTACCAGAAGACAAATAGCACGAAATAAAAAAGGCATTATTGTATATGTAAAAAGCTTGTGTGGTTGTATAGTAAATATTGTGTGTGTTTTAAATTACGAATATGTATAAGTCTAGTTTAAAGAAAGATAAGTTTAAAATCTTGGGAAATATTGATAATGCATTTGAAATTTAATTTAGAAGTATTAAAAGCATTTGCTCATTATACTTTCTCAGAGATCATTTTAACAATGCGTAGAAAGACCGATAGGATGGTGTGTATCAGATTAGTACTTCTTAATCCTTCCTGAGAATTGGGATCTACTGAAAACTTGCACCATCAGCATCCCCTTTGTTTTCCCAATTATCACTTTATCTACAACCTGTCCTCTCTCATCTCCTACTTCTTCACCTATCAATTTATATTTACTAGAAGGAAAATATTCTGAATACGAGTGGTTGTCACTAAGGCTCTGGCTTTAGAAAGTACATAATGTTTTTGTCTCCTTCTGTTTCCAAATTAATTTTTCTGTAAAAGAACAAAGCAACATTGAAAAGTAAGAAAGGGCACATATAAGTTTGAGAAAATGACTCTGTAGCTTTTAATGGAATCACATTTAATAGCAACAGCAACAACAAAATCCACAAGCCATAGTGTACCTTAATTCTGTGTGATACACAGAAAGAGGCATCATTTTAACCTATTGCAATGAAACAGTTAATTTCCCTCCAGAATTTTTATTTAGTTATTAATATTATATTAAAGGATATTTTTATATTCATAATATAATAGGTATTTATTATACCTAAAAAGTTAAGCAGCAAAGATTTGTTTTTAGACCATGCCCAATCTAATAATAGAAAAAGAAGAAATACTTCAAATTCATTCTACTTCATCTGGATATACCTGATATTAAAATTGGAAAAAATATGTTGTTACAAATGGAAATTACAAACATATTTCACTTATAAATGAGGATGCAATATCCTAAACAACATATTAACAAGTTGAATTAAAAATTATTATACAAATAATATACTTTGGTCAAATTAAATCCAACTTATGTGAGAATTAGCTGCTATTTTCCTTTTTTTTTTCCCTTTTCCCCACCCCCGCTTCTTTCTCTGTCTGCTCTCCCCTTCCCCCACCCCTACCATGTCATTAACTGTCATTAATTGTCCTCATATCAAAGTTGAATACATAGGATTCATGATCTGTTTTTTGAAATGATCTTCTATTTTAATTTATAAATATTAGTTGTCTATTTTTTGAGACTTTGGAAAAAAATAAAAAAAGATCTGTTGTTAATATTATTAAATCATAACCCTGATTAAACTACCATCTTTGGTATATATTTTATACAAGTAGAAAGTATTTGAATAAGGTTTTGCAATTACGAGTCCGTATCCATAAATGAGAAAGTGGAGATACTGATGTCAACAAAGTAATTAGAAGAACATATAGATGTATAGACTGAGATATGTAAACAAAAGTAAATGAAATATTAGTCCTCAATAATACTTTTAAAATTAAGACTGTAAGATTAGAAAGAACTTTTTAAAAATTATATCATTTTAACCCCATATGACAAATTTAGATAATGAATGATAGAAATCACCACCCTGGCATGTAACCTGTGTTAATTATTATTCATTTTATAAATAAAATATTTTTACTGTCAAAGTTTAACATTCCCATTTAATTCTGTACCCATAATTCATAGTGTTACTTAGCCTTAGATCTATATTTAGGTAATCTCTAACAGGATTTCATTTTTGAAATGTCTACTCATTTCTTAACTTTTTAAATATCTTCAAAAATATTTTTTTCAAGAAGGAATTATGTAGGTCAGGTTTGGTGGCTCATGCATGTAAACTTAGCACTCAGGGAGGCCAAGGCAGGAGGTTTTGTGAGCTCAAGAATTTGAGACCAGCCTGAGCAAGAGAGAAACTTTGTCTCTAATACAAATATAAAAATTATTCGGGTTGGGGGAGTCAGAAGTTCCAGTTCCTCAAACCCATTCAAGCTGGTTTGATTACTCTGCTGAGCTGGAAAGTTCACCAGAAACTGAAAATAAAACTGGAGCAGCTCAGACCCAGTGAACTGAAAGTAAAAGTAACCTGCACAAATTTCAGCGTAACAAGGAGAAATTTTATTTAGGAAGAACAAAGATTTAGAACAATTCCAAAAAAAGTTGGAAGAGGATGCTAGAAGAGGTCAGAGAGACACAGAGAGACTTAAAGGCCTTGCAGAGGTAGCTGTTTGAAATTGGTTGAAATTGGTTGCAAGTCTGTTTGAAATTGGTTGCGAGTCTTTCATTGACCATTCCGAGCCTCTAGGCTTTATTCTATTGGTCATTGATTACTGTCTCTTTCTATTAGTCATTGGTTACCTAGGTTACCTCATACCCACATTATTATGGGTCCTCCAGACTTCCTGGTTCAGCAGCCCCAGTTTACCTCCCATCCCATATGCCATCTTGAAGCCCCTTTCTCAGTGTCCCTTCTCAAGCCCTGAGTCCTGGCATGCACCTGTAGACCCAGTTACTTGGGAGTTTGAACAGGAGGATTGCTTAATCCCAGGAGTTTGAGGTCCCTGTGAGCTAGGCTGATGCCATGGCATTCTATCCTGGGGCAACTGACTGAGACTATGTCTAAAAAAAAAAAAAGGAAAGAAGGAGGGAAGGAAGGAAGGAAAGAAAGAATTGTGTAATCCTCAAGTATTCTTTTGAATTTTGTTCATTATTTATATACTTGTCAGCTAATTGTCAAGGTACACTTTGAATAAGTATTTCCTTATTTGGTATTTCAGTGGCTTGTTACTCCAGAGAACTCTGGTCAATAAGAATGTCCTCTTGAATGTGACTTGCTCTTTTCTCTTTCAATTACTATATGACTAATTACATTTAATTTATATGTTCAAAAATAATATAGTAGCTAGAGATAACAGTCATATTTTTAAAATATCTGGCTTCTTGGAGTTTACATTCAGGGAAAGGAGGCAATGAACAAATTATCCATCTATCTGTCTAATGTCAGATAGCAATCAGTGCTTTAGGAGAAAAAGAGTAAAACAAGATATTGGAATCTTGGATCAGGTCTAAGTTAGATCATGGTATTTTAGATAAGATCATTATTGAGGCTGCCCTGACATGGTCATGTGGATGAATTAGCCTTTAGGAGATCTGGGAATCCATGACAAAGACATCATTTTGCATCATTTTTCCTTATACAAACTGTTTCTTTTCTACTTGTAATTTCAAATACTCATTACAAGAATCTTTTTTGTACTATATCTTTGAAATTTTTTCTCTTATTTTTTGTTTTTGTACACTTTCTCATGGAAACCAAAGCTACGAATGACAAATCTGCTTTGCCTATCTCCATTGTTTTCCCATTCTAGTCTATGGTGTCCTGTATAATTGTCTTACTGTTTTTCACTGGGCTTATGTAAATTCTTCATGTTTTCCTTTCCTAAGTCTGTAAGGCTATGTTTCTTCTCCATTGTTTTCTCTGAACTCTGTAGTTAGCATTCTATTCTTTTATTTTTTCTGTAAGTCTATTCCTTCCTTCCTTTCTTTTTAAAGATTATACCTTTTGTTGAAGGCCTTTTTTTGTTTTCTTCTGTTTTAAACAAAACTATACAATTTGAGGTTGAAGATAATTCTCTGACGAATTTGTTTTAATTTATTATTTATGGTATATGGCCTTTACAAGACTTTTTCTTCCATTATTGTTTTCATTTTTTCTAGGTATCTTTGAAGGTCTCATGCTGATTTCTTTATGTTTAAAACTCAGCTTTGAATGTGCGTGCCTATTGGCTAGTAAAACAAAAAAGTTAGCTCATAGAGGGGAAAAAAGTATGAAAAGGATATAGGACAGCAGTCTGAAGTCTACGTTTCATAGAACTTGGCAATTGTTCTTCAAGGGTTTTCTAAAAAGAAGTCTTATGCTTACAGGATTCTTAGAACAAAGAGTTCAAAAAGTCTTGTATATACAAAACTAAGAATTTTGTGATTTTTCTGTCATGATCTTCAAACTTATCTTTGGCATACATTTTATAATTTTGTTAGTTTTTTTAATTATCAATTAATTTAATAAAAAACAACTTTTATTTCCAATAAAAATCACCACCAAATATCAATTTTAATATGACGCTTTTGGAAATAACATATTTTAAAATCAATGTCTAACTGCATAACTACCTTAACAATGTTTGTTAAGTAAATCAATAATTTTATATGTCAGTTAATTGATATCTGTAAATTTTCCCATTTGCATAAATCCAACAAAGAACTCTATCACATTTTATAAATTCTAACACATGTTAATTATCACTTTTTGATATGAAATTTGAAATTTGGTTATGAAATTTCTAACCAAAAATTACAATGTCTTGTAGTTAATGCATTTTTGAAAATTTGGCAATATGGGAGGATATGAACAGCTATTAAAACCAAGAAGAAAATGTTCTGAAAATTATTTTTATATTATAATACCTCGATTTGATCTTAAACATTCATGTTATATTTATTTGCTGAAACTCTTACATTTAAAAAATGCCTGAAATATTTTGTCTTCTAAAATAATTATGTGTTTGCTTCTTCTTATTTATGTTTTGGCCTCTTTTATAGTATAAAAAATTTACCATTAGAATTTTTTTAACTAATGAAAGTGGTGGAGTATTGACTTGTACTCTCAATTTCTGATTCCAAATGATTGTCATGGACTAGATGTGGAAATGTTAGTAAGAACAGTAATGTTGAGGCCTTGGTCATCTGACTTTTCAGCAAGAAATTATTTCAAAATCATTTTGTCAATTTCGCCAATGTATAGTTAATTCCAGGTAGAATTATAATTTGAATTTATAAATTATGGCTTACATACTAAGTAATAGAATGCTAACCTATTGTGTTAGATATGCAATTTAAGGCATTTTTGTATATCTGTGTTGTAACTGATTAATGTATGAATCTTAGGAGCATAATTTTAAATTTCTTTGGCTTTGATCTATCTTTTTAGAGTATTCCTATAATAAATGCATTTGATATATAAATATATATGCATGTATATATAGTATATATCAGTGTGTATGTGCATATATATGATATCTGTATTCGTTTTGTGGGTAAATAACTCCAATAGTTTACACATTTTTAAATATATAACTCTACATTAGAGTCCACTGCCTCCCTTTTCTGGTGGAAAACAATGTCATAATTCAAAGTTAATGTTCTTAGTCTCTTTGATTAGGTGTCTAGTACATCCTATCTCTTGCAAAAACCTCAAATGATAGTGACAAACCAAAAATAACCATTGGCCTAGCGTGTTCATGCTACAGTTTAATCGCCCTTTATTCAGACTGCTGCTGTAGGCATCAGCCGCAGATGCCTTATACAAGGACCTGGTCACCTGCTCACATGAACAGCCATGTCCAACAGCATCTAAATACTTTCCTCTTCCACCCACGAAGCTGGTTTCTTTTCTTTTAGGGCTCACAATTATAAAATATGAGACTCAATCATTTCCTAGAAAAGTAACCACTTTATTCTTCCCAAGTCCCAACACTTTACTTCTCCTAGGAAAGAAAGATATCATTAGAATTCAAAATTATTCACCATTCTAAGAATAGCCAAATTACATGCAGGCGAAGTACTCTGTTACTGAAGATGGTAAAAGAATAAGAGTTCAGGCATATTCTGCCACCACTCACTTCTTCACAGTTTTTATGTATGTGCTGAATACTTGAGAATTTCATGGACTTAACAAATCCACTACTAACAACAAGGATTCGTGACCGATAGAGCCAGAGTACTGTTTCCTCAGCAGTTTTATTTCTGCTCCCCCATTTTCTAGCAACTGCAAATTGTACAGAAGTTCCCTGGGCCTAACTTACCAACGCACTGTCCTGAACTCAGTTGAGCTCCAAAAAGTCCAGCTTGCGGGTGTTAATCAATTAAAGCAACAAGCCCAAAGTAAAAGTTGATAGTCAAGTTTTTAATTAATCACTTACTGTGTAGGGTAAGCAAGAAGATAATTTTTTTTTTAAAAGGGCCACTCTCCTTCTACCCCCTCCCTTCCATAGTTTTCCGTGAATGTTACCTGTGTAGACCTCCAGGATTAGCACAGACCCAGCAGTCATTTCACTATTCAGGGAAGCCCAAAAAAAGAAATCCTGCACAACACTATAAATGCATGCAATTTTATCTGTCAATTGTAAAATAAATACATTCACTAGAGAAAATTTTTTGTATTAAAAGATAAAGGCTCCTGCAGTTTTCTATACCCAGGGTGAAGGGAGAGGAAGAAGGAGGAAGAGTAGAAGGTGAAAATTACTGGATATATGAGTCAGAATGAAAAATATGTCTTCAAACCTTTCCCCTCCACTCACCCTCTGTTAAGGAGGCCTCTGCAGTGATGCCTGACAAAGGTCTTAGCTACAGGCCCCAGATAAAGAGGTCTGAAATGAAATGAAGGAGCCTGGACTGGGAATGCAAAAATGCATTAAACACAAGATTGGCCGGAGGGGCCTGAGTCCCTGAGTGGAGCTCCGGTCAGAGACCAGTGTGCTGGTTCTGCACCAAGTGTGCTGCAGGGGAGGCAGCGTTTCCCTGCCTGCCAAGTAACACTTCTTAATTGCCTATGGTCAGGCCTGAAAATCACAGGTAGCTTCATAACTAAGAGCCAAACTCTCTGTCCAACTAGGTCATTCACCTTATTCTCACTCTTCCCATTTCCTCTTTCCCCACTTCTCACATGCCCGTTTGTTGGCTTGTCATCTTTCAATGTAGATGCCATTAGTCAGAAAGCCATCAGAGCAAGTGCACTGGTTCAGAGACCATTTAAGGCCAGGAGCTAAAAAGTATTTATTAGGCAAAAATGAGGGGGTCTGCACTAAAGAGGGGGCATTCAACGTGTGACATTTACACAGGTGCTGACTCCATGAGGGGACGATAACACCTCAGGTTTAACTGGAGGGAGCCCCAAGTATAAGGCAAGGACAGGAAAGACTTGTCTTGAGGAGGGCAAAATATGAAGAGCCACATACACCACATTCAGATTTTAATCTTTCTGTCCAGTAAAAGAAAGCAACAAATCACATAACCATGCAAATTTTAAGAAGTCAGCCAACCAAGGCAAGATCAGGAACTAGGAATTAATATAAAAACAAATAACAATGCATCTCCATTTTTAAGTAGTATTTAAATGTCTTGGCACAAAGGCAAAATGATTATTTAGATTTGTCCCTAAGGGAGACGGTTTCAAACATCAACAAATGTGCTGTTTGAAGAAAGGCCAAATTCTTTATTAGCATATGAATACTTCCTTTGAAATATACATTATATAAAATCCTCATGTAAAAATATACTTCTGAGTGTTGTACTGCAGCTGCACACCAGGCCTGGGACCAGGGAAAACGATGGCTGCCAAGGAGGGAAAATGGCAGCCTGCATGTGCCCTACAGGGACCTCTGGTTATATGAATCTTGTACAGTATCGAACATCTTGATGAACTCTTAAGTTTGTAGTGTGGAAAATGCTTTCTTCCCCCCCTGAAACAGAAAGTACTACTTCTTTTCTTAACATTAGGCAGCTCTGTTTATGATACGCAAATTGCCATTTCAGATATTATTTTACTTCTCATTGTTGTCATTCTGTTTTTATAAGCTTTCTATAATTCATTCAAATTTCTGTTAAGAAACAGCTGAAACTAGTTCCTAATTCCACAATTGTAATTGCCAACTTTTTTTCTCGTATGTTAACCGGCCGGGAGTCTTTTTAAAAAAATCTGGCACTATTCTCACCTACATGCAAATATATTAATACTTGCACATATGTCTGTGTCTTCATATTTTTCTTCTCTAATACTATTTGTGAAATCACTTTAAATATCTTACCTAAATTAAATATTCAGCCACATGATTGGGCATTTGTTCCTCATTGTTGTTACAGTGCCGGAGCAGGAGTGAGACCCAATTCTGCCTATGGAGACTCAAGATAGGTCTTAACGATGTCAGCAAAACACCATGCACCTATGTAGATGTTGGTTCAGATTAAGAAATAGCGTTTTTCCTGAAATATATGGCTCTAAATTTAGTACTTTTGCTTTGTCCAGATTTGCAATAATGTTCATTGCAATCACAGAATCCTAGTATTGTCTCTGGTGTTTAATTAGACATCTGTAAAATAATCCCAGCGTATTAATCCAGCATAATATTTCCAAGTCACAGGATGTATATTTTCCAACTAAGTTCAAAATATTATATGGTTAACTTTGAGACAGCATTCAGATTTTTCAAAACGATGACATAAAATGTTACTTTTATTTGATTGCCATGATTTTTTCTGTTTTTATTTTAGTGGTCATGTTCATTTTTTTTCAAACAGTGTAAAGCATAAATGTATGGCATTTAGCAATATTCACTACAAGAAGGTTTTTGTTCTCAATGTCATTCTAAATCTCTATCTCCCTATGAACATTTTCTTTTATATAGTTTGGGCCAAAAGTGGTATGAGCAATAAACCAGTACAACGTTAAAATGCTCTATAAGGATTCAAATAATATAATGAAACTTTGAGGAAAGCTATTCCCTCTGATATGTGAGGTTATAAGGAGAGATAGAAAACATCAGATAGTAATTTTCTTATTTTGTTCTTAATGTATTAAGATTATTTTAATTTGTGATTATTGTAATTTTGTCACTTGAATATTGAGTTTTGTCATTTTGTTAAGTTTCAGAAAAATTCTTGGGTTTTTCTTCTTTATTTTCACTTTATTCAAAAATGTTTTTATCCATGATTTTATTTCACTTGAAAGAAAACTTTATGTTTCATTCAGTAAGAGCTAACAGAGTCTAAATGTCAATCTTTCTGTTCAGTAAGGGTAATAATCCCTGCTAGATGACGCATTTTAAACTCTCAGTTGCCTCATGTTTTCATTGGCTAACGTTTTTAATATCTTCATAACTATCCTGAGATTTTAATATATATTGTTTTTGTAACACTTGAGAAGTTGTTCTAATTTTTCCTTTCTGTCTAAAGAAAATAAATATAAAGATCATTTCATATTAATAAAATCCCTCAACTCCTAAATCTTGAAAGTGAGGTGTGTCTGCTCTGTATTTGACCTCATAAGCTAACTGAATAGAGTAGTGGTAAGTTCCCGTATTTATTATGGGCTTAGAAAGACTATGAAGACTGTAGGCCAAGCGACAGCAGAAAGCTGAGATGAAGGATAAGAGTTAACAGGATAGAGTTAAAGGATAAGATGAGGAATAAGAGTCTTCATAATGAAGAACCTAAACTTAGTGTTAGAGAAATGAAGATTAAAGTATCTACTCAAATCTCAGTTATACCATTGGTCTGTATCTTTCACATGGGAGAAAAAACTAGAATAAAGGGGTCTTAGAGAACAGATGTCTGTTCTACCAAATATTTTGCACTTATTTGTATAGGGGAAAAGTAATTTTCCCTTGACCCATCTGAGTTTTCATGTGGGACCCCTATAGTAGAAGACAGATTAATAAAAAGAGAGAGAAAGAGTTTGTTAACATGTATGTCTCATATATTACATAGGAGAAACCAAGGAATGAGTAATTCTCAAAGAGATAGCTTAGAATTCCAGATGATTTAGAATGCTCTGCAAGAGACAATACAAATTAAAGTGGCATAATCAAGGAAAGGGATCTAAGATTTCTGTGTTGGGAAGTTGTGGAATGGCAAAGATGTGAGGACTAAGGCTAATTATAAAGATTGTTATATACAGTAGAACATCTGTAAGTTGACCACACAAGGAACTATAAAAAACTAGTCAGCATATGGAGGTGATCAAAATAGGAAACTAGACCTCAGTACTCATGGTGCTTGTCCAGTCTATGAAAATTAGATCAACTTAAGGAGTTAGTCTATATAGGTTTGTTCAACTGTAGTTTGCTTTGCTGCTGTCTCTAACCTGATAGGTAAAAGTCCAAAATTGTCTTTACTAATCAACATCTGTTCTTCATGGTAGAGAAGAAAGGAGGGACATTTGGTAAATTTCATCTTGTTCTAGACAAATAGCAGGGAAAAGAGCTTTTTTTGGTATCTACTGGTATATTTGGAAGCTTCCATTAACATAGGTATGCATCTGAAATCTAACCTAAACGTTTTGTTGGACAATGCTAAGTTAGCCCATAATTATGAAAGTGATTTATAAAAAATAAAGAAATATTCTGAGGTTCATTTCTGCATTCATCTTTTTCCTCATCAAGGCAGATTTTTCATATTTTTCCATGTGTTTCCTTGAGATACTGAGAGGAAAGGAGCTCACAATCAGACAGAAAATAAGCAAGTAGGCCTGGCACTGTGGCTCACCCCTGGAATCCTATCAGGGCCGAGGTGAGTGGATTGCTGGAGCTCAGTAGTTTGAGACTAGCCTGAGTAAGAACATGACCCAAATCAAAAATCGAAAAAAAAAAAAAAAAAAAAGAAAGAAAAATTATCTGGGCATTGTAATGGGCACCTGTAGTCCAAGCTACTTGGGAATCTGAGGCAAGAGGATCACTTGAACCCACAAGTTTGAGGTTGCTATAAGCTATGACACCAGGGCACTCTATCAAGGGCAACATAGTGAGGTGCTGAAAAAAAAAGGAAGGAAGGGAGGAAAGTAGGAAGGAAGGAAGGGAAAGGAAGGAAGGAAGGAGAAAGAAAGAGAGAAAGAGAGAGAAAGAACAAAAGAGAGGAGAGGAAAGAAAGAAAAGAAAGAAAAGAAAAGAAGGAAAGAAATTGGCACAAACCATGATAGAAAATATAATGGAGGTACTTTTTCTGTGAAGGTAGAAGACAGGAAGTACAATATGATCTAAGGTAGGCAGGAAAGGTCTTGCTGGGCAAGTAGGAGTTTGCCAGGAAAAGAAAGCACTGTGTATTAAGGAAGTTTCCTATGTTTACCTTGTACATTACAGAAGAGATATATTTAATGAATCACATGAAGGTCAGAATTATTTACATGTTGAGAAAGTTATACATAAAAAACTGTAAAAATAATAAAATTACAATAATAGCCAATAATTTGTGAGACTTTACTAAATGCTAGTCACACTTATGCAGGATGTATTCCAGTGAAGGGAAGAATGGACTGTGAACTCACCAAATAGGTTCTTGGAATCACACAGGAAAGAATTAAAGTGTGAGCCAAGTCGTGACAGAAAAGTTTATTGAGACAGAGTTACAGAACAGATACTGCCCTACAGACAGAATAAGGTTCCCCTCCAGAGTAGGACAGGACCCCTTATGGAGCAATGGTAATGTTTCCAAAGGTTCAAAAACTCTGTTGTGAAACAGCAGTATGGAACCAGCTTTGTCTTGTGATCAGGCCATAATGGCAGATCAGAAAATGCAATCTCAGTATAGTAGGATCAAAGTTTTTGCAAGGCATCCAGTTTAGCAATTAACTCATCTTCAGGTGGTTCTGGGCTAGCGACTTGCCGCAGACTTCCCTGTTCAGGGCGGCTAGTAGCAATCATCCGTCAACATGGCTGCACTTCAAGTGCTTTCATTAAATCTTTATGATAAACCTTTCATTCAGTAGGCTATTCCTGTTTTATAGATGAAGAAACTGAGGCATTGAGAGCATAGCAAGGAGTGATATGTCTCCAAGGACATGTGACTATTAAGAATGAATCCAGGAATTGAAGTCCAGGCTGAGTGATTCCAGAGTCTATACATGAGATTACAGGGTGTTAAAAACAAGGTGGAAAATAACTCTTTTTAGGTGTTGACTCCTTCTTCTCTCTGCTCTGGAAAACCATTGATGACAGGGTTGAATGTGGGATATGAAGAAGAGACTTTGAGAATCACTTCCAAAATTTCATCTTCAAAGACTGAGCTGCAAGAGACAGTTCATTAGATATAGAATAAAGACAGGAGGGTCAAGCGTTGGAGACAATAATATGCACTAAATTTGAAATAAGTTAATTTCCAGCATGTGTCTCCAGTTTAGAGTAATTTAATTTTTGGCAGTTTGAGTAGAATACCATGTACAAAACTTCTCTGTGCCTTATTTTCTGCATGAGCACGATGGGGATGGAATTTTTATGGCAATTAAATGAATTAATAACTCTGGAGTACTGGGAACCGAATCTTACTCAGAGAGTAAGAGTAACTACTACGGGTGTTGGTTGCAGAAATAAATCACAGATATCAACCTTAAACTACCTCAAAACAGCCCAGAAGTGAAGATGAAATTTTGAATAAAGTAAGCCAGTTTCAAATTGGAATTTAAAATATCATATTAGACTTTATTAACATAAGAACTATGTATAATTTTAATTTTAATCTTATATAATGATGTCATTACTTAATGTAATTAGCATAATAATTTAGTACATGTAATATTGTTTTCCCATTTACAATTACAGTAACCACCACTGACTTATGCTAATTAGAGGAAAACTGAGTAGAAGTATACATTATTTTAAGTAATTTAGTACTTTTGAATTAAAGCATATATCATAATGTCAACTGTATTACAGAAGAATAGAGACAGTTTCATTTTATCAGAAGCACTCATTCATTCAGAAATCATTTTATTCAAAAATTAATGTCTACCATATAGCAGTCACAAAATTAACACTATAGAAAGTTTAGTAATATTAGTAAGATAAGGTCTCCTCTCAGAGAGAGTTCAGAGTCCTGTGTAGTAAGTGCAATGATACAGTTACATAAACCATGTGATTTACCACAATATACTTAACCTATATTTATCAATTAGTCCTGAGGCATATTAGAGCACAATAGTGAAATATTGTGTGGAATAATGGCTTTGCATAATTCCAGAAGACACATCAGATTATTCCCTCCAAATTATAAAAGCATTCTTCTATAACCAATTACAACCATTCAAATTACATTGTACTATCATATATACAGCTAAAATCCTTATTTATGCCATTATTTAATAAGTAGACTTTATTATTACATTGAGTATGTAACAGAATGACTTTAAGCCCGCAAGAATAAATAACATCTTCTTTCCCAAAACACATAAGTTTTAAGAATACCTGAATCAAAAGCTGTGATTTTTTTTTCCTCAGGGTTCATACTTCACAGAGATGCTTATATCTGAAAGTTTTCTTGAAAAATGACTAGACTTTTATCAGGGTAAGAAAAGAGAAATGAATAGTCTAGCACTTCATTCTGACTTGAAATATATAACATCCCAATTTACAGACAGAGATTTTGAAGCTCAAAAAGACCAGTGACTTGATTGATCCCCATCGGATTGCGAAAATAAAGCTACATTCTCTGACTCAATCTTTACTATTTAGCAAAAATTTTTAAAAAGTATCTGGATGCTCATGATTTTAAGAAAATAATTATCCCACATTTCTCAAAGGTGTCAAAACTTTCTCTGAAGCATGTCCAACTTGTCTAAAATTGAAAGGAAAATACAAGTGGAGAGGTGGGTACGGTGGTGCCAAGAAGGAATAATCAGAGGACAAAATAATAATTAAATATCATTAAACATTAAAATCAGAACTAAAAATGGTTCAAGCATTTTCCTAAAATTTTAGTGGCACAGAGTGCCCCGTTCAAGAGACTTGACCATTAGATTTTGGACACATTGGTTTATAATACATATTCATGTTACTTCCTTCAGCTAGCTAATAGAAACAGGAAAGGAATATGGTAAGAGGATAATTTTACTCTTTTATAGCTGGTCTGTGATTCAGTAATGTAATTAATGATCACATAAACTCACTGAGCTTCTCTACACAATTATCTTTAGAGATGAATTCATTGTTATAACATTCACTTTTACTCAGATTTCATTTTTTATTTTTTATATGCATCTTTCTTTCCCAGGTAAGCATTGTGCAAGAATTAAAGACCCAATCCTATGACACAGAACTCACATAGTTTATAGAAAGTAGGTAAAACTGTGTTGGCCAAAATTCAGCTGAGCCCCATTCTACCAATGCTTTTATTTTTCTTTTGAAGAACAAAGGAAGTGAGTTCACTTTAAATATAAATCCCTAAATCTTGTACAGTTTCTGTTCCCACTCTCGTTGGCATTTTTGTTGGGAGGCAATCAATTTCTTTCTATAGATGCATTGCATTATTCAGACTTCACCATCAGTAGACTACGTTATAAATTATGTAGAATGTGATAATTAGTAGCAAGCAAGATTATAAATAAAACTGCATAACCAATAAAAGGCCATAAAACCTGGCAAGTAAAATTAGTTACTGTGTGTTAAAATAGGAAATGTGGGGAGGAAAAAAATTGATCTCACGTGTCTTCTATTTGCTGGAAAGAAATTGCTATATTATGCTTAGCTCTGGAATAACATGCGAATGGTCTATTAGAAATAAAATAAGATCATATGTAATGCAGTGATTTAGAAGGATCTAAGAACAAAAGAACCATGGTCCCATAATGGTAAAGGGTTCTTTTGTTAAAGTAATATTGTCATCCCCACTCCACACTAAACCAAGCTCCAATATTTCTAATATGCATTGATTTCCACAGTTTGCTTTTATAGTTTGAAGTTTTAAAAATGACATTGAGAATCATCATAATTTATATTTGTTAAACCAAAGACATACACATACACACATATATGCACAAACTGCTTTTGGATTTTCTGAAAATCTCTACTTAGTGAAATGACCATTTTGTTTAGCAATATTGAACAATAGGTAACCCCAGTGTAGGCAATAAGATGCATTAAATTTGCATAACCCACCAGCAGAGCTTGGCCATAATCGGGGGGAAATTGCATATGAGTACAAAGTGTGCCCATCTAGAAAGGAAATAGTCTTTCCTTTAAATATACTCCCTATAGATACACTTGAGAAATTGCATCGATTTCAATATATTCCCTTTAGATATACCTGAGAAATTATAATATAAAGGTTAAACTAAGAATGAGAATTCATTTGAATAATATAGTCTAACATGCTATAAGAATCAGTTCACTGCATTAAAAAATCAAAATGTATATATAAAATGTACCAATTACATCAAAAGTGCCAAAGTACTTTGGAAAGGATCACTGTCTTCTAAATAATTGGGAAGTTTCTTTAGTAAAAGAGTATTTGGCCTACCAGTAATAAAACCGACTTCCAAAACTTTAGGAAACAATTGCAGTTAAAACCAAGTTATACCAGCTCTAGAAACCAACTGAAATTTGTGCCCCAAAAGCCTTTTGGATACTAGATATGATGAATGTTAACCTTCATTTTTTTTTATCATTATGGTTTGCTTAGATTTCAGGGTCAAAATTGAAGGCTGAAGAGAAATGCAAATTTCCTATTCAGTTTTTAATAGGAAAACTGAGAATGTGAACATTAGTGCTTAGGTGGACTGAGTCAGAATAGGCTTATTTATTTATGTATTATTTATTATTTATTAATTTATATATATTTTTTGAAAGAGTCTCACATTGTCACCCTGGGTTGAGTACCATGGAATCATAGTTCACAGCTATCTCGAACTCTTAAGCTCAAGTGTATTCTTCTGCCTCAGACTCCTTAGTAGCTGGGACTACAGGTGCCTGCCACAGTAATTGGCCATGTTTGTTTGTTTTTTAGCAGAGTTGCTCAGGCAGGTCCGGAACTCCTGAACTCAGGTGATCCTCCTGCCTCAGCCTCCCAGAGTGCTAGGATTAAAGGTCTGAACCACTGTGCCCAAACTGGCATGTGCATATTTAGACTAAATATTACATGATAATATTATAGAATGTCTTATGCTACTTATGTTTAAGGTCTAAAATATGCTTGATGTAAGATCTAATTCCAGAGACCCAATCATCAGTTCAATTAACAAAATTATACTTTTTTTTCCTTTTAAGGGGAAAATAATTCCTCTTAATCAAATAGGAATTAACCAGTGATCTGTGAGTTATTTAGAGTCCCCTGAAAAACGAAGGTCAGTTTGGCTCTGTGGATTTCCTATATTTATTATCCATTATGACAAGATAACTTACACAAGAGTTTGACAGATATTTCAGACCTGCAAGTGCAACTTTCAGAGACCAGATTTTCCCCATCCATCCTCTTATGCATCGTTCCTGTTCTAGATCATAGACTATTTATAGAGTTTTATTTACACCTGATTGTCACTTATTTTTTGATTTGTGTAACAATTGCTGGTGTAAGTTCAGCTTCTAGGATCTGCTAAAAGGAGAATAAGACAGACACAGGAGAATTAAAACCCAGCCTGACTCTGAGATTCTCTTGCCCAGATGCCTCCTGGAGCTACTGCACTTTCTCCACCGCACTCTTTTGTTGTCTGTGTTGCTATTTACAGCTCCGGTGAGATTTTAGGTGATGGTCGCTCTCTCTAGATTTCAGGGTTATCGACAATAGTTGCCAAGTCAGAGATTTTTCCCTCCACATACCTACTGCCTAAAAAAGTTCAATTTGTGTGATGGAGCACAGTCATGCATGCGTCAGGGAAAGGCTCTTACAAGCCACTCAGCAAAACTTCTGAGAACACTAAAGAGGCCATGGATTCTACTGGCGGGTAGAGGAAAGAAGTGAAGAAGGCTTCATAAAGACGGCCATATTTGACACAGTTTGGAGGGTGGCATGGGAGTGGAGTGAAAAAAGAGGAATGAACTACAATGATAGAACTTTGAAATATACTTCACGTTCTGAGAAAATTAAATAATCCCCCTGAGAAGCTCAGAGTTTCTAGTAATCAGGGAGCACATGGGATTGGAAAGGTAATGTCCACAAAATTGATATGAAGGGGAAGTGGATGGGACATTCAACCCACACCTGTTGAAGTCTTCCAAGCTCATTGTTCAATAACTGTCTAAAACTGACAGGTTTGACATGTGAGTCTGATTTCGCCATGGTTGATGTTTCAGTTCCATGTTCGCTCAGCTTTTGTTGTTCTTAACCTTTGGTAAGTTGAGTACTTTCTGTCTACAATCAAGTGCAATTTTTAAATCAAACTTTTTGTTCTACAACAATATCAAGCCATTTCTCTATTATTTAGTATCTTACCATTTCTAATCAAAAATCCTATTTGTAGGCCTTTGATTGACTATTCTCTTCCACATAGCCTAAGACTCGTGCACATAGCTGATTCTTCCCTTTGCTTCCACTCTGATTACAGTGTCGAAATCACAGCAAATACAGGTGTTATCCATAATCTCTGGAGCATAAGGAATAAGATTATAATATTACCATGTACAAAATGAAGGAGGAGAAACACTCATTAATGTCTGCAGATGTAGATTTAATTAGTTAGTTTAAGATATATTTACATATAGTTGAATATATTAATATAGATTAATGGATTAGCTAGTTAGATAATTAATGTTAAAATGGCGCCTGGGCTTTTGTACACGAATATTCCATATAATCCTAAATCAGAAATTAACTGAATCCAAGGACTCACAAACTCTTTTAGAATGTTTCTAAATTCTTCATAAACTGTTCTTCCTCTCTAAACGAGGTGTCTGAGTAGGCTTCATTATTTTCTAATAGGATTTTATCATTGTTATGCAGAGCATTTCTACCTTCACCTGTCCACATTCACTGGGTTCTTTTTTCCTCACAATTTTGTCTAAGGTTTTAAAGTGGGTTTTTAGTACTTACTGAGTGCCAAATACCCTTTCGTACAATTTGCATGCATATTACCATTTAGTGTTCACTATATTTCTTTGAAACAAAGGAAAAGGTCAAGATAATTAACACTTATTGAACTATACTTTACCCTTATTAATTTATCTCTTTTCATCCTCAAAATGGCCGGAATGGAAATGTAGGGAAGTGTGAGGGCATCCCCAGGCTTCTCAGTGAAAGACTGAGGATGGTGTAAAGAAGATTTTTTCAAATCCAGTTCAGGATTCTTCCCACATCACTCTTGCTCTTAGCAGGCAGGCACTGGTCATTCTCACACTTTCTCAGTGCTTAATACAATATATGTGTATTTCAGGTGCTCAATAAATAAATGAATGAATTTGGCTTTCTTCCTACTTTTTCCTTTGCTTGTTTAAATTCTCTATAATTTCACCTTCTATTTCTTGATTAAACGTTGAACTTAAAGATATATTTCTTGTCATTAAATATGACTTACCTCTAATAATTCACATATTACATATAGAATTACTTTTAATTAAGGGGCAGAATAGACGGCTGTTAACAATATGATCTCTGAACCAGGCTGTTCAAATCCTGTTGTGGCACTGGACTTAGAAAATTCATTTATCTTCCCTGTTCCTCATGTATTAAAAATATGGATAACTACAGTATGCTTTTCACAGGATTGCTAAAAAGATTAACCTAGAAATAATGATTTCTAATAGGCTTAGAATGGTTTCTGACATAGTATAACTATTTATTAAGTACATAAAGGATATATTAAGCTCTGAGTACTGTAGTATTAAGGCTTTGACCCAATACTGAATAAAATCAGCAGTATCCTTATTTTCATGGAACTTTTAATCTGTCACCTAAATAATACTAGGTTGTGTCAATGTTTCTTTTAGGAGTTTGAAACTTATCTTTTTATCAATGTCGTAAACTTCAAGAAATAGTAAACAGGTGTAGATTTTCTCCCACCAGTGCTTAGCAGGAGTTCAGTGATGTCCTTTGGCTGTTTGTGCTGGTGCCAAAGTAAACCAATTAAGGTTTAGAATCAGAGTCTAATAGAGGTTACTGAGGCAAGTATCCGATGTAAAACCCACTTCCCTAGGATCTTGCGTATTTCTCTGGACTGTGCTATTGCAGAGAAATGTCCCCCATGTCCAAGACACTTTAACTTCCTCACTAACAGCAAACATTTGCCTTTGGATAATCATTGCATTTTTCCACTAAGACCACATGACACTTGCCTAAGCTGTGCCTTCAAATATTGGTTTTAGGCATTCATATGTGTTCTTTTTTTAGGTGAAGCAATGCCCATCCCCTAACCATAGTTCCCACCCAGTCATTCTCACCAGTCTTCTGCTGGATATATTCCTATCAGTTCCTGAAGTAGTCCTATTTCTGAAAAACGCAGAGTGCACAGTTTCCATTAGCCTTTTCTAAAGGTAGATATTGACAGAAAAGTAACATAAAGAGTATCAGTTCTCTGATTTAATCAATAAATCATTCTAAGTGAATCATCATTTTACTGGCAAAAACTGAAAGATATAGCCTATCTCATTGTGCCACCAGTTTTTCTTAAATACCTCAGATCTAAGATGTGTTATTATCCAAGGACCTAAAATATGGGGGGAAAGTAAAATCCACTTGAATATACTAGTTTTGCACAAACATCAGGTTGCCTGGGTGCACATTTAATGTATTACCAAATAGAGCTCGTTTTTGAATTTAATAATAATAATTGGGCTTCATTGTATTTTAAATAAAGCTAGCTCATTTAACTTGTGGAATGAAATATATTGATTTCTATATCATTAGAATTTAAAGAGCCAATCTTTTTAGACTTCATAGGTGCTATTCGTCTTTTAAGAAATAAAAAAGAGTGTAACTGAAATATAAAGTAAAATAATGATACCATATAGATATAAAATAATTTTTAAACTAAGATTCATATAGTCATTTGGATAATACTATTGAAGACGTAATTTGTTTTTTTTTAAAGTTGTCTTTACACCTCTCACTTTACAAGATGAAGAATGTTGTTCCTTTAAATAAAGCCATAGATTGTTTTAAATGTCACAGATTATAGTTTGTATTCTTTTAAAATCTGCATTCCCATAAAAATATGTTTTTATTTAAGAATAATAATGTTGTTAAATATATGTCCATCGCCTTCAGCAATAAAGACAATCTTTGGACAGAGAGGAAAGAAATAAATGGCTATTTCAAGGGGGAGTGGGGTTGGTCTCATCATTTTAAATTTAGACACAAGTCTGGTTTCTTTCTAAGCAGATTGACAATACTAATATCACTTCATTATCACATGTATAAGCTGCCTAGAGTTAAGATTGTTTAAAAATGACCAGATGAAAAATGAAAGAGAATCCTAATGATCGTTATTGTAGCTAATTCTTAGAAGCTGGTAATTTGAAGGAAACATTAATTAATGAGAAAGTGAAAAGGCAAACTTGGGGATGATAAATAATGAGTCTTCTGCTCCATTAAGAGATAATCCAAGACTTTAACTTTTGCTCATGTAAGATTTAGATACATGAAGAAACATTTTCTTTTGACTTTAGAGAATTTAATTAGATAAATTTTTTTTTAAAAAAGACCCTCCATATTGCAATGAGTCAACTCCTTTAAAAATATTTAAGGAGTAATGAGGGTCACAGTGAATTAGTGAACCATCATACTTGAAAACTGCTGATAAGTAATGAAGATAGTTCAGGAGTTGACAAAACTGACTCCCGAATTCCTGCATGAGGATACCATGTCTGACAATTAAAGTAAATATTACATTTGATATTAAAATAGCATATTAAGAATTCAAAAAGTTGTCAGCAGAGTTTGAAGCAGAGAAACATGGAAGACTCTGAACATTTGGTTACTATTGTAGACAAAAGAAGTATAACCAACAAAATAAAGGGAAAAATATTAAGAAAATGAAATTGGGGGCAGCAAATAACAGTTTTAAAAGGTTCTTATTGTGTGATAATTGCCAATGGAGATAGTTTAGAGAGCCATCTGGCATTCCTGGAGACCCATTGTTAAAATAAATAATTAAAAAGTAGCATTCTATGATTTATAGCATTCTCATTGCTTATGTGAACAGTTAACTATATCTTTAGTTTTTTCATATAAGTGAATATAATATTATTTATTGAAAAATTTCATGCCATCTAAGAGTAAATAAAGTAGTTGGTACAGTAATTTACTATGTGCTACCTGGATTCCATTTTTCTATTATTAAAATACGATTCAAGTTTTACTAAATTACGATGTTATTTTCTGAACTGTAAGAAACATTTCCCACATTCTTTGAGGATTAGGGCCCTTGTTTCTGGTTTGTCTTCTAATCCTACAGAGGTGCCTTGAATCTACAGCTGCTCAAAGACTCTGGTATGTGATTAAGGCCAGAAAGGCTGCTGGAGGATTAGAGCCATGTGGAGGACACCTGCACCTATGGGCAGATTTAATGTCCTCTTGTTGTAAAATTTTTCACCCAACAAAGTGATTATAATCTAACACAGAAGTGACAAAAGAAAAAAATAAGTTCATCAAAATTATAAACTTTTGTGTTACGTCAAACACGATCTGTGAATTGAAAAACAGAAAAGACAATAGGAAACAATGTTTGCAAATCAATAACTGATTTGGAACTCGTGTCAAGTAAATATAAAGAATGGTTAAAACACAAATAAAGGATAAACAATGGATCTAGGCAGACATTTCTTTAATGAAGATATGTAGTGGCCAAAATGCTCACAAAATATAACAATCGTAGGGAATTTCAAATCAAAACCAAAATCAGATATCACTTTACATCAATAGGATTAACAATGATCAGAAAGTTGGATAATAACAGTAGTACATCTAAATATCCTAAATGCTGTGTGTGTGAATTATAATACTGATTTAGATGTCAATGGTGACATCAGAGGCCATAGATTTTCTTATCTATCCACTCATCTTTCATAAAACTCTGAGTGCTAATAATATGAAGGATTAGGTAGGTACAAAATATACAACATGATAAGAGTGTAGATTCGATTTTCAAAATATAAAGTAAGTTTAAAACAAATCAACGTCCCTAAAGTTACATTGAAGAGGCATTATGTTTGAAGAGTAAAGTAGTGTATTCTTCATATTGTTTCATAGGTAACTTTATTTTCTTTACAAATGTTCTCTGTTGTCTAGTAATTCTGCAAAACCATTTGAATTTATCTATTTTTTTGAAGGGATGTGCTTATAAACCATAATTTCAGCTGTGATTTGATATGTCAAACCATATTCTCTTCTCAAGTCGTGATTTTTTGAGAATAATCTTACTCCGGTGCCCAGTTTACAGTGCAATGGCACAGTAATAGTTTACTGTAGCCTCAAACTCCTAAGCTCAAATAATCTTCCTGTCTCATCCCCCTGAGTACCTAGGACAACAGGTGCATGCTAGGATGACATTAGAATCTTTTTTAGACACATAGTATAACAAAACATAGTTCTAAATTCTTCAAAATTCCTTTCTAAGGCTATTAGTTTCATTTTTTTGTGTTCTTATCTGGTGCAGTTCACATTATATGAACATATGTATAATGGTAAAATAAATATAATAATAAAATAAAATATTTTTATATAATAATAATATAAAAATAATATATTTTTCTACTTGACAAATCATAAAATACATAAAGGTTTTTCATGTTGCTATACTCTTCAACTTTATTATTATTTAACACACAATACTGGCCTGGTGGCTATTCCATAATTTATTTAATTATAACCTTATTTTTGTTGTTACAGTTGCCAAGTTTCACTTAATATGTAAGCTTGATAGTAATAGTTAGATATTACTTTTGCTTATCTTGGATTATTTTTTAGGGAGAATTCTTAACAGTGTTTTTTAGCCAAAGCATAGGAGACTCTTTAAGTCTTTAGAAACATTTCACATTTTCCCATACTTATCTTCAAAAAGTCTGTACATATTGATAGTGTCAATAGGACAGTAAAGTACCAGTACTATTTAGTGTCTTTGTTCTTAGAACATACACCTTTTTGTTAGTTTGTAAACACTGTGTAAAAACTTCCTCAAAATGTAGTGGTTAAAAGCAACGAACATTTCATCATTTCTCACACTTTTGTGAATGAGAAATTCAAACAGGACTTAGCTGGGTGATTCTTCTGGTCCATATGGTATCAACTGGAATCATTTGGTGGTGTTCAGTTGGCAGCTGAGATGATAGGCTATGGACGAGCAGCCAGAAAGGTTTACTCTCTTGCATGGTAACTTGATGGAGGCAACTCAAAGGCTCTACTCAGCTGTTCACCTTTCCCTCTTCCTACATTTTCAGGGTCACTTCTTATGATTTCTTCAACAGAGTGTTCCAATGTCTCACACATTAGTTCAGGATCCAAAAGGCCAAGGTAGGAACTGTCAGTCACCTCAAGGGCAGTCTCAGAAAAGGCAGCCTATCATTTCTGCCCACTGTACAGGTCTAAGCACCATAGGCCAGCCCAGATGCGAGGGAGGGGAAGACGATATTTCATTTCATTTTGAGAACGACATACACGACTAGGCCTTAGAAGCCTATAAGAGGAGAAGGAACAAGATTTTCTCCAAATGGGATATGAGATGGTGCAAGGCTGCTTGACCTGGAAACACTTCTCCTAAGTCAAAGAAAGCATCTAGTTGAATGGTGAAGTGTAGGTATCCTCCTTTAGCAAAACTGCATCTACATGTTAATATTCACCTCACAGCCACCTCACAGCCACCTCTCAATGAGAGGGATAAAGGCAAGAATTTTGTGTCTAAGATAGCACATTGTGAAATGATACCATTCTCTATCAGGAATTGGGTAAAGATGCGTACTCTGAGAAGTAAGCTTTCATTTCATTTTGAAAATACAGTGTGAAGAAATTTGTGACCATTTTAGTCTATCACATGATGGTGCTGCAAATGTCCATAAAAGTTTTTTGGCTAGCACATAGCTCAATAAAAATTGCAGTCAGACTAAACACCTTTTTTAATGTTTTTATTTTAATGAAGTGATTTTCTATAATGGTTTGTATCTCTGATAAACTCAAGTACAATTTTATAAATTCTTTATTGATTTTACTATAGCTAGGCTAAGCAGATGTACAATTAGTTTTTTTTTAAATCATCAAATTTAAATATGTTATAGTAACCAAAGCAGACAAGGTTGCTGTTTACAATGTTGTATGTTAGTCATTAGAGGATTATTTCCATTAGGATTATAAAAGTCTGAATTTCAATTTTCTGGTTGGCTCAGAAAAATTGGTACAATTTTAAGTGTTTCATCTGTTCCTGTATTCTAATTTTTCTCTTATATCTATAAATACTCCTAAAAGGATCATCAGACTTTCACAAAAGGCATCTGGCTTATTCCTCATTGTATCTGTTTTGTTTGTCTAAGCAGTTGCTTTATTGCTATAAATTTCTTATGCGATCACATCAGAACATTTAAGTTATAAATGTTTTTCTTCCAGCTTGGTGAATATATGTTAGATGGATAGTATATTTTCTAAATTGAGCCACATGTTATATGGTAAATTTTAAACACGTTTGAATATTTATAATCAGTGTTAGTGTAGGTCTCCATATATTAATGGAAAAACACCTCTTGGTAAGTGGCAAGTGCACATTAGATTTATCAATTTAAGTCTAAATTATAAACATTTCTCTTTCTTTGCAGCCAGGCAGTTTTTCTAAGGGAAAGATAATTAGCCAGAGTTCTGGTTGAATTTTTTATGGGGTAACAATTAGAATTTATAGAGAAAACTGGGTCTCAACTATAGTTCTGGATCAAAATAATTTCTAATTTCATTTTTCCTGTCATAAATTCCATACATTACTTATGATTTATCACTTACAAGAAAACATTATAAAAACCTAAATTTTCTACTAATACAATTTCATATAATTTCAAGTATTTACATTTTCACCATTAATAAGCAGAATAATGGCAAAAATGAATTTACCAACATTTGTCTGCCTGGCTTCCAATTTGTGTGTCATGGCACCTTTTTTTCTTATTTCTTTTTTTCATTCCTATTAACACCTTATGAAATTGCTTTTTATTTCTTTTTATAATAATTAAAATGAATACTATATAAAATATTCCTGAAATATAGATGATTTTCTGGATTTATTACAAAATATATATATAGTTTTTATTGTCTGAAAAGACATTTAAGAAAATATATAGTGCAAATTAATGAATTTTTTTCCTAATAAAAAGATTATTTTTAGATGATAGCATTCACAGAAAAGAAATACTTAGAGTGGATTAACTAATTTGCTTTTGGGGGAAAATATGGCTCATAAAGGTTTGGTAAATTTCAATGAAAATGTTATTTACTCTATATAGTCTCTCCTTCTCTTCTTACATATTCCTTATCAGATCTAATTTCACTTAATCTGTTGACAACACCACAGTAGAGTACTTGCAGATTCAGAAGAATTTCTAAGTCACATGCTTAACAAGGAAGGCTCCCCGGGAGCCAAGGGGAGTGCTTTGCACACTGGGAGACCAAAGCAAAAGAAAGGATTGCTTGGGCTCAGGAGTTAGAGAACAGCATAAGCCAGAGGACACGTGTGTCTATTAGACCATTGTTCTGGCACAAACAAATGTAGTTCCAGCTACTTGGCATTCGGGCAGGAATCTAGCTTGTGCCTGGAGGGAGTGTTAGACTGCCTTGAGCCTCAGCTTAAGACACACATCAGCAGGTGTGACAGAGAGAGACTCTACCTCAATAAATACATAATAAAAAAGGTTTAGGGGGAAAATCAAAGAGATAATAACTATTCTCACCATTTTTTTGGAGGCACAAAGTCAATACAGGATACCTGTTGATTGATTTTGTCTTTAAGATAATTGTGCTCATGTTAATTAAACACTGACAAAATGATTGAGGTATAAGGAATCCTTTTTTATTTTTTATTTTTATTTCTATTTTTTGAGAAAAAAATCTCTCTTTGTTGCCCTTAGTAGAGTGCTGTAGCATCCTAACTCACAATAACCAAGAGTCAAGAGTAACTCTTGGGCTCAAGTGATTCTCTTGCCTCAGCTCTCGAGTAGCTGGGACTACATGCGTCTGCCACAACACCTGGGTATTTTTAGAGATGAAGTCTTGCTCTGACTCAGACTGGACTTGACCCTGTGAGCTCAGGCAATCCACTTGCCTCAGCCTCCCAGAGTGCTAGGATTACAGGCGAGGAATGCATTTTTGGAGATAAATTGGGTAAAGGGAAATATTTATCTTAAGCAAAGTATGCATTTTTCTCATTATTAAAATATGATTATAAAAGAGCATGTTGATAATATTCTACTTCATGAAATTATTGGCCTAATCATAGGTAGAAGAATTTAATCTCATCACTTAAAAATGTTCAATTAGTTGTATATGGCTTTATAGGGCTGTGATAATACAAATTGTCAGGTTTTAGATATGTTTAGTTTATCATCACTTTCCTAGTAAGCATAATGTAAAGAAAGTTTGGGGGCATTTTAATTTGACTTTTTTTTTCTTTTAAAGTATTTTTCTGGCAAATTGGACATATATCTCTTTTCCTGGTTTCTACTGGGGTCATTTTTTTTGTATTGCTTTGATGTTGAAACGTGTTTTGTTTTTGTTCTCACAGTAAAGAGTTGAAAATGCTTACCCCTTCACTTGTTTTATTTTCAAACATGGGAAATTATACAGTTTTTTTTAATATGTCTACCTTTTGTATCTTGCTTAGATCTTTTCCATCATATATGTTGTGTGTGTGTGTGTGTGTGTGTGTATATATATATATATATATATCATGACCTTTGTAATTCAACCACCCAACGAACTGTATCCAAATGGTCAATATACAAAGGTGATCAACATAAGAAACTAGGCCAGTTGTACTGATACATACATGTGGTGTTATGTCCAGTCCATGAAAATATATGGTCTCCTTAAGGAGGTAGTCAATTATGGAGGTTCTACTGTGTGTATACGGAGATATATGCACATATCTACTTTTTGCTTTGTTTTCTGTTCTTTCTTTTTAGCACAATAAATCTTTAATCCTTGGCACTTCTTTTTCAAGACTTGCTTCTTGGCTCGGCGCCTATAGCTCAACCGGCTAAGGCGCCAGCCACATACACCTAAGGTGGCGGGTTCGAATCCCCAGCCCGGATCCGCCAAACAACAATGACGGCTGCAACCAAAAAATAGCCGGGCGTTGTGGCGGGCGCCTGTGGTCCCAGCTACTTGGGAGGCGGAGGCAAGAGACTCGCTTGAGCCCAGGAGTTGGAGGTTGCTGTGAGCTGTAATGCCACGGCACTCTACCCAGGGGGACAGCTTGAGGCTCTGTCTCAAAAAAAAAAAAAAAAAAAAAAAAAAAGACTTGCTTCTTGTGGGCATATGATCTTTAAGGTCATTCAGAACTTAAAATGTCCTTTCTTTCCCTCATCTATCTTTTTTCAGTCAACTTTCAGAGTGGATCATTCTTCCAAATCATTCACACCCCATGTTGAAGAACAAGATGTGCTGGGGAGAAAACGTGGGGCTTCATAAAAAGAAGATAACAAGTGGTGTGGGGTATTGGGAGGGAGGGACATTCTTAAGCAAACATGCCTACCCTGCCTTACTGAAAAACCCACTCCAAGTTTTTGTAATGTCAACTCTATTCTCTATCCATTAGCATTTCCTTCCTTCTAGTGCGCATTAAATTTCATTGTGCTGAAAGTATATTTTGTCACTTTAACTGTCTTCTTGCCATTTATTTAATCTTTGTCCATCTATGAACAAAAACCACAAAAAAAAATTCTTGATGTTTGAAATGAGAAATGACAATGAAACCTCTTACATCCTATAGTCCTCTAGCTGTTCTATTTCCATTATGAAAAACTGGTGGTAGAAAACTGAAATTCACTTGTTTCTCATGGCCTTAGACCCCAATTCCTAAAAAAATGGAAAAACACAGCCTGGAGCCACAGCAAGCACTTGTAATCCCAGAGGCTTCTGGAGGCTGAGGCAGCAAGATCCCCACAGTCCAAGTCTGAGGTTGCAGTGAGCTACAAGGCCATTGCACTATGCTCAGGGCATAGGGTGGGACTCTGTCTCAATAACAACAACAACAACAAAGTTGTTTTTAGCCCCCAAATTGTGAACCAGAGCACAGCTGGCATTCATTTACACCTTCTTCCCCTGAATCATGATTATATTTTCTCCCATTTATTGAATGTTCTAGCATTTAGATGACAGCATCGGTGACAAAGATCTAACCTAGAGGACAGAGGAAGCAGAGAATGTGGGCACAATTCCATGGTTTCCATACACATACACCCAGGTTTTCACTGATTTCATCCTATCTAACAGTAACCTTCATACAAATTATATTTAAGTAAAGCAAAATTTGTTACTAATAAAGTCATAGAAATAAATTCTATAATTTAATACTTCATATTAAATTGACTAAAATAATTTTGCACAAAATTCAATTGATGAATGCCAATCATTTTTTAAATATTTATACCAGTGATTATATGCTCTCAAATTTAATTTGCTCAGGACTATATTCTTTGAACTTTATCAGTAAAATTAATTACATTCCGATGATTCTTCCAACGTGAAATTCGTCATTACTGTTAAATTCTCTCACATTATTATTTGAGAACATGTGTCTAGTTTTAAAAACTTGGAGTTAAAATCTTCATAGTGGAAGTACATCAAGCCATTATGGTAAGGCATGAGAAAACAATTAATTATGGGGTATAGAAATAAACAGAGGGTACCCAAAAATGTAAACATACTTTAAGAAAGGGTAAAACTCTATCAAAATTGTAATACTCAAGTCAAATTTGACTTCTGCAATTATGAATGGTGCTCAAACATGACTTGTATTCAACTTTTGTTATTGGTATACATTTGGTAGTACCATTTTAATACAGCTTTTTTTTTCCTTTATTCAAATGTCTATCCATTTTTTGGCACCTTCGGTATTTACTTGGAAGGAAAAATGAATAAATAGGATAAAAATCTTGCTAAATCACAGCAAGAACTTTCCTGGAAAAAGTCTTTATTACTATGGCAATTTTGGAGTACAATTTAGAAGCTAGAGGGTTCTAAATATTTGGGGGAGAGAATATTACAAGGATTAAAATGGCATGTAAAATTTATAGGAAAAGTCACTAAAGTAAATTACTATTTGGGGAATGTTTATTGATTTCTTAGTAACTGTTAGACAAAATGTACTAGATCTGACAAATAGTGAGAAGCAAAACAGTTCTATAAAAAGTTGTAACTGATACGGGTAGAGAGAATGCCATGTCAGATCTTAAACTTTTTGCTATCCTTTGTATAAAAATCAACTGAAAATGATAAAAAATATGCAATAAGGGCAGCACCTGTGTCTCAAAGGAGTAAGGAGTTGGCACCATATGCTGGAGGTGGTGGGTTCAAACCCAACCCCACCCAAAAACTGAAAAAAAAAATGCAATAAAATGAAACAGAACTAGCTATCCACAGCTTTTTTCCTTCCATAGAAATGGACGGAAGCTATACAACCACATGCCAGGGACTGTCCCTATCTAAAGAAAAGGCTCTAATGCTGGCCCTGTAGAACTTTTGTTTGATACTCTTTAGGTTTGGGTAAAACTATGACTTTCTTGTTCCTCTGTGAAAGTTTTGACATGTTCACTAAAATAAGTTAGATTTGATTTTATATCAACATATTAAAGTCTTCTGAGAAATGCTTAAAATTTTGTCATCAAATGGTCTTTTGATTAAACTCTTATGAAAGGACCACATGCTTGATAGAACATATGTTAATTTCCAAGGCCATCTGATTTCCCCTTAGATATTTGAATTTCTAATTGGCATCTCTCATTTGAATGTGGCTGGTACATATGAAGGATATCAAACCAGAGATTCAGACTATAAAACTTATGGTCAACATATCTCAACATGGAGCATGAACACCAAAACAGCTTTAGATACATGAAGCTTAATACCTGTCACTCCTACAGATGGACAGTATGGACACATAGAATAGACACCAAGGGAAATGCAAAGCTATTTGAGTTTCTTTATTTTTAATATAAATAGGGAAACTTAGTTTTATGAAGTCTTTGGACATTTTGCAGAATATTTGGTTTCATATCTAATAATCATCCTACAAGCTATTTCTATGTCATACTCAAATACTAACCCTTTATAATAGTTGAGACTTCTTATTACCACATAGATATTATAGCAAAGAAACACAGTATTGGACAAAATACTGTAATAAGAAATATTGAGAGCACGTGAAGACAGCCCATCCAGGCATTTCTGTTCACAGACTTTGGTGGTTTGATTTGTACAACCCATGAATCAAATAGCTCTTCCCTGTATCTACTATCAAAATGCAGGAAAATTACTCAGAATCCTACAACTGAGGTAATTATAATACACACAAAGGAAGTATAGGTGAGTATTTGAATGCTCCTTCAAACATTTCAATACTGAAATATTTCACCCGGACTTCAGAAACTTTTTAAATGAATCCAAAATTATATTAACATCTCTCTTTAAAACTACCCACCTCAGTATTGTGACATGTTGCCTTTCTTTAAAAAGAGGCAGATTTCTAGTCTTGTTAAAAATTATGCAGGAAATGGAAGAACAGTTAAGCCATCTGGTCCATAATGAGCAGTCTTAACTGAAAACTAGAGATTGATGTGAAATGTTGCACGTCACCTAGCCGCAGAGGTGAGTGTTAAATCTCATAGTCTACCTTCAGGCCCACGTTCTGTGTTATAATGAGTCATTCCAAAGAGCAACACTGCTTTTTCTGTTATAGGAGTCTTCTGTGTGCATATTTTAGCCTTTTTTATAAGGTGTGAATTGAAACTGAACTAGCTGAGAAGTTTTTAATAACTTCAACCAATTAGGTAATAAGAAAAGATATTCAGAGAGAGCATAATAAACTGTAATCTCTCTTGCAAAGTAGGATACTTTGAATTCCCCAAGACACTCTTGCCAATGTCTGAAAACTAGTTTCACTGAATTTCCCTAGAGGTCTCTACCCAGCCAACCAGTCAAATCAAAATAAGGGGTTACTCTGATCCCCCATTTGTTGTGGAACAAATTGTGTGTTTTATTTCATTTGTGATACTCTGTCAAAGCAATCTGGGCTTTGCTACCCCTGGAATCATGTGTTTGGGTTGAAGCCTTGTAACAGATTTTGGAATAGTCCACATTGTGTGTAATAGTTTATGTTGAAACTGAGGAAATAAATGTAAAGTTTGATGAGATAAATAGATGTGAGACATGTAAATTTCAGATTAGAAAAAGAATTGCATAAGTGAAGAGAAATATAATAGTTTAAGAACAAATATTCCACAGAGCTACTTTGCAATTTTCTTGGACACTATTTCTTAGAGATTTTGGTTTCAGACATCTGTTTTCGGCTATGCTTTTGATTCTTTGTTTCTCTTTAAATGGTATCTCTTTGTTTTGTGCTAACACTCAATTTGAAATTTTAGAAATGTGTAACAAGTCTGCCATATGACAGACAAGCTGAGTGAGTGGCCTCTGTGTGACTCGTGGGCATTTGTATTTTTTCTTCAGTTTATGACCATAAACCAGGGCCCATGTCAAGTGCAGTAGATTCCCTTGTTAACATGGAGTAGAGTAGCTGAATCAAGTCATCTAAAAATAGTATGGCTTGAGTGAAAAAAAAAGGGCTTGCTGCATAAATAGAAAAAGAATATTTACAGCACTTATTTCCCTGCCTTTTTTTTTTCAATAATAGCATGGTGCACTATGTAATTTTCTTTTTTAACAAGTAATAAAATTATTTCCAGTTTCTTTTCAGGAATGTCCTCAGTAAGTAGACTTTCTATGCTAACTGTGGCTAATGCTTTGGGGGAAAACCAACTTGAATAAAATTAACTAGCCTAGAACATTGCTTATCAAAATACTTATTCTGAAAACCCAATTAGACTTCAGCAGCTGGAATCAGCATTTACTGCCAAATCAGCCTTCCATGGTTGCTGCTATCGGGGGTTTCTTCTTCCATGACCTTGTCCTTCACACAGAGATGAACCGGTTAGACTCAGGGCCGTCTTTGAACCCGCGACCTTACTTTGTCCTTGGATAGTGTTTTACTTCCAAGTTTCCTGCTCTCATCTGGCCCTTTAGCTGCCTGCTGTCTCATGCTGTGATTTGTTCTAGGCTACCTGCATCTCATTTTCCCAAGTTTTCAGCACACTACCTTTGATGTGAATCTTCACTGAGAAGTGAATTTAGTCAGAATATTGAACAATAGCAAAGCTGCTCATTTTGGCAATGTCCCTGGCTCTCTCCCTTGTGACAGCCCAGCCTGCCCTTCTGTTAATAATTCTTGATCTCAGTATGCTTAAGTGAAGCTTTGAAAACATCTGGTTCAGAGCTACAGACCCTAAGATCCCGTGTTAATTTGTCTGTTTTCATTTATAGAAATCTTCATTTTGACAAAACTGAATGCTTCTGTGATCCAAAAACCACTGTTAGGCAAGCATCATTCTGTATTTATCCTCTATCGCCTACGTAAGCAAGCGGGGAGGAAGGTTTCAGTGACACAGTCCATAATGGTGAACACTCACATCCGATTTGGCGATGCTAAGCGGCCTCTTGAATATATGGCAGAGGTTTTGCTTAATCTGCAATGTCTGTACCTTCCCAAGAGCATCGTGAAGGCTCTTTGCACTGAGGTGTTGACTTTTCCTTTTGGACAGCTGGCGAGAGACACACAGGCTCAGAGCCCTGGACTCTGGATTCGTCTACTGAGGGCCCCTGTCCAGGTCATTCTTCCTCCCTCTTCTCTGAGAGTCAGATTCAACCTCTCTCCTTCCATATGGAATGTATGTACCGTTCTGTCTGCCTGCCTGTTATCTCCTTCCTTTCTTTGTTGCTTCTCTCCTTTTCTATAATCCCCTTTGATAATATGCCAGCACACCCAAGCTTGCTCTTTCTTTCTTTCTTTGTTTATTTTGAGAAAGAGTCTCACTTTGTCACCATGAGTTGAGTGTGTGGCATCATAGCTCACAACAACCTCAAATTTGGGGGCTCAAGCGATCCTCTTGCCTCAGCCTCCCAAGTAACTGGAACTGCAGGTGCCCATCAAAAAACACCTGGCTATTTTTTTAGAGACGGATTTGGCTCTTGCTCAGGCTGGTCATGAACTCCTGAGCCCAGGCAATCCACCCACCTCAGCCTCCCAGAGTGCTAGGATTACAGGTGTGAGCCGCTGCCAAGCTCAGATTTTTAAATTCCATTCTACTCACAATATCAAGCCTATAAACAAATCCCAAATAACATGAAACAAGGAAAACCTAAGGATTTCCTTTGCACTTGGAAAACAGCTGAGAAACAGAAAAATTTTCTCAGAACTGCAAAAAAATTCACAGTAGCTAAGACACATATGCCTTCCTTAGGCATTGAGACTCATTTCTATTTTAACCTTAATACATACGTATTTTTACTCTTAATAAAAATCGAGTCTCCTCATAAAAACTTGAGTTATTTCATCACACTAACCTTTAAACTGCCTCACTAGAGAATGTAGTTATGCACACCAATTTCTAACCTCTAAAACATTCTGTATGATAGCTTTTAATCACTGGAATGAATAATTGCTTCAAAAAGCAGTGCTGCCCCTACTGCAATATCATTTGATAGTCAGTATTCTTGGTAAATCTCTGGTGAATAGGGCAGTTCATGAGCAGAAATGTTGGGATCCTTGGGGTTTCATCGATCAAGAGAGTGTTTCTAAGCGGGCTTTTCTTAACATGTTGATGGCAGATCTGGGGTCTTCACTCTTCCCAATGGCACTGCCAGGCACAACCATGTTAGCTCAAGAAAGACTCTGCACACTTATAGACAGTATTAGGACCTACTCTAGTATCTACCTTTATATGCAAAGATAGGAGCTGGGTCCTCAGCAGTGAACTTTTATCAACATATCCTCCATGAATTTCTACCCCCAGACCCAGGTCTCACTGTCGTAACTAAGGCCATGATCTATGTGATTAGCCCCTGGTGCTAAATAGTTCCTGATTTGATGGCAAGACCATCTTTCATCTGAATATCTTCAATTAAAGCCTCTGAATTCTCAGTAGTGAAAGGTATACTGAGTTCTGCCTTAGCCCCTGGTTTCACCCACTATTCCAGCCCCACTACTGTCCTGTGCATGTTAAAGAGTGGGTCCTGGCCTGGCTGCTTTCTGAAGGTTTCTACCACAGCATGACCAAAAAATATGCTCAGAACAAAATGCCCATCTAATACATCCAGGTTCAGATAATTGCCCCAGAGTCTAGCACCTGGTCTAGCATCTTCAGGCACTCAGCCCCTAAATTGGTTGGTTTGCTGTTAAGGATGAATAAGCCAGTCTTCCAACTCAAAGCCATCATGGTGGTTCCCAAAAGCCTACATCCCTTTCCTTTCTTATCTAAGACCTCTGGAAGACAATAGCCAGAAATGCACACTATTAACTCAGAGCTTCTGTTTTATGTCCCGCCTATAAAAGTCTCTGCCAAGGCTAGGGGCACATATTCTGGATAAATGTTTGAAAAGAATATGAGAGAAGGAAAAAACTGAATAAAGTATGCATTAATATCATGTATATTTCAGGTAAAAAAAAACTAAGCTTTTTCTAAATAAAACTCTTCATGCTTTTTAATGTATCTGTTTTAGGCATATTAAAGTAAGTGCTTTTGTTTTTAATTCAATGTTTTCATCTTTCCATTCAATACCTACTATGACCCAAGTACAAAGAGAAAATAAACAAAAAGTGGACATAATTAAGGACTTTGTTGAGTATAGGCAACACGTATGGTAGTCAATTATCAAACAAAAATGTAAAGGTTAAGTACAACATGTTCTATTAAAAAGAAATGCAGTTGCCATATGTACTATGGAGATGTGGCATAGTCCAGGTGATCAGGGCGTGTTCTCTGAAAAGGTGATACTCCAAATGAAGGAACAAAGAACTGAATGGGAGTATGGATGGTATGACATAAAGCTAGTAGGGTTGGTGGGCCCTATGTGGGGTCTTGGAAACAACTTAAGTACTTGATGTTTATCTGAGAGCAGTGGAAAACAGGAAAATCATATATAGCAATATGAACAATTATGGGTTTTGATTTCATAAGCTCATCTGACTGATGTTTTGGAAAATAAATAAAGAACAAAGGTGGATTTGGAGTGAGTTATGTCATTTAAGACAATAGTAACTGGGCTGGGCTCAGTGGCTCATGCCTGTAATCCTAGCACTCTGGGAGGCTGAGGTGGATGGATTGCCTTAGTTTATAGGTCCAAGACCAACCTGAGCAAGAGTGAGACTCAGTCTCTAAAAATAGCAGATGTTGTGGTGGTTGCCTGTAGTCCCAGCTACTTGGGAAGCTGAGGCAAGAGAATCGCTTGAGCCCAGGAGTCTGAGTTTGCTGTGAGCAGTGACACCATAGCACTTTACTGGGGGTGACAAAGTGAGACTCTGACTTTAAAAAAAAGAAAAAACAAAGACAACAGTAACTAGAACATGTGTAATGTTCCTGAAAATGAGATAAAGTAGATGAATATGAAAGAAATTTTAAGGGGTTGAATCTAATATAATTTCATACTGAAAGATACTGGTAAGTGAGTGCTTAGTAATCACATGATATGGAATTTAAAGACTAAGAATTTTCTTGCTTAACGTTTTTATTTTCTGGACTGACTTAGCAGCAGACAGTTATGTTAAGTATAGTCCTCTATCAAGTGTAAGCCAACATCATCATTTACACCACAGCAAGACCTTTCTGTCCATTTATTTATTTTCTCTTTCTACACAGTCCCTTTGCATCTCCTATAGATACCCACTCTAAGCCTGTCTTAGCTGGTGTATCATAACAAAATACCGCAGATTTTATAAATTAAGGAACAGAGATTTATTTTTCAAATTTCTGCAAGCAAGGAAGGTTTCTGCCACATCTGGTCTCTAGCAATTGCCCAGTTCATGGCTTGTCAGTAGCCGCCTTCTCTCCGTGAGCTCACATGGCCTTTCCTTGGTGCATGCTCCTGGAAAGAGGAGTCTCTTTTGTTTTTCTTCTTTTGTAAAAGGGTTAATTACATTATCTAGGCCCTACTTTTCTGACCTAATCTAAGCCTAATTAGCTCCCAAAGACCCAAACTCCAAATACTACCACATTGAGAACTAGAGGTTCAACATAAAAACTTCCCTGAGGGTCACATTCTGTCCACAGCCTGCCCTTCAACGTATTGTTGTGTTTGTATGTGTATGTTCAATTTACCTAAGTCATATGGGCACAATGCTCTAAATCTCATTTTTCTCTGTTTTTTTCTTAATGCTGTGTTAAATTGTATCTGCATTGTTGTATTTAGTCTACCGCTTCTTTCTGATGCATGGTTTCCATAGTAACCATTGCTGTATTTGAATTATCCTGTTCCATAGTCCTGAACTCTTGGATTCTACCAACCTTCTACTAAACCAAACACAATTGCAGTAAATATTACCATACATTTTGTTCTCTAAGAAGCTAGCATGATCATTGTTCTCTAGTAAAACAGCCAGATTTAAAGCATGTTTACAATTACTTTAACTTAATATTTCCAGAAAAATTTATTTTATTTTATTTCATTTATTTATTTATAATAAGAGGAAGGGCTTTCTTCACTGGCTGCGAGCTTATAGCATAGAAGAATTCCAAATGGCCACACTCCCTGACTGGCTTGGTCTTCCCTTTTTACCTACAGTCAAAAAGCTCCAACCCATGGGTACCTTTTTCATTGGCCAGTTTGAATTAAATGGGAGATGCTATTCCAGCCCCCCAAGGAACTGCAGGATTTCACAGAAGTGAAAATTTCTAAGTTCCAGGAAGTCAACTTTATAAATTCCCAAGAGCTGAGTTCTACACTTCTATTAGCAGTGCCTGGGAATTATACTCTACCCATCCTCACCTGTCCATAGGGAGGCTTCTGGCTTTGCAAATTCATCATTCTGATGTGTATTATGTAGTATATCTTCTTTGAGTTAATGATTCCCTGATAACCAAAGACCTAAGCATTTCTTCATATAGTTGGTATTATTTCAACTTCATTTCCTTAAGTTAGGCTGTTTATTCATGAAATTTGCACATTTTTATGTAGAGTTCCCAGCATTTTTTGTATTGATTATAAATATTCTTTTTATGAAAACTCCATATTGACTTTATTTTTTATTTTTATTTTTTGAGATAGTGTCTCACTCAGTGACTCAGTCACCTGAGTCACTAACTCACAACAACCTGACACTCTAGGGCTTGAGCAATTCTCTCGCCTCAGCCTCCTGAGTAGCTGGGGCTATAGGTGCCTGCCACAATGCCTGGCTAGAATTTCCATTTTTAGGTGAGATAGGATCTCGCTTTTCTCAGGTTGGTCTCAATCCCCTGAGCACAGGCAATCTACCTGCCCCGGCTCCCCAGAGTGCTGGGAATACAGGCATGAGCCACCGTACCCAGCAATATTGACTTTAGATATGGTAACCATCTTCTTTCACTTTTTCAAGATTTTGCCATTCTTTTTAAGTATATGATGAAATGCATAATATAAATGATCTAAAATGACAAAAAGTGAAAAGCAATTTAAAACAATAAAATTCTGAATGCATATCCTTCATGGTGTTGGAAGAAATTCAGTATACCCAGTGGGAAAAAGAATCTTTAAAAGAAAGATTAATAGAAAATACAAGTTAATTTTTAGAAAAGACATAGAAAATATTTGAAACCAAATCAGGATGGAATAATTACTATATTCCCTTCCTCTTAATACAGAATGGAAAAGTACTCCTTGTTAATCAGTGAATATATTTTGATCTTTTCATTGTCAACCTAAAGGAAATTCAAAATTTTATAGAATGTGAAAAATGTGATAGAATATGTAAAATTATTCAGAACTGTTTTTCAAATATTTTTAGGTATTGCTCCGTTTTCTTACATAGTTACAAAATGCTGAGATCATATAAACAAGATTAACATAGTATTTTCATTATAGAAAGAATCGAGGTGAGAATGATAGTGTTTTATTAGTCATCAAGGTGCTGTATTTCATTTCATTTTCAAAATGAATCAGTCAATGCTCTTTTATTCATATAAAGAGAAATCTATTTCATTTTTGCTTTACACAAATAAATTATTCACAGATCTGAAAAATCTCTGAGTTTTTCTTTCTTTACAGTCGATATATTCAGAGAACTGGTCTTCATGCTTTAGTCTTTGCTCTTTTTCTTTCTTCCTTCCTTTTCTTTCCTCCTTCTCTGCTTTCCCTACTCCCTCCCTTCCTCCTTCTCTTCCTCCCTTCTTCCTTCTCACTTTCTTGTCTTTCTGTCTCTGCTGGTCATATTCTCAGTGAATATGGCTTACAGTTATTTTTCTTTGAGGACTCACTGTAAGGAGCTTGACCCTCGCAACAGTGTCAGTAAAAGGCCATAAAACTGGTTAGCTCTGGTTGTTTGATTGAAGCATACCAATCATACCAATGTCCAAACCAATCACTTTTCATTTTTATTTGTGCCCCCCACCCCTGCAAATACCTCTACTGACAAATCCATTGATAAGAAAATTTTGAAATATGGAGTGTTTGCTTCTCTTTAGAGAAGTTTAACGGTGAAACTGGACTCTTCTTCTGGAGGTATTTGTTCACACCCGGATTTTGCAGTTAATTTGGGTACATTTCTTACTCTGTCTCTGCCTCAGTTCCTCACCTATACCATAAAGATGGTAATTGTACCCCTCATAGGATTGTTGTAAAGATTGCAAGAGTGCTTAAAACAGTACTCTCTGGAGGCATAACAGGTGCATACTATTCATGAGGAGCTGAAATTTATTGGTACTATAGAACTTTTGATTGAAAAAACTTTCATTTTTTTTAAATATAGGTTTTAGGCTAAATTTCCTAACTCTTTAGGTATTTGTTGTTAATCTATAACATGACTTTCTCTTGGCTGACTCTATCCAGAAAGAACCAGCTGAAATATTTTCTGTAGATTTTATACATATTTATGAAGGTACCCAAACACATTTTGATTTAAGAGACTGATAGATATGCTTCCACGAAAAATTTTATGGTGTCATCGATGTATGTATTTACCTGATTTCACTTTTTTTGTTACTGAGTATATCCAAAGCGTAGGCAGTGTTTGTTTTGCTTTTCTCATTAGAGGATACCTATAAATATATTCTGTCTTAATCAACTGCTATTCCGAAATTAATATTTAGTCAATTTTATTTTCTGTACCTCTAGTAAAATGAGTGTTCCACTGATTCATTATTATAAACCAGAGAACACATTTTGATAATTTTCTCTAATTTCAAAACATAATTGAAGAAATGTAGGACTTCCCCTATTTTATTTGTATCTGAAGATGTACACGTACTGCTGAGTGTTGTAGGTGGAAATTAGCATCCCTTCACAGACTTGCGTAAAAATATGTAAAGAGAAACAAGAAAAGAGTTGTTATTGAACCTGGTTAATGATAGCTAATTCACCCAATGATAATTTCTTTTAAAACAGCATTATTTATCAAACTGTGACATGTTGATACTCATGGACACCATTCCATTTGCCCTTAATTAATTATGTGGTAACAATGATAGATTTTTAAACCATTAGTCTTTCTTCTTGATATTCCTACATGAAGGAAAAGGTACCTGCGTACACTAACTTTGGCATTTAGATGTCATCAACCTAGTATTACAGTAAAGAATGCTATGCTCTCCAGAAACATACGCTTGAGTTCTAAACTGAAGTTCAAGTGTTGCCCCGTATATCTATCATAGGCAAGAAAGTGGAGAACAAACAGCAAACATTATCAAACAATCAACTGGTACTTAATCAAAATTGCTAACGCTGTAACAATCCTAGGTTCTATGAAGAACCCTTGCAAAGCGTAAGAAAAATAAATGAATAGAATTACCAAGAAAATTGAATTTAGAGTTGCTGTAAACAGTGTAAAGAGGTGTGTGGAATAATGTTTTACATTTGAAAAAAAAATTTCAGCTATACATGAAGATTATTTTATATTTAGAAGTCATCCTTTGAGTGAAATCCATTTGTTTCTCCTCCTTGACTAGAATATAGATTTTTATTTTCGTTTACTTTTTTAAAAATTTCAAATTAATATGAGGGTACATATGATTAGGTTACATTGTTCATATTTGTAAGGTAAAGTCTGAGTTATGCTTGAGTCCACAACCCAGAAAGTGTGCCATATACCCGTGCATAGATCCTGCTGTGTGGAAATCTGTCCAACCCTCTCGCCCCGTCCTCCCTTCTGGTATGTAATTGGGTTTTTGTCTTATGTGAGTACCTTGTTGTTAATCTAATGTTTTCAAATTAATACTGAGCACATGGGATCCTCTTCTTTCCATTCCTGTGGTACTTTACTCGGGGGAATGTTCTCCAGATCCATCCAGGTTGTCACAAAAAAATACAAAATTTCCATCTTTTTATGGTCAAATAGTACTCAATGCTATACATATCCCAGAGATTATTAATCTATTGATATGCTGAAGGACATCTGGGTTGTTCCCATATCTTAGCAATTGTGAATTGTGTTATTATAAACATTCGAGTGCAAATGTCCTTATACTAAAATGACTTTTTTTTCCTTTAGGTAGATACCTAGTAATGGGATTGCAGGATCCAATTGAAAGCCTCACATTTAGTTCTTTGAGGACTCTGCATAGGTCTTGCCATAAAGGCTATGCTAGTTTGCAGTCCCACCAATATAGAATAATAAGAGCATTAATTCTGAAACCATGGCCTGATTTCAAATGCTTTTCCTGCCGCTTTAAACCTACATGATCTTGAGTAATGTTCTTAATTTTGTCCATAGAGTTATGTTGAAGATTGGGCTGTTAACAATACCTACAATTATGTGTAGGGTTACTTGAGGGACAAAAGACTCAATTTATATAACATGCCAAATCAAGCACTTAGCATGTCATAATAACTCAGTAAATGTTAGAAGCAGTGTCAGCATGTTAGTATTAGCAATGGCAGATACGAAAAGCAAGAGTCCCAGTGTTAATGGTAGAAGTAGCAGTAGCCTCAGTAATAAAGTAGTACAGGTAACCCCATAACCTGAGGCAATTGTTTGGCCATTGACAGAGCATAAGAAATTTAACAAGGTGTGTATATTCTAACTCATATACTGTATATAATAAACAATATCTGGTGGTTAGGAATCAAAGAATTAACAACCAAATCTGTTATATCCATAATATTAGCATGCTTCAGGACTGGTTTCTATATGTTTAGGGACTAGTTTTTACAGCTTTATCTTATCATCAAGTCCTGTATAAATCACTTGGTTCAAATTACCTCATGTTGTGGTCAAATCAATTTAATGCTAAAGTCTTTAATTATCTGGGTACTATGTGCTTATTGCTTTTGATGAGACCTTAAGTAAATAATTAAAATGGTATAACAATGCATGCTATAAAGCAGTGTATCTAAAGTCTAAAGAGAGGTAAAGGGTTTGTTTTGTTGAAACTCTATCCAACACATAAATATTTGTTTGAATACCACAAGTTTTGTTCAGATAGAAGCTAAATATCAATTGATGGAGATATTATCCATTCTATTTTTGAATGTTCATTGTGTTAGGAAATCCTTGCTTCTGTTCAATTTATTTTGCAGAGCCACTTAAAACACCTGTAGCTCTTTGCTGTGAGAGTGGCCTGTCGCTGTAGGAGATCGTTTCTCACTTCTCTCACATCTCTCTGTAGTTTAGACCATCAGCTCTCCGTTTCTTAAAGGATCCTCACATCATTGCTTTTTATTGCTTTTAATCTTATTGCCTGTCTTTCTTTTTTAAGCCAGTCAAGCCTGTCAGTGTCCATATTAAACTTTACACTTTGTTCTAGACTGCATTTCTTTCTGTTAATGAAACCCCAACTTGCACAGATTTAGTTTAATTTACTCATTAATATTTAGCTTAATTTATTAATTAATCTAAGATCATTAGTTCAGTTTTGTTCAACTTTATACTTTGCATTCATGTTACATTATTGAAAAAAAAATAAATTGATGGTCAGTGATACTTTGGCATTTTTCTCCTGGGCTGGTTGAATATACATTTTTATCCTCTTCTTTAATTAGACAATTAAAACTTCATACTCATTTTCAAGATTTCACATGATCTGTTGCCATTTGTCTTTTCTTTTAACATGCTGACATAGTGGCCCACTTTGTAGGTCAGGGTAGCTAATGGTTGATGTTTCCCTCTAATCAGTTTTGTCACTATGGAAACATATTTAGTATGACAGAATTTCAAATTATGAAGTATATTATCAATGGAAACAACTTTTTTATTGACTTAAAATTTGTTTTCTTTATTTTTAAAAAATAAATGGAATAGGCTAAAAATTGAATTTTTATTCTTAAACCCAGAAGATAAGACAAAGAAAATAAACATATTCTCAAATGCCCTGGTGGTCCCAAATGTTCGCTTTCCTAACCATGTTTTAGCTTGTGAAAGTTCACTGAGGTATCTTGTAAGAATATCATTGCTATGCAGATCAGCAACAAGGACTATAACATGGTTTGTAAATAAACAGATGTTCTCCAAAAATAATGTGACGGCTTAATGGAAAAAATCCGCCATTTATCATATTTTAATTAAGCTTTGTACATATCTATTATAAGCACGATTATAAGCAACACTAATTGCATCATTATCTTATTTTTTTCAAAACACTGAAAATTGGCTGCAATGTATACGGTGCCAAATTCAAGGGGCTGTTCAAATAATGTATTGACATACTATTATAAAGAATATGTTGCATAATAAAATTATAGACATTTACTTTAGAAAAGATGATCTGCAATCATAGACTCTTATGATTTGCTGTATGAGAAATGTAATTTGAGAGGGTCCAGGGATTTGGAAAATTTGCTTTTGGTTTTAACCACCAGAAGTAAAAGTTTGAATTTACCACTCACATTAACTCAAGATTTGTTTAGAATAAGGAAATAAAAATAGTGAAATAAGAGGTAAAGTGGACATTTGTGGTTTTGTAAGGAATAGAGAAAAGGGAAAAGGGATGAAGAAAACAATGTTTGTATTGTTTACTTAAAACAACCATTGGAAATGCAATAAAATCTGTGAAAATTACTCTGCATATAACTCTAGAACTTTTCATAATAGTCATCATTTTATTTTTATAAAATAAAACCCCCACATGTTCACCCTGGAATTAATAATGATTGAGTATGTTAATATATGTTAGCTATAATGTATTAATATCTATCATATATGCAAGTAATATGTAAGGAAGGTGAATATGGTGAATTTTCAGAGGAGATACAGAGACTTTAGCAGCCACCACTGTCTGTAAGTAGAGTATGATGTATCTGCAACAAAGGGATTCTGGTGGAGGATCAACAGCCCCCACCACCAAAATAGATTCTGTAAGTCCTAAAATAGGTGGGCCTCATTGATTTCTTAGTAATTACATTTTAAAATATAAGAGAAAACATGATAGTTACTTTATTCTCTAAATCCATCAGATAGATAAGAAGCAGATATTCCAGGAAAGCTTGAGAAATTTCCAACAGAGGTCTTCATAAAAAAGATATTTTGAAATATTTGGTACTGTGTTTTTACACTTATTATCCCACCAATAGGCATAGTGATAAATTGTATATGAGTTTTTTAATACTTCTACTCAATACTGGTTGATAGTATTACACCAAAATGCAATTTGCAGGAAAAAAATATCTGTGAGAGATCGAAAGGGTGGTACATGAATATAACTTAATAGTTTGACTTGATCTGAGGATGTCATCTAGAATAAAAAGATAAGGATGAAATGCATTCATTTCAGGCAATTCTCTAGAAATTTATTTATTTATTTTCATCTGAGAAAATAAAAAAAAATAGTAAATATTGAAAAGCTGAGAGATTACATTCTTCATCAAGGACCAGAGTTTCATCATTCTGCAGTGTTGATTAAAAGTGTAATAATGAACAAATGTAAACCAGTTCAATTAGGGTTTTCTCTGTCCTAAAAAAAAAAGAAAAAGAAATGAAAGAAAAATTTGTTCTTACGTTCTTGAAAGTCCACCTCCCAAGTCACTCTTATCAGCATAACTTACTTGATTAAATCAAACTCTAATATACCTTTAGAAGATTAATTTATCAAACTACGGCTGTGTTAAATACAAAGTCATTTTAGGTTGTGTTTTTAAATTCAATCAATTTTGAAGTAAGCTCTGGAGCATAGATTCATGCTTTTAGAGTGTCCTACCTATTACTACCTCTAAATCATTTCAGTTTTCTTTTAACCTTGCCTTACCCTAGCAATCTGCAGACTCTGGGAAATGAGATTCATTTTTTTTCCTTTGACGTCGTACTGTACATGTAGGTGCCCTAGAGTCGTATCATTATATCTAGGATGACCAATTGCTTTTTCTGAGAATAGAAATTCAAGATGTGGCTATTTGAAGGACTAAGGAGGGTAATGATGACTTTTTCACATGCTCATATTCTATTTTCTTGCTATGAAATTGAATAAAACAAATCTATTCCAGCTTCATGTTCTATCCCACAAAACACAATCACCAAAAGACCTTGCACAGATTATATTGTGCTATTTACTTTAAAACTGATTGGCTATGATGGCAAGGAATCTTAATAGATAGTTTGAAAAACTTGGATAGTTTGAAATCTTACAGACACAGACAAACATACATAATATATCAGAGCGAAAGATACAATGTGGCCGTGGTTGTCAGCTTCCAAGAAAGTACAATTCACTGATTCATTAATTAGGGTTCTGTTTGTAGTTAAGAATGTCAAAACTCATTGAATGTCATTTTCCTATGTTAACTAGTTTTGCTAAAAGTTTCCTTTCTTGAAAACTGGTTGAGATTGTCTGTTACTAATAAATATAGTATACTCTAATTGGTTCCACATTCTTTTGAAATGCATTAGGCTCTCTTAATGGGAGACAATAACAATTATAATTAAAGAGACATTCATCCAGCATATATGTTGTATGGTTGACAACAAAAATAGAAGCATGACTTTAGGTTAATAAATGTGATATGAATTGTTCTCTGTGCAAAATGTTAACTTGGTAGTAGTGTTTTTATTTATAATTTCAAAGGATAAATGGGATCATTCATCTGTTTAAGATTCTTGCTAGCATGCCTGTGAAAATAGAGTAGAGAACTATTTCCATCTGATGGCATTCAGAGCTCTCCTCATGATTCCATTATTTCCACCAACCACTTTCTTCATCATTCCAAGAGCTTTTTTTATTTCTTCCCTGTATCATAACCATACAACCCTAACAGTATTCTTCAGGTTCTGCACTTTCTCATCTTCTTGCCTTTCCTCAACTCATCTAATTTAAAACAAATTTCCTCTAATTCTGTATTGCTTTCTAAAGTTCGAAAATCCAGGATACACAGAATCTAGGGTCTTAGAAGCAAACAGCAGAAAACTGTAGTCGTCATCAGAACTTAGGAACCGTGCTAGGGAGCATTCGTGTGAACAGGGAGCTTGTTTGAGGACCACGACTTCGTTCTCTCAGAGGGAAGCTATTCAAGGCTAATAGATCAGTAGTTAAAGTAAGAGTCACCTAGACATTGTCATCTCTTTTAAACACGCTTTGAAATATTACACAAAATCAGCTACATAAATTATGAGCAAAATATCATTCCTGGCCGAAGATGCCACCTACATAAGGTCATGATGTTTCTGGGAAAGTGCTGATTTTTTGATATGGCTGGGGTAAGCAGGAGTGAGGGGTGAAAGAGAAGGAATGGGAGTTGGGACTGTTGAGATAAACACAGCTGATGATAAACCTTTGCATGCAATATTAAAGGGTTTTTATTGCACTTTGAGCCACTGGTGGCGGGGTGGGGGAGATGTAATCTGATGGTTTGCCTAGTCCAAAGATGACTCTCACAGCAATGTAAAGAACTTCAAAGGGTTGGAATTAAGATCAATGATGTATACTAAGATCTGGCAGGTTTCGATACAGAGAGAATATTGAGCAGAATTTCCCATTCTCTCTCCTATGATTATTTGATGGAGCCCTAACTACCTTTTAAGGTCAGCTCAAATTTTACCTCTCAGTGAAGCTTTCCTGGATTCTTTCTGCAATTAAAATATTCTCTCTCTTTCCTTACTCTCCTCACACCAATCCCTACCTTTCTCACTTCCTTTCTCTCTCTGACCCCATTATCTGCATCTGGTTCATGCATTAGAATTGACATGTCTAGGATATCTCTTCAACTAGAAATGAGCTGAAAGAGAGAGTCCTATTCGACAAATATTTGCAGAACTGAACATTTTCATTACTTTTTTAAAGGACATAGATTTGCATTAACATCTGAAAATAATACAGTGATCTAAAAGAGGAGAATTTGAAAGCAGCATATCTGAAATTCCTGCTATTAATAAATCGTGTTACTATTTTAATTGTTTAAATGTTCATGTTACTTCATTAGCTCTCTGGTGCCCACCAACTGGGGATTTCCTCGTATCAAATAAGTGTTAATTCTAGAAAGTGAAGGGAATAAATAAGTATTCTGTCAACTTAGCACAGTACGAGGAACAGAAGCAAACCCAAAATAGATTTAGATAGTAATTCTTTCTTGTCATTTTATTTCTATCAGATGTTTAAATTACTTTTATCATGAAATGGAGGAGGAAATGTGAATTTTATACCAAAAAGATTGTCCCCAAATGCTGCCTTACTCTGAAACATTTTTTCCCCTTAAAAGTGGAAAAAAAATAGTGCCTCAGTCCTTATTGCTTATGTTAATCATTAATTGTAATATTTACAGCACCCATTGTGACTATCTTTGTAAGTAGGATCGTATCTTTATATGAATATTTTAGACATTTTCTAGGTAGTATTATCTTCTACACCTAAAGGTAATTAATAATTAATGAAATATTATTTAATGAACATATCGACCTTGAGAAACAGACCTAAATAGATTTTTTTCTAAAAAATAGTGAGAGATTGATAGATGACTAGATAGATAAATAGATATTCCAAGTTCTGTGACTGTTTTGCATTAGTATTTATTTTAAACACTCTAAGGAAAAAGATTACGAAGTTACTAGTAATTATGTTTAAGAAGTTCTTATATTTTACTTTTCACAATAACATTATCCAAGTTTTTATAAGGGCATGCATTTTTTTAATTGAAGTATAGCCTAGATGGAAAAGTCAAAAAATCTCCAAAATGCAGTTTCAGTGAATTTTGCATGTAAATACACTTTCATGTGTGTATTCAAGAAATAGAATATTATCAGCCCCTTAAAAGTGCCTCATCTTACCCCACCCTCATCACAACCTTTCCCTGAACACAATCTCTTTCCTCACATCTGTCACTGTAGATTAGTTTAGCTGTTTCTGCATTCCATAAAAATGGAACTGCATGGTACACATGCTTTTATTTTTGGCTTCTTTGATGAACTATTACATCTGTGAGAGTTTCTCATGTTGTGCATGGTATTTCATTGTATGAATATATAAGAACTCACACATGCTACTCTTGATAAGCATTGGATAGCTTTCGGCTTTTGCCTATTACTGGTATAACTTCTCTGAACATTCCTACAAACATGTTTTGGTTAACATATGTGTAAATTTCTAAAGAGAGTATAGGTGTTGGGTTGTAGGATACATACGTATTTGGAGTTAACAGATAGCATGTAGGATATTTTTTTGACAGCAAAAATGAATGGGCAGAAGGAAAGGTCAGGTCAGGGAAGGGAAGGGCCAACAGGCTATGTATTTACCAGCTTTATTTTCATATTGACTTGGGCAATAGCAATTGGCCATTGATCCCAGGTTTACCAGTTATCTCAGTCCTTCATTTCTTTCTGCTTTCTTGATAAAAGTTAATAAACTAGATAACCTTTGATTTGTAACATTAGAAGTTAGATCTACCCTTCTTTGGTTAGCAGTGATAACCTAAGAAGGACAGTCAGGAGCAATATGATGATTAGACATTAATGACAACATATAGAGTAGCCGTGAGGATGCATGTGGTTTTTTTTTGTTGTTGTTGTTTGTTTTTTGAGACAGAGTCTCAAGCTGTCACTCTGGGTAGAGTGCCATAGTGTCACAGCTCACAGCAACCTCCAACTCTTGGGCTTAAGTGATTCTCTTATCTCAGCCTCCCAAGTATCTTGGGCCACAGATGCCAGCCACAAAACCCAGCTATTTTTTGGTTGTAGTTGTCATTGTTGTTTGGCAGGCCTAGGCTGGATTTGAACCCGGCAGGTCTGGTGTATGTGTCTGGTACCCTACCTGCTTGAGCTACAGGCACCAAGCCTGATGATGCATGTTTCAAATGCACAAAATTAATTTCTTTACAATATGATGCAGTCAAGAATCTGAATAAGAAAACCTCAGAGATTTACCTGATTGAGAAATCAGGGCAAGACAAAAAGCAATGAATCCAATATGCATGATTGGAGAGCAAAAATAATCACTCTAAAAATCACGTTAGTGGCATCGGATGAAGTTTTAATTTTGAAAGCTAATTCCTACAGCTCGAAATTGTATAAGCCATCTCTCTGTAACTACCCTCACTTTTCATAATGCTTTTTTTGATACAAGGAAGCTCAGCCTGAAGGTTTTGGAATGATCAAAATTAAGAACATGATCTTCATTTTTGTTGGCCCAGATATCTGCTTTAACACTTCAAACACTCTTTTAAAATATCTCACACTGTATCAAAAATAACTTTCCTTAGCCACAGAGAAATCTGAGAGCTTTGTCAGTCAGCAAGCCCACATGTAAGTGAGAAAGAAATGTGCTGCTTGGTTTACATGACAACCTGCAGATCAAAGCAAAATAAATAAATAAGAGGGAGTTGACTAAGCCTTCTATTTCTTTGGGAATAAACATTAAATATAAACATGTTGAAATATAAGACTGAAGACACTGCAAGTATCTATGGTGAAAGAAGATGGAAAATAAAAGTCCCTGTAAAAGAGGAATTGTAATTTTCAATGTGGAATTTTAATGCTCACCAAAAAATACAAATCAAACATGGTACAGATTGGCAGCCTAAAAATAAAGGGTTTTGTCCATAGTTGTAGAAATTCAGATATTGCAGTGGAGAAATAGTTTAGTCTTTTAAGTGCAAACGAGCCATGTGTGATTTGTCCAGTTTCACTTATTATTTTAAAGATGGCATTTTATTCATTAGCACATGTTATGAAGATTTAGTTCAAATGAAACTAAGATCTGTGGGATTAAAAGCTAAAGAAGCCTTTTTATGTACCAAGTTATTTTCCTTTCTTTACAAAGGCCTCCTATGTTTTCCTGGAATATGGAGCTATCAACTTTTATTCAGGGTTTTATCTCTGCAGGGGTTCAGATTCCCCACGAGTGATTCCAATTCACACAATAGTTTCTTCCTTTCCTTAGGCTTCAAATTTTAGGGTTAATCAGCATTTGGGAAGATATATTGAAAGAAAGGTATCCTTCCTCAGAGAAATGAGCTCAAAAGCTCATAAAAGACATAAACATTTATGTCTGGGAGAGCTCCAATATCTTACATTCACTTTGCTTTTGGCTTACTTTGGAGCTGTTGAGGGGAGCTGATGTGAGTTTAATGGGCTGTGCTCAAATTAAAAGGACATTGTCAATGTTAGAATCCATTATTTTATTCTCCAAAAGTCCTAAAATATTCTAAAACAAATTTATTTTATTCACTTTGATCAATACTTTTTAGAGCTTGAGTTCCGGCTTCTGGAATGAGTATTATTGTTTGTGACTATATTCCTCTCCCCTTGCAAAGGAATCCATGTGTGATATGTATGTGGACTCAGTCTAAAATGCTATAAAAATTCACTTTTGTTATCTAGGTAAAAGAAAAGAATAAACTTGAAAAAGAATTGCCTTTTTCACTCCGTACGTTTCAAAGAGAATATTATATTCATAATTTATTCAAATATAAATATGATGTTAACTATTTCTTTTAATTTACTTATTAATTTTACTTTGCCTAATTTTTTTTTAGCCATTTTTGGCCAGGGCTGGGTTTGAACCCGCCACCTCTGGCATATGGGGCTGGCGCCCTACTCCTTTGAGCCACAGGAACCGCCCTACTTTGTCTGATTTTTACTTTTGGAATATAGTAACTCTCAGGAAATGACTTTGACGTATTGTTGAGGATAGAGCTTTCCAGCATTTGAAGCCAACAATAATACATGGACTACATAAATTATACATGTTTGACAATACTTAATCAACCAGGATGCCACTAATGACCTCAAGACACAAAAAAAATTTTAGCATTGATTTTTTTAAAAGCATGGTTCAGTAAGCTGTCCAACAGTAATCATAACCTTGAGGGGGGGGGAATGTGTATTTTGGGGAACAGACATTAAGGTAAGTGCACTCTATGCCCCCCCTCACCAAAAATATTTCTGGCTGAAAGTGGAGTCAGTGATGATTGGGAAGCATCAGACAAATCTCCCCAATATAATTAAGTAGTTTAGAATATTGTTTTGGTTGTCTCATATTAGCCATATTATTTTCTAACATCTTTATAAGTGTACTGTGGTGAGGATTTTAAGATTTAAAATATTATTTCTCAGCATAAAAACCTATACTTTTAACAAGATAGTTTAATCTCTGTTAAGGTTTGGAATCCCTATGCATGATTCAGAATCCTCAAGTTTGTTTCTCTGCCCTTTGGATCAAATCACCTCAGCCCGTTTCACATGAAACACACAACAATTATTGTACAGTACACTTGAGGAAATATGGAGTATCTGTATTTTTTTCCAGTTTGGCAAAAATGGAACTTATTATATGTTCTTGATTTATCTGTAAGAGATGCCTGATTTGTTGAAGCTTATGGGATCAACAAACTCAAATCATCATGTCAGCCTCTGTACCTTTCTTTGCATTAAAAACATTCGACTAGGCTCGGTGCCTGTGGCTCAAGCGGCTAAGGCACCGGCCACATACACCTGAGCTGGCAGGTTTGAATCCAAACAACAATGATGGCTGCAACCAAAAAATAGCCAGGCGTTGTGGCAGGTGCCTGTCATCCCAGCTACTTGGGAGGCAGAGGCAGGAGAATTGCTTGAGCCCAGGAGTTGGAGGTTACTGTGAGCTGGGATGCCACAGTACTCCACCCAGGGTAACAGCTTGAGGCTCTGTCTCAAAAAAAAAAAAAAAAAAAAATTGACTAAATCTAAGAAGGGGGAGGAGGAGGGAGAAAATCTTGTAAGTAAGACTATTAAATGAACACATTTATAAGGTCTGTAAATGCATTAAATTGCACTGAAAACTTTTTTCCCAATTCAGTAATTAAATTGTATCATTTTACATGTTGTCATTTTATATACTAAGAGTGTTATTCAAAAGTGGCACCTTTTCAATTTACTTTATCCTTAGTCCCAAATAGCATAGGCTCCAAAAAAGAGTGACTTGGTGATTGCATGACACATTTTGACTTCCCCTAATAAATTGCCAGAATTTGTAACACATGGTACTTAAACAAGTTTTGTTGAAACTCATTCATAGAAGATTTCCGAGGTTTTGAGTTGACTGATACAGAAATGTCAAGATCATTTTTGTTGCATGAGTGTTTTGCTGTAAGATGCCTGCAGAGTGGTTTTCGCTTCATTATGTCATTTGCTATGTTCTGTTTCCTTGGAATTAAATATTTAGACTTAGAAAAAGAAGAAATATATTTGCAAATGAATGCATATTGCTTAACAAATGATTTGCTCTTCACTTTCTGCATGTTTCTGTCCCCTGAATCTTTCAAACTTCCACTTTTATTTCTTCTTTTAAAAATATGCATATCTATGGTATCACAGAGTTCACTGAAGAAAATAGAAAATACTAGTGTTATTTCAAGAAGAAAGAAATTGGACTTTACTAACTTGCCAGAAAATATGGAGCAGTGAAAATTAAAGGACCCACTGGGTGGTGGGAATCTAGATCACCACTGCAGCTGTGAGTAGGGCATTAGCAAACTGTACTGTCTCCACCACCATTAGCCGACATCCCAATGTGCTGGTCACTGGTGGGCACTGACACATGTAGCACAGGGATCAGCACACACTGATCTCTACCTACTTTTTTTTTTTTGCTACCAACAGTAGCAAGAAAGTGATCACTTCTTTTTGCTTCCAAAGCTCATGCAAGTACACCTACATAGCAAGGCCTATTCATATCTAGATCCTTCTTGGAAAGAGAATCTGGGAATGCAGATTTTGTCTTATCAGTCTCTGCAGATAGAAGCAAGTTGGAATGGAAATTGAGAGAACCTCTTCAGGCATCTTCTACTGCCCACACTTTTGGCTTTGCACATCCATTTGCATCCTTCTATAAATAAGTGAACTTCTAAAAAGCAACCATAACCACAACTTGCAACCTCACGCAACTTCACCTTATACAGACATCTTTATTCTCTTAAAATCCTATCAGTACCTGAATAAGTCTTTGGGATGTGTTCAAGCTTTTCCATAGTTCAGTTGCAGTTCCAGTAGGTTATTCTGTAAAATCTTCAAACCACATAAAGAACAGTCCATAAAAGGGAAAAAAATAGAAGTCTATGTCCTCTTTGCAACTGTTCACAAAATTGTGATTGGTCTGTACAACTCTGGTGATCCTTCGGTGCTTCTTTTATCCACAGTGAGCACTTTTACTGTTTGGAGTGTTCTGTACATAGAGGAACCCGAACTGATTTCTTATGTAGTTAATTGATTTAAAAAAATACAATTTTCTGTAAACAAAATCAATTTAAGTTTAAATCCTTTAAAAAGTCTATGGGCCTTTGGTTTATATAGGTTGTGTGCATTCTTATAAACATTTGTAATTAAATTATATCAAGAGTTGGGAAAATTAAGCATGGATTAAGTATAAAAAGTTATTATTTTTGTTTCACTTCTAAAAATTTACAGATCATAAATATTGCTTATACTAACGTGATTAAAATATTTTGAAAAACCATCTGTCTTAAACTATATGGCCTGTGATACCTTCGTAAATTAATCTAGTTAAATATTATTGATTTTTATTTATTTCATAAAATTATAGAACATTTATCATCATCAATTTAAAAATTACGCCACAAATCAGACTTTTGCTAATCATGAGCATAAAATGCCAATAAAAAGGTAAGAATAAAAAGGAGGGAAATTGGGAAAGAGAAAACATGTAACAACTTAGACAACTTTAGCAAGTTAGGAGCCTCTGGTGGATAGCAGCGAGAAGAAACAGGCATATTTATACCTAGGAAGAAAAAAATAAACTCAGAGAAATTAAATTAGAAAAATACTTCTTGGCAGTAATCGTGTGATTTCCTTTCTGAATGTATTTATCTTCATTCGTTCTTCACGAGGTTTTTGTTTCCAGTCTTTATCTTAAACATTGTTATTGTTGTTCAATTTTAAGCCTTTTGAGTTCTGCAAAGGCAAAAAGTGGAAACCTAATAATCACATGTGTATGTAAAAATAAAAAAATAATAAACAGGGGAAAAAATAAATATTAAAAAATGCTATAAAAAGAGCAAGTTTGCTACTTGCTTGTAATCAGAGTCTTCAAATAAAAATGTAACAAATGGATCGGTATTATTCAATAAGAAGATTGATGCTATATGAAATACCCAGTTCTGAGAAGTGTCTGACCTAAAAATGGATTGCCTTTGAATTATTACTATAACATTTACTAGGATGCTGCTGATAAAAATAACTGGCTTCCCACCTGCATAGCTTACGGGTCTCCTGCCAGCAGGGTGCTTTGTCACTCGCTGCCAGGAGCTTTCTTGCTGAGCTCAGTGTTAGGAAACCATATTTGTTTTGTCCCTTCCGTGTGCTGAACTGACCTCTGTCAATAACTCCATAACCTGGAATAGACTTTGCATGTTTCAGGGCTCTTCATCAAGGGTCCTGTTCTCTGACCCTGACCCCTTTGGCAGGGTGAGACTGAGTAATATTGAAGCTTTGTGAACCTTGAATATTTATCTCAAAATGTTCCTGGCTTGATTGATAGCCTGACTCAGGAAGCACCATGTTAGGAATAGCCATGAACTTTATGGACATAGCTTGATTCATATATAAATTTTCAGGATAAACCAGAAACTGCAATCATAGGCTAGGCTTTATTAAAAAGTAGTGTATGTATGATCCTTAGAAGGTGATATTAATGTTTCCATATATTCCTTCATAGCGACATTCCTACATATAATCCTGCTATTATTTTTATAGTCGGGTTACAGCTGTATAATGTACATACAATAAAAGTCATTCTTTATAGTTGTACATTTCTGTGAGTTTTAAGAAATATATTTAGTAATGGAACCACAACCATAGCAAAGATGTGGAATGTTTTCATCATCCCTAAGGGTTCTCTTATGTCCCTTTGTAATCTATCCTCCCAATGAACTTGACCCAATTTTTGTCCTCTTAGTATGGCTTTACTAGAACAACATCTAATTCAAATTTTATAATGTGTAGGCTTTCTTTCTAGATTGTTTCATTTACCATAATGCATTTAAGATTCACACATACTGTTGCATGTATCAATAATCATTTTAAATTATCAGGGTTCTATCTTACAGATGTGCCTTAATTTTCTCTTTTGCTCACCATATGATAAACAATTAGTTGGTGATTACTTTGGGGTGTTATGAAGAAAGCTCTTATAAACATTCACATAATCATCATGTGAGCATATGTTTTCTCTGCAGTAAGTGTGGAGGTGAGGAATTCATAAGAAACTGCTACATTGCCTTAACATACTGACTTTACAATTCCGTGGCCCCACCAACAATGTACCAGAGTATGTGCTGCTAAGTAATAATGATAGTAATGATAAGGACATCAAAGGGGCTGCAATTGAAATAATAACAATCTTATTGAGAACCTGTTCAGCATCTCCCATGTACCAGGCATCGTATTAAGCACTTGACATATTTTTAATTCATTGAATCACCACAAGAATCCACAAGCTGGTTACTATTATCATCTCCATGTTAAATAAAAATCTAAAAAACTGTTCCATACTTGCCAAAATTATCTCAACACACAAGACGTAGAGCAGATATTTAAACCCAGACAATCTGCCTTTAGAATTATCTTCTCTGGCCAGGCCCAGTGGCTCCCACCATAATCCTAGCATTCTGGGAGGCTGAAGTAGGGAGGACAACCTGAGCTCAGGATTTAGAGACCACCTGGAGGAAGAGTGAGACCCTGTCTCAATGAAAAATAGAAAAGCTAGCCAGGCATTGTGGAAGACACTTATAGTCCCAGTTACTGGGGAGCCTGAGGGAAGAGGATCACTGGAACCCAGGAGTTTGAGGTTGCTATGAGCTATGATGTCAGGGTAATCTACCCCAGGGTAACAGACTGAGATTCTGTCTCAAAAAACAAAGCAAACCCAGAATTGTGTTCCCTAAACACAATGTTCTATTGCCTCTCCATTTACTGGTTAGTCATTAGGAGTAATACAGAGTTTACCATGCTACACAGAAATAGAAAAATCTAAAAAATTGCATTCCTAAGGAGGGTGTTGAAAGTTATCCTCTGTTTTTTAATGGAGTCTCCCTCTCTTGCCCAGGCTAGTCTGCCTTGGTGTCACCTAGCCTCAGCAACCTCAAACTGGTAATTTCAGGCAAGCCTCCTGCCTCAGCTTGCTGAGTAACTGGGACTACAGATGCCCAATTCAAAATTTGGATTTTTGGGGGGGAGGGGGGATAAAGATAGGGTCTCACTCTTGCTCTGGCTAGTCTTGAACTCCTGAGCTCTAGGGATCCTTTTGCCTTAAGCTTCCATAGTGTTCAGGCTGCAGAAGTGAGCCACCACCCACCACCGCTAAAAAGTATCTTGAGAGAACATAAACTTAAAAAATTAGCATCCAAGTACTTGAAAAAATGTCTTTAGTTTGTGCCTACAACAGCTATTCATATGTACAAGTTCTCCTATTTTTTTCTTCATTTACACAATTCCTATTCAAATCAGATCTCCAAACAGAGGTTGAAAGAGTGTCTCCAATATACCAAATTCTATGTAATTTGAGGCAGAAACAGAATGTGGTAATTGTTGTTATATAAAACCAAAATAAAAATTTATGGAATAATTTAAATAGGCTTTGTATTTTTATTTAAAGATTGTATTAACCTGCTCGGGACAAGTGACAGACACTAAATAGTTTAGCAATTTCATGTTGTTCAGAATTATTTGTTTTCATAATTTCATTGTTTTGAAAAATGGTTGAGATCTTTGTTGGCGGTATACACTGAACCACTTATTCTTTAAATTTTTTTCTTAAACTACATTAGGTAATTTTCCTGTCATTTGGTTGAATTCAGAGAAAAACCATGAAATTAGTCATACCAGATAATACTGTGACAATTTTTTTTGATATAGGCATAATAAAATCACATCAAAAAATATAAGAGAAACAAGTGATGGTCCTGTTAGTTTCTCTAGGAGCTGGGCTTAGCTATATTATATATATTGTGCGTGTTAAGTCACCATATACAAAAAGGCATCTATTTCATCTTCTCTCTCATCCTATTTTAATGTTTTTATCAGGTGCTGATGTCATGATATTTTGCTCGTTTTCTAATAAAAACTCAGGGAGAATATTCAAATGTGTGCTTACCATAGTTTATCTAGACTGAATTACATCAAATATGCCAGATCTTACCTCTTCAGCTCATTCCAAGTACTAAACAAATATAAGCAGATATAGACTACACTGGGAATATTTCTGTAAAAAAATTGTTTATTCATTTCCAAATTTTTTGTGAAAATGAAAAATATTGAGAGCAGTTGAAGGTACAATGCAGAATGTAGAATAAATACTTGTTTATAGTTAGAAACACACAAAAAATGTTAATCAGTAAGAAGCAAGATCATGCAGAACCCAGGTTTTTGTTTCTGATTTTCTCCTTGTCGCAATTCATGGCTAGGAAAATTGGCCTTCAGTTTTCTCTGGTGTCCATCATACAAGCTTCAGATTGTCTTGCATCTTCAGTGCTCCAGTAGATACTTAGTCCTTGCTTTAAATAGACTTTATCTATATGAAATTTGACATTTTCCTTGGGCTTTTTGTGTCTGTTCATCTGGTGCCAACCAAAAGAACTTGGCGTCTCTGGTCAGCTACTTGTCTTCTCATCTGTATTTCTTGCTACATTGTGTTGCTGTGGTACTCATTGAAAGAAAATATTAAATCCAGTTGACATTATTAGGGTATCTCTCCTCGATTCAGTAGATAAGAGAGGTTTAAGCATTGTGCTTATAATTCCTTATAAGCCGGTTTTCCTAACTTCTTGAGTAGACCAATTGAAATAAATTGCCATTAAAATGGTCCCAGCATTATCAAGGAAGCATTGTCCATTTCTTAACAAGTTTCCTTCCAGGATGTGTTTCTCCACGTGATCCAATGTAAATGTGCATCCTAATAAATGAATACAATATAAGGGAGACGTAAGAGAAACAGAGGAAGGAGTCATTTGCCTCGTTAGCAAATCTACATTTTGTTTAATATAAGGTCATTATTTCTTCCAAGATGAAAAAATTTACCCTAAGTGAGTTCTAATAATCAGACTCTATTGAACACATGGGAAGTCCTCAGGAAAAGCAGAAATGACATGAAGATCTCTGCTCCAGAAGTGCAAGAGAAATGTTCTATGATTGGAGCAAATTGATGCTCTAGAATCCCAGGCTGCTCTGGGCATCTGGGGGCGCGTCTCTCCCAGCAGGTGCCCTCAGCTTCTTCTCTACTGAGTCGCCAGGTCTGAGCCCTATCCGTTCTACTTCCTTCTACCATGACCTCTGCTCTCTTATATAACCTCTCTCTCTTTACCTCATTTTACTTTAGTCTCTGTTCCTTTGGTCTCCGCCTTGTTCTCTTTATCTTTTTAATACATGTTGTTCCTAAGAGTCAAAATACAACTGACCTAGCACACATGCATAGAACAGATCACTGGACAACCTGTGGATTGTTGTTCCTTAGATCAAGTCCTTACCAGACATAGAGAGGAAGTTATGTAGATACATTACCTGCGAAGGTGACTCCTTCATTGGGGCCATGGCCATGGATGGGAATCACCAAGTTTGGAATGTTTTGTATATCTTCATAATAAAGGCAAAGGGAAATTAGAATGTAAGTTCCATGAGAACTAGGGCTTTGTCTTATTATAACTTACTGTTAGGTCTTATTCTAAGTACACTGCTTGACATGTGAGCACTGAGTGCTTACTGAATACATGGATAAACAAATGACTAAGGGATCATCTTCATCAACTTGTGAGTATGCAGTCACATCAAAATTGCTAGGAGATCTAAGCCATTGTGGGTCATGTTCAGTATGAAACAGGCTTAAATATGTGTTTATGTGTAGATGTAGTGAAGAAATGTACTTGGGATTAATGTGAGGGAAATATCTCACTAATGCACACCAGAGAAGAGAGTGCCATTGTCACCTTTTTCTAGGTCATATAAATCTGAATATATCTTTTATAATTAAATATATATATATAATGTGTTTTTAAGTATACATATACATATATTGATTCAGGCACTGTCTCCTGAACCACTAGCAGCTATCCAATTACTAGGTATGTCACTCTGGAGACATCTTTAAGTGAAGCAACTTTAAAAGTAATCTTACTAAAGATGAGTTCAAGGCACTATGTTAGTATAGAAACATATTCCTCAAAATCCACACATTTGGAGGACCCAGCACAGTAGCTCACACCTGTAATCCTAGCAGTCTGGAAGGCCGAGGCAGGTGGCTTACTTGAGCTCAGGAGTTCAAGACCAGACGGAGCAAAAGTGAGACCCTGTCTCTAAAAATAGCTAGGCATCTGTAGTCTCTGTTACTTGGGAGGCTGAAGCAAGAGGATCACCTGAGCCCAAGAGTTTGAGATTGTTGTGAACTAGGAAACTACAGCACTCTATCAAGGGTGACAAAGTGAGACACTATCTCAAAAACAAACAAACAAAAATTCATACATTTAGAATATTCTGGTAGAAGCTTAAGTAGGAAAGGTAGGCAATCTTAGGGACACATCTGTGTATTAATACGGTCATCTGAGAGAATCATGAAAGAAGAACTTTAGGCATTTCTTTGTATCATCCATCTGCAAGGTTGGAAAATTAAGTTCATGAACTCATCCCAGAAAAATTAATACACGCCTCATTGCTAAATGTCAGTATGGTCACCTTTGAGGTACTCCCCTTGGCCATTTAGTAACTATAATTCAGAAATGAGGTATGTGTCACTATTTCTAGGACGAGTTCACAAACTTAATTGTCAGACCTTGGTACAATGACAACTCTGATGCCTATCCCAGAAAAAGAGTTCCAAAATTGCGTTGAAGGGTGCACTAGACACGGGTGTCAGTGCATTGCTTCCCAAGGGGAATGCCTCAAGGGTGACTCTACTGATATGCAGCAATGACGTATGGAGTGGCACTTTTTCTAGGCTGAGTTTGCCAACTTGTCACACCTTATACCTATCCTTCTCAGTATTCTCAACTTTTCTACTAAGTAGAGGTTTCTATCATATTTATATGTCCATGTATCTCCACTGGATTCCAATTGAAACTACTTTATACATTTAATATCAAAATTGCTAAATGCTAAATCAGTCAGTAGTCTGCTGTTAGAAAAACTAAAGGAACAGTACTGGTACACTGATACACAGTCATAAATCATATGCCCGGTTACCATCTCAATGGAGCTAAACAGAAACTTGATGAGTCAGGAAATTCTTAATATATGTCTGCTTCACAGGTGAAAAAGCAGCGGCTCGGTTAGGAGGAACAAGTCAGCCATAAATAACTTCTTTATTTATAAGTGGTATCGTCAGATAAGACCATAAAGCTTATAAAACCATAAAGCTGTCTCTTGATATTTCACACTTCATGAAAGTGTGATAACAATTTAACATATAACTACTTCCTATGAATATTTACAATTTAATCTGAGAGTGAAGATTGGCAGTGCAGAACTCAAAGTTTCCTTAATAGTAAAACATGAAATATTTTGACAGCTTTTATTTATTTTTGTTAACTTTTTTTTTTATTAAATCATAGCTGCGTACATTAATGCAATTATGAGGTACCATGTGCTGGTTTTATATACAATTTGAAATACTTTCATCAAACTGGTTAACATAGCCTTTGTGGCATTTTCTTAGTTATTGTGTTAAGACATATATATTCTACACTTAGTGGATTTAACTTGTACCCTTGTAAAATGCACCGTAGTTGTGGTCCCACCAATTACCCTCCTTCTACCCATCCTTCCCCTCCCCTCCCCTCCCTCTCCTCTTTCCCCTTCTTCTTGGGCTATAGTTGGGTTGCAGCTTTCATATGAAAGTGTGGGTATTTGTAAATTGGTTTCATAGTACATTGAATACTTTTTCTTTCATTCTTGAGATACTTTGCTAAGAAGAATATGTTCCAACTCCATCCATGTAAACATGAAAGAGGTAAAGTCTCCATCTTTTTTTAAGGCTGCATAATATTTCATGGTGTACATATACCACATTTTTTTATATCTTTGTTTTTGTTTTTGTTTTTTTATTAAGTCATTTGTACATAGACCATAAATGCATTTATGCCATTATGGGATTCAATGTGTTGATTATTTGTACAAATTGGAGTGTTTACATCCTACTAATCAACACAGTCTTCACCTCATTCACCCAAATACAGGATTAAGATATTTGTGTTCTACAGCTGGTAGATCCAACTTGTACTTGCAATATGCTCCATAGGTGTGGTCCCCCTACCAACCCTCCCTCTATCAACCCATCCCCTCCCTTCCCCTCTCCCGCCCCTTCCCTCCTTCATCCTAGGCTATAGTTGTGTTTCATTTTTCACATGCAAGTGTGAGTGATGGTAAATTGGTTTCACAGTAGTACTGAGTATATTGGATATTTTTTTCCATTTCTGATATACTTTACTAAGAAGAATAATTTCCAGCTCCATCCATATAACACAAAAGAGGTAAAGCCTTTATTCTTTTTTAATGCTGCATAGTATTTGATGGTATACATATACATCCATTCATGAGTCGATGGGCACTTGGGCTTCTTCCATGATATAGCAATTATGAATCAGGCTGCAATAAACATTCTGGTGCAAATATCTTTGTTATAAAGTGATTTTTGTCATCTGGATATATACCTCATAGAGGAATTGAAGGATCAAATGGCAGGTCTATTTTTAGATTCCTAAGTGATCTCCAAACATCTTTTCAAAAGGAATGTATTAGTTTGCATTCCCACCAGCAGTGCAGAAGTGTTCCCTTTTCTCCACATCCACGCCAACATGTCTGGTTTGGGGATTTTGTGATGTGGGATAATCTTACTGGAGTTAGATCATATCTCAAAGTGGTTTTAGATTTGTATTTCTCTGATGATTAAAGATGATGAGCATTTTATCATGTATCTGTAGGCCAGGTGCCTGTCTTCTTCAGAGAAGTTTCTCTTCTAGTCCCTTGCCCACTCTGTGATGGGATCACTTGACAGAGACACAACCTGCAAATATCTTCTCCAATTCTGAGGACTGTCTGCTTGCTTTACGCACTGTGCTCTTGGCTGTGCAGAAGCTTTTTAGTTTGATCAGATCCCAGTAATTTATTTTTGGTATTGCTTCAATTGCCTGGGGAGTCCCTCATAAAGTATTCTCCCAAACTGATTTCTTCAAGTGTTTTCCCTGTGCTTTCTTCTAGTAGTTTTGTAGTTTCATGTCTTAAGTTTAAATCTTTAATCCAGTGAGGGTCTATTTTAGTTAATGGTGAAAGGTGTAGGTCCAGTTTCAGTCTTCTACAGGTCACCAGCCAGTTCACCCAGCACCATTTGTTCAATGAGAATCTTTTCCCCACTGAATGTTTTTAATTGGCTTACTGAAGATCATATAATGGTAAGTAACTGGGTTCACTCTTGGTCCTCTATTCTGTTCCATAGTTATACCTCTCTGTTTTTGTGCCAGTACCATGCTGTTTTTATCACTATCGATTTACAGTATAGTCTGAGGTCTGGTAGTGTAATTCCTCCTGATTTGTTTTGTTTCTGAGTAATGTCTTGGCCATTTGAGGTTTTTTCTGATTCCATATAAAATGAAGTATTATTTTTCGAGGTCTTTCAAGTATGACCCTGGAGCTTCAATAGGGATTGCATTAAGCATGGTATGTTTTTCCATTTGTTAACATTTTCAGCTGTTTCTTTTCTTAGAGTTTCATAGTTCTCTTTATAGAGATCTTTCACATCCTTTATTAGGTAAACTCCCAAATATTTCATCTACTTTGGTACTACTGTGAAGGGAATAGAGTCCTTGACTGTTTTTTCAGCTTGACTGTTGTTGGTATATATAAAGGCTACAGATTTAAGAGTGTTGATTTTGTAACCTGAGATGCTGCTATATTCCTTAATCACTTCTAAGAGTTTTGTAGTGGAATTCCAAGTGTTTTCCAGATATACAGTCATATCATCTGTGAAGAGTGAAAGTTTTATCTCCTCTGAGCTTATATGGATACCCTAATCGCCTTTTCTTGCCTGATTGCAATGGCTAAGACTTCCATTACAATGTTAAAAAGCAGTAGAAACAGTGGACAAACTTGCCTGGTTCCTGACAGATTTTATATCTTTTATTTCTGGAAAGAATTAGCTTTCCACTTGTGAAAGTGACATCGATTCAATCTCTGTTTTAATCTTATTTAATTATTTATAGATTACTTCTTGCTATACCAACAGCGAAATTAAAATGCTAATTTTTATAAAAAGATCTATTTTTTATATTAAAGTTTAATTCTGTCTGATTTTCAGTGTTTCTTTCCATTATAATCCTTTCCATTTCAGTGTATATTAGACATTTGAATAGGGTGAATAATTCTTTTTTTTTTTTTTAAGATGGTTTTTCTATTTTTGTTCTTTTTCATCTCTGCACTTTTTTTGTTATTGTTGTTGCAGTTTGGCTGGGGCTGGGTTTGTACCCACCACCCTTGGTATATGGGGCCGGTGCCCTACTCACTGAGCCACAGGTGTTGCCCCAGGGTGAACAATTCTTTCCAGACTGCAAGGTAGTAGAAACATACTAAAAAATATATTAAGAGATAAGCACGCTGCAGAGATAATGTAAACTGAGCTCAAGACCACAATCAAAAGAAAAGGAGAAATTCTCTGTGAATAGGAGGTTTTTAACACAAAAATAAAAATGAGCATACCTAAATCACACTTGATCCTGCTTCTTTTGCTTCTTTATTGCACCACAACATATTTACTATTTTTTTTCTTTTTGAGAAAGAATCTCACTATGTCACCCTAGGTAGAGTGCCATGGCATCACAGCTCACAGCAACCTCAAACTCTTGGGCTTAAGTGATTCTCTTGCCTCAGCCTCCTAAGTAGCTGGGATTACAGGCACTTGCCATAACACCTGGCTATTTTCTTGCTGCAATTGTCATTGTTGTTTAGTTGGCCTGGGCGGGGCTCAAACCTGCCAGCCTCAGTCGATGTGGCTGGCATGGTAACCGCTGTGCTACAGTGCCAAGCCTTTACTTTTATCCTTATATAAATGCTTCATAACAATTTGAGGACTTAGGTATGACATCTTTTACAATTAAAGAAAATTGTAATTATAACATACAAATGCATTTGGTATAAATAAAACCCTCATTTATCATTAAATCAGTCTTATTTCCAAATTCATTAGGAAATCTCTTTCCTTTTTTTTTGCTATTCTGTACCTTTTCATGCAAAAGCATTAATTTGGGCATTTTAACCAAATTTGGTGATAGATGATTACCCATTTCCTATAGCAAAAGACTAAACAGTGTGGTCATAGAACCCCCATAAAGATGATTAAACTAAAGTAATTAATACATCATCTGAAATATTTAGCTGAAGGGTTTTTTTGGAGGGGTTGGGGGACAGAGTGCCTTATTATCAGCCTGGCTCACAGCAACCTCAAACTCTTGGGCTCTAGTGATCCTTCTGCCTCAGCCTCTGACTAACTGGGACTACAGATATCCGCCATAATGCCCAGATTGTTTTTCTGGCTGTTCTCAATGTCTTGAGCTCAAACAATCCTCCTGCCTCAGCCACCCAGAATATTATGATTATAGGAATGAACCAGAACACCTGGCCTATAGTTTGAACAGTTTTGAAGTTTTGAATATAATAGTTCATCTCCCTCCCTTTGCAAAGTTACATGATATGTCATTAATATAATATTCAGTTTGTTAAGATTCTTAATCAATTAGAAGCCAGAGAGGTCACAGCTACATTGTTTTATTCTAATGAAACAGGTAAATTTTCTATTGCTAGTCTAAATTATTTTAGTAAATCATCAAGAACATGAGTTTTTTTTTTTTTCTTTTTTTTAATCCTCTGTCAAAAGAGGACTTTTGACAGAGGATTAACTGGGGTTAATGGAATCAAATTCAGTGGAGAATAGACTACATTTATCACCAAGTTAATTTCATAGTTTGATATGAATTCAAATCAAATACTACATATATAATTAAAATGTTTCATATTTGCAGGAAATTATTTAATTATGAATACAATGTAATAGAAATGTAGTAACTAAAGTAAACAGAAGTAAAACCATTGATCTCTATGTGCACACAGATACTGCAGGCTGGGAGACACTATATACTTGTGATTTTGAAACCAACATCGTTTTTTCTAAATTGTCTTCTTAAAATCAATTAGCTACAAATGCTAGTGTAAAACTTTTATCAATAGGATTTTTTTTCAAAGTATTTTTATCCATTTAGAGATAAAACTGTCTTACAATATTCTGCAATTTGAGTCATATACCTATTTTTTAAGTCTGGCAATATTCATGGATTTTTTTAGTAGCATGGAGCACAAAAATACATGAATAGAGGTACCACTTTTTCTCATAGAAGGAATTCTTTCACAAAGAAAACCCTATTTCTTTAATTGAAATGAACAAAAGCATTAAAATGTAAAGCAAGTACATACTTGATAGAAAATGAGGTTGTAAAATTTTCTTAAGGTCAACTAGATGGGAAGTATGAAATGTCACCAAAATAAGGGAGCAAATATAAAGACAAGAGGTCCAATAAAATATATGGCTAATTATTAAACTAATAATAATGCCTCTTAAGCATAAATACTATGATTCAGTAATTTGATCTATAGTATGTACTGTAGACACAGACATACACATCTGCCTATAAACTCGTGCATGGATGTTCATGTACATGTCTGCATGGTTACATATACATGGACTTTAAATTCTGTTTACAGTATTTTAACTAACAAGTTGACTGTATGCCATAGTTTTGAAAGATAAGGTCCATCCCTGAGCAAATAATTATTTAGAAATAAAATAATAGGAAAACCAGGACATTCAAAAAGCCCTTGTTGATGTTACTGTTGTTCTTGGTGAGTTTGTTTTTTTCTGGTAGATTTGCACTGCTCATAATTGTATGGTCAAAAGTGTTTCTTCTGATATGTTTATCTGAATATGCATAGTAAAATGTTTTAAGGTCTAGTTATAAAAGCTACGTTGTATCAGTTTAAATGTTTACTGAACATACCTAGATGCTTAATACTCTTCTGAGTCTGTCAACAAACAGCTCATTATTCCCGTCAATGCTTAGGCTGCCTAAGGGATGTGGCAGTCTAAAAGTTAAAAATGAAACTACTGTTCACAGAACACCAGGACAAAACTTGATCTCTTTTATACAGAACGTGAAAACAACAGAGCAAAGCAGGGCTTCTTTCATAAAGTCTTCCTTAATAATAAAAACAATTTCTACAAAATATTGTGCCGTTTTGTATTCAATCCATGTTAAATATATTGGTACAATTTATCTTCTCACTTATTAACATATGAATTCTGCAACGTAGCTATAATATTCCCCATTGTATGGAAATATTAATGGAGGCATAGATCGCTGGTCCAAGGCTACAATGATGACAAGTAATGAAGTTGATATCTGAGTAGCTCTAATACGCAGCCTCTTACACTGATCTTTTATTCTTTTCTAGTATCTCTAGTTGCAATTTTTGCTATATAGTGCCAAGAAATGAATAAAGACACAGACCCAAGAAGTAGGCGTATTTCCCCAAATGGTGTGTTACACCAGAAAAGAGACTTTCATCCAGTGGGATTTATTGAGATCCAGGAAATCAAGGCAATAGTTGAGAAGACATGGCCCCCCTTTCATGTGCTCACAAATGTAAATAGAAACATTTAGAATCCTCACATACCATCTTAGCAATAATATATCAAGAGTGACTATGGAAGCAGAGAGTGCCCAGTACCTCTCTAAGAATGATGAAATAAATCTTTGCAGAGAAGAACTTGTTGGGACTGAGCCTTTGATCCAAGTAACTATAAAAGTTATTCTAGAGAAGAAGGACAAGGTCATCAGAACCAGAGAGAACCCCATACATAGAACAAAGAAAGCACCATCTGGAATCTATGGTGAGTATGGAGGATTCGCACAAGATGATACCAGAAGATAAAAAGGGCTTGGCACGTTCTGTGAAATTATATTAAAATGTGTAACTGAGTTCCACAAAGTTATTCAAATACTAATTTCATTAATATATATGTGTGAGCATACACACACATATAGACTCACTGACCACAATTGCTGGTACACAACTATAGGTGAATAAATCAGAGCTGCCCAGTGAATACAAAAATATGCCTTAACTTGGAATAACTTGAACTTGACAAAAAATAAATCTGTCCTTGATCCCAGTTCTATAGCTGTGTGACTTTATGCAAAACATTTATTTCTCCCAGTCTCAGTTTCCTTTTCTATTGAAGACAAATAATAAAAATTACAGCAACAGCAGCCGTAACAATAATAATATTGGTCAGTTACAGTTTATTAGTAATTGCTTTATCCCCAGTAGTGTTTTAAGATACTTATTTCTATCCACCCATGTAATATTATCAACAAGTCAGATTGTATTTTTACCTTCGGTGTACAGAGCAAAAGACCGAGACCCAAAGAAGTCAAGTAAGGAGCGAGCTGAGCATGTATGATTTAAGTTGTCCCACTGCAGAACACAGACTAGGGCTATCATTTAGGTTGGAAAACCAGGTGTACTGGTGTCTTCCTCGCATGTCTGCAGCTGGTGGTGTCAGCTGCTTCTCCACATGGCTTCTTGGGTGCCAGTAGGATAGACTAGATCCTTCTGTGTCAGTCTTGGGGGGTGGCAATCCAAGACAGCACAAACAGATGCTATAGGGTCTTTGAAGGCCCAACTTCAAAAGTCAAGCACATCATTTTTGCTGCATTGTAGTGGTAACAAACAAGTCACAAGGCTAATTCAGACTGAAGTGATGTTAGAAGTGACTCCCCCTCTCCGTAGAGAATTGCCAGAATTACATATAAATGAGCATTTGGGATGTCAGAAACTGTGAAATCATCCTTGCAGACGCTACTGCAAAGCATCAGGTGAACATGACTGATGGCCACATTCACAGTCCTACATAAGAACAAGACTGAAATTCAGACAGATACCACAAAAGCCACACAATTGTAATGAAGCTGTAAATTTGGGGCTAGATTATGTATTTATTGCTAAGAATATACTGGAGAGAGAGGTGGTACTAACATGGATTGAAGATTCTCTGGTTTAGTTTTATTTAACCAGAAAATTAAATTGAATAAAGCATACCCTTTTTTCCACAAATATTGATTATTCAATATTCCTCTGTATGAGCCTGTTAGTTTTACCAGTCAGTAATAAAATTAGCTCTTTATCTTCACTATCCTGAAAATGTAGATTCTCATGAATTTTGAAACAACTGTTCATAGAGGAAAATTATGATACCTATAGAGTGGATTAAGTAAAAACATATGTCATACGTAGCAGCATGTAGCTTTTAGTATTCTGTGTGTTTATATTTAAGTTCCAGCAAAAGACTCCATTTTTATGTTAATGCCATCATGTTTTTCAATGGGTTCTTAGAAGGTCCATAGAACATTTAATGGATAACAATAGGCGGTAATGGAAACTCTATATAATCTGTGTCTATCTTACATATGTATTATCTCATTATCAAAAGATGTCAAGGTTAGATTCCGAAAGTCAATCTTTAAAAGTTAGTTTTCCTGAAAATCACTTAATAAAAATGTGAATCAGTAATATTCAAATTCAAGTGCCAGGTATACTTTATGCCTTGACTATGGTGTATGAGACTCCTGCATATTAAATCCCCACGTCTCCTTCTCAGATGCATTTTTCAGGAAGGTAGCAGAATGAACATGGATTCCCTGTCATGAATTCCCCTTTCACAGTATATTAGATTTAACAGTATGGCTTTTTTACATTAACTAAAATTGTATATTCAAGGACAGGACAGGCTTCTGGAACTGATGGTCACCAGCACAAGCTCAGCAATCATCACCCTTCACTTTTATCAGATATCGAGATTATAGTTTTTCTTTCACACAGACACAAACCAAGTCTCTTCTTGAAAAACTGACATCACACTCTGCAGGGTGGAACACGTGTGATATCACAGTTTGGGTGTCTCCAATGTATAAGAAGTAATGATTAAATACATGTAAAAAAAGGATCATCCTATTGGTCTAACTGAACATTAAAGATCTATCAATTTGCTGATCTTGTACATTTCTTTCTGTCGAACACAGTGGTTGGCTTCCTACTCACATTGTTTTGCTCAGAACTTGTACCATTAACCCATTGCTCTGACTGAACCTCAGGTTCCCAAATCAGTGTTCGATGTTATGTAACACCGACCTAACTTTCACTACAGCTTTTCCTACAAATGCCAACTGCTCCAGCCATGTGTGACTCTGTGGACATGGCCTTTCACATGCACATCAAGGTCTCTTTCCTCATCTTTTGATTATTGATTTAAATAGCCTAACAGTAATCATCCTTCATCCTTGACCGACATTTAACCTGAGTCCTGCTTACGTCAAAACTACTCATAGACATCTCTTGATATCTACTTCATTTTCCCAAGTTCTTTAGCTTATTTTTTCAATCCCATAGAACCTGATTTATTTGGGTTTTATTTCTTTTCCCAAGGCCCAAGTTTCTAAGTTTGTGTTTAGCACCCAACACTGTTTCCTTCTATGTATAGATTAACCTGTTTCTTGTATAGTTACTGAAAGAATTTCATGCCTGCTAGGTACCCTGTTGTACACCCAGATGCCTAATTAAAAAAAAAAAAAGTGTCAATGTTATTTGCATTAAACTGTGTATTTTTGCTTGTTAATTTATTCATCCAATTAAATAATTATTGAGATTCTATATAAATAACTGTCCTAATTAATAGTGGGAAGAGTGGGAGACAAACATGGAGGAAGGTTTTTTCATTGATCTTGGCATTAGAGGCACAAGAAAGTGATTTTTGAAAAATTATTTTCAAACCTTTTTTTAACTTTACACATCTAATCTACTAAACCCAATGTGGGTGAGAGAAGATTAATTGCAGTGTTTATTCATCTCTAATGTGCCGATACTATTGATTATTGTAATGTGATACCAGAAAACAATGGGTCAAAGACTTTTAGCCAATGGAAAATCCTCTTTTACAAGCCATAAAAAGAAATGTACAGGTGCTCTTCTATCAAACAAGCACCAAAGATAGAAGGAGTCTTCTTAGAAGGAGTGAAAAAGGCAAAAATACAGGTGGTGCCCATGTAGCTCAGTGGTCAGGGCATCAGCCACATACATAGTGGCTGGTGGATTCAAACCTGGCCTAGGCCAGCTTAAACAACGACAATTACAACAAAAATAATAGCTGGGCCTGGTGGCGGGAGTTTGTAGTCTCAGTTACTTGGGAGGCGGAGAGGCAAGAGAATTGCTTAAACCCTGGAGTTTGAGATTGCTCTGAGCTGTGACACCAAGGTACTCTACCCAGGACAACATCTTGAGCCTGTCTCAAAAAAAAAAAAAAAAAAAAGACAAAAACACAAGGCATCACTATTCACGTGTTTTCTTCTGTGTTTTCTCCCTTCTCACTGTGAAAGAGGAAATCCTTCTTAACATATTCTATGAAACCAGTATCACCCTGATATCAAAGCCAGGAAAGGATGCAACAGCAGAAGAAAAATACAGACCAATATCCCTGATGAACATAGATGCAAAAATCATCAAGAAAATACTAGCAAACGAGACCCAACAGCATATTAAATGAATAATTCACCACAATCAAGTTGGTTTCTTCCCAGGGTGATTATAACATAAACATACTATATTGATGTTCTTTCTAGATTAATAACATATCAATGAGTGAACTTATGTGAAATAGTTACTGAAGATCTACAATGTGTCAGAAGTTGTGCTCAGGTTTTAATATGCAAATATTGCTTACAAAAAGGGTGTTTTTATGTGAGATAATGTGGCACTTTTACAATAATCTAGTTGTAATGTACATTCTGAAACCAGAAATATGCATAACCATGTGGCTGGAATAAAATAATAATAAATTATTAGGTACTATGTTAACTGGTCTAAATGCCTTAGAAACATGCAGAATACTTTGCTAATCAAAGCAAATCTACAGGATGAATTGGAAAGAAATTTTGCCGCTTGGTGTCCCCCATATTAATATGTTTTCATTTAGCCTCATTCATGTAAAAGAGATTGGATATGATTGGTTGAAGTTAAGATTGCAGCCTTGGCCTTCACCAGCCAGCCAACCACTTGGAATCATGGTTTTGAAAATATTGGGAAGAAAAGAATGACTGTGTATGATCCAGCTATTGTAGTTATCAACTGTTGTGTAATAAGTCATTCAGGTTCAGCAGCTTAAAACAATAAACATCTATTATCTCATTCAATTTTAGAAGATCAGGAATGTATAAATAGCTTATGTGAGTGGTTCTGGCGAAGAGTCTTTGGTGAAAGTTATGGTCAAGGTGTTAGGATGATCTGTAGTCATCTTGGTCCATCAGCTCATTCACATAGTTGATAGCTGACCTCAGTTCCCTGTTGGCTATCTGGCTAAACCTCAGAGTCTCTCCATTGACTTCCAGAGTCTCCTCACACTATGGCAGCTGGCTTGCCCAGAGTGCGTGATCAAAGAGAGTACGAGTGAAAATCCCTGTGTGTGTTCTGATCTAATCTCACGGGCACAGCATCAGTTCTACCTTATTCTCAGTAGAATCCCTGTGCACACTCAAAGGGATGGAAATTAAGGTCCACTTTCTTGGAGGAGGAAGTATCAAAAATATGTGAGAAAATATTATCAAACTACTACATATGTTCTACTTTTTAATCTAGATAGTTGATATTGGAAAAGTATTCAGAACTGTCGTTTGTGTGTTGTTATTCATTTTAACTGAGAAATTATGCATGACCAACATCACCCCACCAAACTGACTTGGGGATTAATGTAGGTAACGTTAATGTGTAATGTTCCATAGAAATAAATGTATCTTCTTAGGATCTATACTTGTACTACTGGTATTATACTCCAGGCAAGAGCATTATCCTATAAAATACAGTATAGAGATAACTAAAATATTCATGTTGACCTGTAGTCCAAAAAGTAACCAGTATTATTACACAGGGATGAGCAGTACTGTCTACAAATGATAGCTCTGTGTGCATATTTTCCAAGTAAAGCAACACCAGTTCTTATAAATGTTACCACTTTCACATCTCTACATCTGCCCATCTCCACTGCCAGAACACCAGGCCATTTTATCGTCTCTTGCCTGGATTTCTGAAATAGTCCTTAACTAGTTTTCCAGTTAATAACTCCTGCCTTTCTCAGTACATTTACCACATGGTAGCCATTATGGATTTATTTAATTTAAAATTTCCTTGTATCGTAATATAGATGTTTATGTTATATAGACAAATAGGCTGATTCTCACCAGCTTTTGGGTATTAGTTTTTATATCTGTACATATTTTTCCCTTTCTCCCAACTTTCAGCACTCCTTTTCTATGTGGCTTGAAATGATAGTGACACTTTGGAAACTTCTCGAAAAGTACCAGCAATATTAACGTCTCTTCTTCCTCAATCTCCAAATCTGCAAATTGCTACATGTCCATCTCAAGAACTAAGCTAGAACCTTTGAACCCTCTTTTCTTCCTCCTCTGTGTGAAATTCATCAACCAAACTTGTTGATTCTGCCTTGAGAATATATTTCAAATCTACTTATTTTCACTTTTTTAAATTTTATATCACTGCCCTATACATTTTTCACTTAGTTATTGAGGTAGTGTCTTAACTATCTTTCTACTTTCCTTTTGGTTCTCTCTAACCTTCCCTTTATTAAAGGAACAGTAATAGTTTGATACAAAAAATATTTCCTTCTTAAAAGCTTAAAATAAGTTTTAGAATTTTTAACACATTCTCCAGGACCCAAACAGTAAAGACCCAGCCTGTATCTCCACATGCACCTGCTGTCTGCCTTTCCCACTCCTGTACCATTTGTGCATATTGATCTCCTGTCTCTGAGTAGGCACCACCTCCTCAAAGAAACTTTAAATTGTAAAGTCCCCTGTTGTAATCTCTTTTTAAAATCTCCCCTTTTACTTTACTGCAGATGTAATTTAAGAGGGAGATTTTATTACATGGCGTTTATTTCTTCTTATTTGCATATCAGCCCCTTGAAGGCAGGGATGACATCTAGTGGTTCATTGCAATTCTTCAGCAATTAGTCTAGTGCCTGGATGATAAGAAAAAATTGTTGCATGAGTAAAGGATGGGAGGCTTTTAACTACCCCCATTAATTAGTCAGGATGTCAGTCACAGGAGAAGGAAGGGAGGAAGGGAGGGAGGGAGGAAGGGAGGGAGGGAGGAAGGAAGGAAGGAAGGAAGGAAGGAAGGAAGGATTGATTAGTATAAGGGTACTAATCAGTTTCTCTCAACTCCGTGGTTCAGACACGGGTGAGTTTGAACAGCCAAGTTGAAGGAGAGTACATGGAGCAAGAAGGAAGAGAAAGTGCAGAGATGCAGTTTCCCTGTTTAATATTTTAAGCTGAAATAGCTCCAGACATGCAATTTAGGAAGTGACTGCCAAATAACTGGCATTGTACCAATTCATAATTTTAGACTATGCCCATCTGCTGATAATCTTCACTGCCTTGATGTTAAAAAATTTGCAGATTTGAAAGCTGGTCTTAGGATGTGTATCCATATTTGTAATAGCTCTCTCTTGATGATCTCTCAATACTCGGGACCTATAAGTTAATATAGAATAAAAGCTTTGAGCTTTCACTAGTGTAGTCTGGCTTACAGGAGGCTAAAGTGCTGCTTTTGTTGGATGATTACAATTGACTGAAACTAAAAGGGAATAAATGTAACTGGGATTTTTATTTATAATATCTCATAATACTAATGAGTAAGGAAAACAAAGGGCAACATAAAATAAATATATGCCTAGAGAATGAAAGAAGACATCTGAGCTATTTTAAAGTATGATATTTTAATTTGTAAAATTTATCAATTCAAATTAATATCCATCATTGCAAAATGTACCATTAGCTCAACAAGTTTTGATTATTTTCTTCTATGTGCAGGAATCATTACTGAATTTAGAGATAAAGAAAACATAATACCATCAGGCCCACGATAAGCCTTGTATTGAAGACAAACACACACACACACACATACAAGTAAATAAGCCAGGAGAAAAATGACTAATTATTCTGGGCAAAGTCTGAGACGATACACTTCTGTTTAATTATTAAGTATTAATATGATTATACAAAGTAAAGATGAGAAAAAACTATTTCAAGAAAAAAAAGTATATTAAAAAACCTGACATTTTTGTGTGTTCATGTGCTTCTGGAGATTGGAAAATTTCCTGATATGACTAATTTTTATGGCTCTAAAAGTAATGAAGAAAAATGACAAGCCTTCCCTGATATCCCCAGGTGGTCAGATATTTTCTCCTCTATAACTCCATGAAAATTGTATATGGATTTTCATTGCATTTATCATAGCACATGAAAAAACATTTGCTTGTATTTGTCTCTCCATTAAGTTTACCTTGTAGATCTTTGCTATTACTAAACTATCCGATGCAAGCATTTGAAGCCTATTTCTTGAATCAAAGAGTCTGAGAAACTTAAGTTGGAAACAGATTCGGAATATTATCTCTTCTATACCTATTAAAAACTTTTACAGTTGTATTTCTTTTGCTTTAAAAATTAAGATAAGTCTCATAATAATTGAAATTTCTAATATTTGCCTGAATTCATAAATATCTGGCAATCCTGAATCTTTAATTTACATGGCAACTTTCAACTGAAGTTAACTAGCAGCTACTACCATTCTCAGGAACTTCTCTGCACCTGGCCACAATCCCCACCCACCCCTCTTGTATTACACCTTTATATTATCTGCTTGGCTGCTGTCAACCTTACTTTTTTAACTCTGCTTTGGAACAGTGAACTAACAGTACATAACACATTATTAGGCGTGTATTTTAGAAATATATTTTGGCAGCCTATGTGAACTTTTTAAGCATAGAAGTAGGTCAGGGTATAGATCATTATGTGCTTAGCAGTATCTGAAAATAGCTTTATGTGCTTATTAAAATAAATGTATGTCTATTATTATCCTATAATGTTTTTAAAGGCATAAAATTATTTTATCAATATTATAAAAATAAATACATTTGGTCCCCAACTGAAAGGTGAGCTTCTTGTATTGTTTCAGTATAGTTTGAAAATAATCAACACAATATTCCATTTGCCCATGAGAAATAGACTTAATTATACAACAGAGAAGTCTGATTTGCTAACACATCTTCACAACTCATGAGGTGATAAAAATTATTCTCCAGCAAATAGGAGAGATGGAATATACCAACATGTATTTACAAAGCAAATGACTATTTATGATGCAGTGCAGACGATCCCAGAACATGCAATGTACATTACATTTTGCCTGCATCACGGATTCAGAATATTTTTGGCAGATTGTCTTTATATATCACTCTCTGAATACAGAACTCGCACAGTACAAGACAAGTAAGAAAAATGATTGTTTACCACTCCCTTTTTCCAGAGGTATTTTTATCATGTCTTAGCAGCAGATATTTATACATCTAATCCTTCTTTCAAGATGTTAGATAGAGCTTTGCAAACAAGTGTGTGTGTGTGTGTGTGTGTTTTCTTTCCTTAACAACCACCTCTGTTTGAAATGAGGGGAAGCGTGTTTGCAGTACCCAAATTAAATATTCAGCTTCATCAAGTACTATAATCTGTGGTACAGAATGGGTAGGTGGGAAAACGCTGAAATCTCAGCTTTTTCCTATTATCATGTTATGGAAGATGTTGACAAACATTTGCAAGAAGTGAGAAATAGTAAAGGCTGGTTAGGAACTGGTAGCTGCAGAAAGAGAAAACTGTCAGCTTCTCTCTCCTGACATTTGTGCTTCTACACAGAGGAAGGTTTTACAGCCCTTCTAATTTTTTATTAACAGTACCAGCATAATGCAAGTGGAAAGACTTAAAAGAACATACCTGCTTTTTTAAAAAAAATATATGGGAAAACCAGCATATTTTGCATTCCTGCTGAATAAAATGACAGGATTGGCTCCAGGTTTCTGCTCCCACTAAGAGCCTTCAGGTTCGTCTGTGACAGGACTCTCTCCATAGAGGTTATTTTTACCTGGCATGGCTGTGCTGTTACTGATGCTGCTGCTCTTGATGGCAGAAATAACTTCTCCTGTGGGTGTCTCAGGCAGAATGAAAGCCGGGTCAAGGTGGAGAGGTGAAAAGAATCGTGAGTAAACAGGAATTTTTGCTCTTGGTGCATTTCTTTTCTTTCTTCTTTACATTTAGGAATGCATCAGGTCTGGGTAGCTTTGCAGTTCATAGCATTGCCAAGGGGGTTTTAGTACTTAAAAATAATTTTGCACATTAAATATGCATGGAGAATAAATGGGCTCCACCTTCTGTAAGCTCCACACATCTGCAATATTGTTCTGGAATTCATTGCAAGAGTTTTGCTTGGGATTTCTGGTTAACTCTTACTATTCCTGGGGATTGGTAAAGTCTTTGTACAGATAGATCCGAGGGCATGTGTGTAATTTAACATTACCTCTTCTGTATAAAGTTCAGACCTATTCCTTATCTTTGTTGTTATTGAAATTACAGCTATTTACTACAATTCCTTACATCTAAGCAGTCTCTTCTGAAAGTAACATGAAAAGAAAATTAGAAGTAGAAAATCTTTTAGGAACTCTGATGTGGATAACTTAAGGGATGCTTTACAATTAGGATTGAGAAATAGATCACTCTAGAGTCTTTTACTTATTCACTCTCTCTGGAATTGGGAGACCTCCACAATTCCATCATGAGATGTGTTTGTGTGTTTATGAAATCCACTATCTGAACAACTACTTCAGCTTTTAAGACTGAATGTTTCTGGTGTTATAGGAGAGGAAAATGGATTTTACATTTGTCTGCCTCTGAACTAATTGCCAAGAATAGCCAATGTCTTTTCTACACTTTATCATCCCATAGAACACCACAGGTGGAAGGGTGTGTGTGTTTGAGTAAAGCTTAGAAGTAGATATATTCCTTTCCTCTACATTTAAAAGTAGGCCTTTAGAAGTCCTGTATCTATCTATATCTAACTTCAAAAAGGCGACATAGAAATGGACTCAGGAATCAGGTTGGAAAAAGAAAATGCTCCCCTGAAAATGTTGAGTGTTCAGAAAGGCATGCCAAGGAACGTATTTTACTGGAACATTCTCCAGAAGCTTCTAAGTAACCTTGAAGCTAATTGCTGAGCTTATGACTTTTGTTTTAATCATGCTTTGGCCCATGTAATGTTCGGTCTAACTGACTTGAGTGGAAGTTGGAAAGCTCTTATAGAGAGATCACTGAGGACGGCAAGCAATCCAAGCTGGAACAGCTAGAGATTTAACTCGCTCTGGCTTCCGACAGAATTTCTCAGCACTCAGCTATTATTGGTCTTTTAGCTCCTTTTCTCCACTCCCCCACCTTTTTTTTCCTTTTGCCTTTATTCTCTATCTCTTTTTTCCCCTCCTCCTTATGATTCAGGAGAGGCATGCCCAGAGCTCTGATATTTATACCATCAAGACATAATAATGATTGATCTTTTTTGAGCATTTCTTCTTTGGAAATACAGCTTGCCTCAGTGTTCTTACCATAAAATCTAAATCTTGTATCCTCAGTAGAGAATAAGGAATAATTCCTTACTCTCCAATGTCCAAGATTTATATCTACTGGGTACCAGAAAATGTATAGACATTTTAAGGAATAAATTAAAATTGCAATACTCAAGTCACATTTGACTTATGCAGTTATAAGAGGTGCTCAATGTGACTTGTCCTCACCTTTTGTCATTGGTATATATTGAATATTAGAATGTCAGTAAAGTTCCTTTTCCTTTCTTAAAATATGTATACATTTTTTGGCACCCTCTGTATATTCTCTACACCTTGGATTTGAATCTAACCACTCTAGTTCATAACATTTGTTTGAATTTTTCATCTTTAGCCTTATAGTTTATTATATTTTCATGCTTATTATATGAAAACACATCTATAATAATCTCATGATTTTGAGGAGAGAGGTGACCACTTCCATTAAAAATGAAACTGATAGCTGGGCGTGGTGGCTCACGCCTGTAATCCCAGCACTGTGGAAGGCTGAGGAGGGAGAATTGCTTGAGAGGAATTCAAGACTTGCCTGAGCGAGAGTGAGACCCCGACTCCTAAAAAAAATGGAAAAACCCAGCTGGGAGCTGCGGCAGGTGCCTTCTGGAGGCTGAGGCAGCAGGATGCCCACAGCCCCAGTCTGAGGTTACAGTGAGCTATGATGCTATCGCACTCTGCTCAGGGCGTAGGGTGGGGCTCTTGTCTCAAAAAAAAAAAAAAAAAAAAAAAGGAAATAAATGAAAGTAATTAAAAAATAAGTAAGGAAGTAAAAAAAAATGAAACTGATATGAAAAAATTCAATGACTTGCACAGGGAGATAGTTTAACCCAGTGTTTATACACATAGCTCTATCACTAAAGTTTTTGGATTCTAGTTCAGCGTTCATTCCATTGCCCAAAGATTCCTCAGAGGACAATCCTGCTTTAGGAAACCCATCCCTCAGTTCTCAGTCAGCTCGGGATCCATATTTATTTAAAAAGACCCCCCCAAAGAATCAGTTTCAAGATACTCTAGACGTTACTCTTCCAGCTAGTCACTCCTCAATTCTTCCGTCTCGTTCGATGTAAATATTTGTGTAGAGGACCAAAAACGACCTATAAATTGTAAATCTGAGAATTTCCAACTTAAACAAATATATTTTAAATAAATAATTTGGGGGAAAGATTTAGAGCTGAGGATTGCATGTGAAAAATGGATGGGAGGATTGTGATAAATTGTCTTTCTTAATGTAGGAACACAACCTTATACCTGCCTTTTTAAAATATCTTGACTTCCTTAGAGGTGACTGAATGGCATACATGGTCTACATGTATAGCTGGATTGCTGGGGAGATCCAATGCCAAAGGAAAACAGAACAGGGAACAATGCAAAACCTGAAACTTGGGTCTTTCAATTTTCCCTTTTCAATTAAATTTCTGGGAAAGACAAATTTGCATCATAGAAGCATATCCTTGCAATAAAGAGTTTGAGTGAGAACAACTGAGGCACTTTATTGAGAATTTCTCAACTAAGAGACTTCCTCTTGGGGCACAGATTAATTGATTCTCAACAATGAGCAAGTTGCGATGGAAAATTTACATTCAGCTTAAGAGATTTTCTTTGGGGGAATTTGTGAAATATATTTAGAGCAATATTCAATTTTGTAATGAATTGAAAGTTATATAGTGCATTTAAATGGCAGCGATAAAAGTCAAGGTAAGAAGTCTCAATCAGGATCTCTAATTTTCAGATAAAAACAAGTTAGAGTATTTGGTGTGGATGTGAAAGTCTAAGGAAATTTATATTCTTTATTGCCTATGTCAGAAACTTTGTCAGCCTTTCTGAGGTCAGACTCTATTCATGGGCTTCTAAAAAGATAAAAATGAATTATTTTTATGTTCTTGAGACACCTTAATGTCCTCAAACATTTCCTTTCCGTACCCTTGTTCAATAACCACAAGTTAAAATTTATTTTTGTGTTTATGCAACTTTTTTTTCTATTTATAATTTTGCCTGTTCCTGAAGGAGTAGACATTTTAGGTCATTTTCAGCATAAAATAGAATGCCTGATCCATCTTAATAGCTCAACTTATTTACATGCTTGAATTAATGGATTCTTCCAAAATATCAATCAAATATGAAAATGTGAATTAGAATATCATTCAAGTTAATTATTTTGGAGGTCTTACTCGTTGACAAAGATAACCATCAAAATATTAGTTATGGAAAAAGAAGAAAGTATATAAATCTGAAATACAGAAAGAAAAAGAAATATACTAGAATGTATAAAGCACAATCATTTTCAAACATTAAAAGCAAAGATTAAAAATAATGGCAGAGAAAGATGCTTAGAATGTAACATCTGGCGAGAAAAGACAGGCTGTACAGATTTATATGCATTACCATGTTAAAAACTCAGATTAAAAACAACTGCACACATCGTCACTCTTGATTTTCTGATCCTATTTTTTTAATAGCAGTTATTGGTATCTTTTTATCATGTATTTGCTTATATATTTATTTCTCTCCCAACAGAATTTAAGCTCCAAGAAGGCAAGACATATTTCTCTCTTCTTATTGCTTCTTTCTAGTAAAGTTTCCGAAGAATACCTTTACTCAATTAATATTCATTTATTAAATAATATGTGAAGGTAAATTTGAATTAAATTTGGGGCGGTGCCTGTGGCTCAAAAGAATAGGGCACCAGCCCCATATGCCAGAGGTGGTGAGTTCAAACCCAGCCCTGGCCAAAAACTGCAAAAAAAAAAAAAAAATGTGTACCAAATGTAGTCATTCAGTACGGAGATTATACATAATCTCTACTTATTTTTAAAATACTTTTGGAGGCTTTCCCCATTTTTTTTTATTAAATCATAGCTGTGTACATTAATGTAATCATGGGGTATAATGTGCGAGTTTTACACACAATTTGAAATGCTTTCATCAAACCATGGTCAACATAGCCTTCACGGCATTTTCTTAGTTATTGTGTTAAGACATTTCTATTCTACACCTAGTAAATTTCACATGTACCCTTGTAAGATGCACCGTAGATGTGGTCCCACCAATTACCCTCCCTCCACCCATCCTCCCCCTCCCTCATTTTTTCAAATAATCACTATTGTATAAAAAGAAAGACATATCATCTAATGAAAAAATGGACCATCAACATAGCATGTACAGAGATGTAAAATTTAGATTCTTTTTTTTAAGGAAAAAATAAGTGTCTAGTTAACAGAACTCTCCGAACAATATGACAAGGAAAAAATAGAGGAGAACATGGTTGCCAGAAATGTAATAATGTTAATATAGCTCAAATTATGTTATTTCATGTTGGTTTATAATTTTTTAAATAGATAATATTTTAACAGTAACAAAAATACGGTACTATATACCTACTTATCTTATTACTTTTCAAAATACTTATGAACCAGGGATTAGTAATACTTTTGCCTTTTCTAAACAAACATACAGAAAGTAAGAAAACAGCCCCAGTAAAAGAATCTACTCAGAAAAGGGCTCAGACCTACTAAAACAACATCTGTTGAATAATAGTCTAAGCAGGGAAGGACACAGAGAGAAAATTACTGTCTGAATGAAATGAATTATTTAATAATGACTTAGAAAGAATTTCACTGAAGAGGTAGTATTTTTCAGGTTCATACAAGAGGAACTCAATACAATATGCCATCAGTTTCATTCTTCTCCCAATGTTTATATAGGCATAATTATATTGTGTTACATATACTATTATATTATAGGACAATGAAAACTCTATCTTTTTCACAAGATAAGGCCATAGGCCTGTGAGTTTAAGTACATAACCCATTTATTTGCTACCTATGAATGACTGCACGAGCAGTATAAATATCTACAGAGTGTTTTCTATTCTGTAATAGAAAGGTTTTTAAGAAATGTGTTGGTAATTTCATGTTTTTACCTCCCTATAATTTGAAAACTATATTAAAAGGAAAAAACATTATGTATATAGAAAAGGCAAATCATATTATTAAAGCTTTAATAAGGAAATTTCCAGGACCTTTATATAAATGCTCCAACTAAGAACTTCATTCTTGGCTCAGCACTGATAGCACAGTGGTTTGGGCACCAGCCACATATACCGAAGTTCGCAGGTTCGAACCCAGCCTGGGCCTGCTAACCAACAATGACAACTGCAACAAAAATATAGCCAGGTTTTCTGGCAGGTACCTATAGTCCCAGCTGCTTGGGAGGTTCAGGTAAGAGAATCACTTATACCCAAGAGTTTGAGGTTGCTGTGGAGCTGTGATGCCACGGCACTCTACCAAAAGCAACAGCTTGAGACTCTGTCTCAAAAAAAAAAAAAAAAAAAAGAAAGTTCATTCTTACCCTTAAACTTATAAACATAAATATATATATATATATGTATGTATGAACAATTTTCAGTAGCTGATACATATTATGTTTAAACTGTCCCATTCAGTAAAGCAACTTTCTGCCCCAAACACACACACACACACACATTGCATCAGTTTTTAAAAGATTCTATATCGGGGGGAAACATTTTGCATAAATATATCACAATACATTTTTTGACATTTCATTTTTATATCACATCTCAACATTTTCCAATAAGCCTTCTATGATTGTCTTTAATCATCTGTTCCTTTTCTTCTGTTACTGGCCACAGGTCAAACGTTCTCTACGGAAACTTTTGAAATATTAGAATTATTCCAAAAGAATCTTTCTCAAATGCCCTAAAATCAACTGAAATGCATTTTTAAAATATTTTTTAAGAAACTTAGCTACCATTGCTATTTATTCAATTTTGTGTTCCCTTCCCACTTTTTTTTCTCTTAATTTTTGTATTAAATCATAACTGTGTACATTAATGCATTTATGGGGTACAATGTGCTGATTTTATATACAATTTAGAATGCTTACAAACTGGTTAACATAGCCTTCACCTCACTTACCTAATTGTTGTGTTAAGACATTTATACTCTACTCTTAATAGATATGACACGTACCCATGCAATATGCAATAAGAGGTCCCAAAAGTACATTTGATACTTTTTCTTCCATTCTTGAGATACTTTACTAAGAAGAATATGTTCCAGTTCCATCCATGTAAACATAATAGAGGTAAAGTCTCCATCTTTTTTTAAGGCTGCATGATGTTCCATGGTGTACATGTACCACAATTTATTAATTCATTCATGGGTAGATGGGCACTTGGGCTTCTTCCATGACTTGGCAATTATGAATCAAGCTACAGTAAACATTCTGGTGCAAATATCTTTGTTGTAAAATGATTTTTGGTCTTCTGGATATATACCTAGTAGAGGAATTGCAGGATCTAATGACATGTCTACTTTTAGTTTCCTAAGTGTTCTCCAAGCTTCTTTCCAAAAAGAACGTAGTAGCTTGCCTTCCACTTTATTAATAATACCATACAGTCAAACAATTCCCCGAAGAGCTTCTTCTTCTTTCAGAGTACTAGTTTTGAGTAGGCTTATATCCTTCCCATCTTGGATTTAATTGTCCTTTTCCCCTCACATGAGCATGTAATTATTCATCTACTGGTTTCATGTTAGTGTTGAAAACTTTGGATGCTTGCTTTTCCATTCTTGAGATACTCAGGTAGATGGCAGAGAATGGGAGGGAGGGGGGCCGGTTAATAAGCTCTTACCTGATGAGTACAATGTTGTTATATGGCATGAACTATAACTTGGACTTTTCCTAGCAAAGGCAAACCATGTAACCTAATTATATATACCCTTATATTAATCTGAAAAAACATATAAGACTACATTTATAACATTTTTAATTGAAAATCAATAGGTTTCAGTTTTTATTCTTTGTCTCTCATTCTCTTTTTCAACTAATTCCACTTTATGAATCTTTGAGAAATAACTTATAAAGAAATAGTATGTCCAATAAATTAAATAACATATAGATTTATCCATAATATGAAGTTACAAAAGAAATAGTCATTACTGTTTTTGGTTCTATTTTTATCCAGTGAGAAAATATTCTTGTAATGTTGGTTAGGTAATGAGGTCATACCAAAAATCAATGGATTTATAGTGAACCAAAATATGAAGTAGGGGGTTACCTGCAGACTAGTATCCAAGATATGCTGAAACACAGCCTGAGTCCTCTGATACAATACAGACAACCAGGAAACAGGAGAAGTAGACAGGGTTTGCATGGAGCAGCCACAGGGATGCTGTCAGAGAAACCATCATGTACTTCCTTGGAGACAAAAAGGCAGAACTGGATGTCAAAACACAACTGTCATTACCCCCTCTCTTTCTTTCTACAGCATCTGACTACTGGAGACATTAGCTTATATTATTATATTTTAAAAATATACAATATGTCATAGTGAAACCCTGGAAAACATACCACATTTCTCATGTGGAGAATAATACAGTATTATTGCATGTTCAAAATAATTTGTAGTGTGATATTTTGGGAAGTAATAATCCTTACAATATTCTTTATAAATCATCTAGATGAAATAAAAGACCATAGCTTCAGGGGGACAATGAGTTTAACTGAAAGTGATGAAAAACAGCTAGAATGTTTAAACTATGATTTCCTAGTATAAGAAATACCCAGGAAGATATTTTAATAAGTCATAACTAGAAAAAACTGAAATAAAATGAATTGGATTACACTCATTGAAGATGTTACTCCATTTCGATAAGATACTTTCAAGCCCGAACTATTTAATGTTATTTAAAAATAATATATTGCATAAATATTTTTAAATATCAATTATTTAATTGTAATCTAGTTTTTGTAGTGGTCATGGTAAGTATACATTTTATAGACAAGTATTATTACAGCAGCGATGAGCTTTGCACTAAAGCAGCACAGGCCTATCCCTTTGGGTCTCTTCCCATTCAGTCAACACGTGATTGCTCAGAAAACCAAGTTTCACTGAGGGCAGAATATGAACTTCCATCAGTGGCTGACACCATATTATTTTATCTACTCCCAGTGAATAAATACAACGATGTTTTATGTCATTTCTCCAGATTTCTATGCCTGGTGTCTGAATAAAAACACCAGATGACGGATGAGAGATTTACAGTTAGTCAAGTTTCTGAGACTGAGATTTCAAAGTGAGGGTTGCCTACTTTGCATTGCATATTTCAGTGGCTTCTCATAGACAATTATAGCGATCTAGTTGTGTTAATATACACAACCATATGGAGAAGGACATGAGTTATAGAGGATGATTGTAACCATAACTGCCACAAAGGTCAATAACGTAAGGCTACAGCAGATGAGGGACAAGTAAATTCTTTGGTCATACACATTCCAGTGTAACTTTACTGCCTTCCAGTTCCCTCTAGCTTCAAATTTGGGAACCAGGAGAAAGTGCTCAGCTGTTCCATAGCTGCTTAAGAAAACAGCTGAACTCAGCTGTCAAGCACATGAATAGTAAAGCAATTTTAAGGTAATCCATTTCGAACCATTCCATACTGAAAGATCAAAACTTTCCAGAAGTCTGATTTCAAAAGCATGAACAACAACAACTTTGGTTCCATTTAGATAAAAGTGATAGAAATTAGATGTGTACAGATACTATGAAAAGGTGAGTAATCAGATGGGATGAACGATATTGAGGTCTCTAACTTCAACGTTAGCACAGCCAGCAGTCATCCCAGCTCCTGCCCCAGAAAAATGATCCTAAGCTATTTCACTAGGATGGTTTTCACTATCTCTTCTATGACAATTTCAAATATAACATTTTGGTCCTAACAAATGTATTCATAAATTTGAAGAAAATTTTTTAAAAATGCATCTGTTTCGTTTTGTTTTTTTCAAGGTACAGATATGCTCCAAAAATTTTGGTGTTGTAGTTTATTTCTAATCAGGTGGCTACTATTTTCCCATTGACTTTCATTTAAAAACTGAAGGTTGAAACTCCTAAAACTTTATCCCCAAGAGAAAAGTACAACCATATCAAAGATATGGTATTTTTTTTATTTATTTTTATATTTTGCAGTTTTGGCTGGGGCCAGGTTTGAACCCACCACCCCCAGTATATGGGGCTCCCTACGCCTTGAGCCACAGGCACTGCCCTCTATTATCTTTTTAAAAAGAAAAAATTTTACTGTTCTCTGGTCATCCTTAGAAACTACTTATTATCTGCAATTTGAAATTGTTCCTAGATTACAGAAGTGTTAAAAATTTTTATGTGCTCGAGCTCAGTTAGTTTTGGATATCGTAATGAAGTATAACAGTGTGCCTGAGGAAATGTGGTAATGAATATACATCACTGTTATAACGTGTCCAAAATCCTTGCCAGAGTACCCACATTTCCCCTCGCAATCTGCTTAGCACTCTCCCTATTGAAACTTTAACACTATGTATCATTTTGCTATTATTTAATTAATATGAAAATTGCTGAGCATATTCATCTGTCATGTAGTCTTGGTTCATCTCTCATTTTTGTCATAAAGAAAAGAATCCATAATATTGTTAGCATTAAAATCTCTATTCTGATTACAACAGTTTTCTTATCAGAGGGACATAGAAACAAAAAGGAGTGGGGGGACCTTTTGTGACTGAATACTAGAGAAGTGGATTGCGAGAGAGTGATAATTTGAAGACATTTGGGTCTGACCTGCAGCACTTACTGGAGCTGTCATCACAGAGTAGCCTGAGCCTGAGCCTTGTGGGCAGGAAGACAAAGAATTCCATCAGAAATTTCACCATTTGCTGCCAAGAAAATTTCTTCTGTAAATGAACCCCTAATGAAAATAATCATCAAAATCACTTGCCCTTGGAAAGTACTATGACTTACAGCAAAATGATGGCAAATCTAACCTCAAATTTAATTGGGGGTAAAAATAACTAAAAAGTTGGGGCAACACCTGTGGCTCAAAGGAGTAGGGTGCTAGCCCCATATGCCGGAAGTCATGGGTTTAAACCCAGCCCCAACCAAAAAAAAAAAAAACCGCAAAAAAGTTTTCAATAAATATATTTCATAGTCATTATATATAGATAAGTCCACCCTGGAGATAGAAAAACTGAGTCTAAACCCAGCCATTCCACATAGATGTTGGAAAACTGGTATAAATTTCTCTGGGTCTCTGCTCTTATCTGTTAAACTGAGACAGACAGTGTCCATAAAGATTTGGCATGTAAGTGTTTAAACACTGGCGACTCTGGTTGTGGTAGTTACGTAAATTTCTTGGTAAGGCTATTATTAGTATTAAAATTTGTTTCCCCTCAAAATATTTTTCTCTATTTATGACATGAACTTGTCTGTAATATTTACTACCAGAAAAACAACTGTTTCCTGAGAGTATATTGCTCGGTTGGTATAGAATCCATTTCAGGGTATGCAATGGGAAAATGTCATTTAAAGATACCAGTGAAAAATGGTGATCTATACCCATTATGATCAGCAATATTGAGAGTGATGTTGACAACTTTTAAAGAGAAAACTCGACTCGGCGCCTGTGGCTCAAGTGGCTAAGGCGCCAGCCACATACACCTAAGGTGGCGGGTTTGAATCCCCAGCCCTGGCCTGCCAAACAACAATGATGGCTGCAACCAAAAAATGGCCAGGCATTGTGGCGGGCACCTGTAGTCCCAGCTACTTGGGAGGCTGAGGCAAGAGACTCGCTTGAGCCCAGGAGTTGGAGGTTGCTGTGAGCTGTGATGCCATGGCACTCTACCCAGGCAGATAGCTTGAGGCTCCGTCTAAAAAAAATAATAATAATAAAGAGAAAACCCTTGGAGATATATGTTTATTGGAATAAGAAATTCTCTCCAGGTTAAAAGAAATCTAATTCAAATCAAACCACAAATATAATCTTTTTTTTTTTAATATTCTCTAATTGTCACATAAATCATATGGTATGGTCATGAGTGCGGAAAAAGGCAATTATTTTGTGTTTTGAGATTGACACTCTCAATATTATGTAAAACATACTAAAAAGTAGGTATATATAAAATAATGATAAAAATAAAGGGAATTAAAATGTGTTTAACAAATACAATTTAGTAATCAGTTGACCAAAAAGTTATATAAGTATACACAGATCCTACATCTATATTATATAATATCAACGATTAAAAGTAACTTAAAAGAGCACTTAAAGATCTCATAAATGCCAGTATTAATCTTGAAGAAAATTTCAGTGCTCTGCCTTTGCCAAAAATTCATTTTATCTGTATTGCCATATATTTTCATATTTTGGTGTTAGAAATTATGGTTTTATTTGCAGCGTACCTATTTTGACCGCCCCTTTCATATTCCTGACATTCTTGATTAAGTAGTATTTGATTATACTGATCACATGATGGTTCTGAATTTCTGTTTATAAATATACATCGGATATGTGGAAGTTTTCAAAGTTACTTAAACTCTTTCACAAAGGCTCCACGCCTGTGGCTCAAGCTGCTAAGGCGCCAGCCACATACACCTGAGCTGGTGGGTTGAAATCCAGTCTGGGCCTGCCAAACAACAACGAGGGCTGCAACCAAAAAATAACCGGGTGTTATGGTGGGCACCTGTGGTCTCAGCTACTTGGGAGGCAGAGGCAGGAGAATTGCTTCAGCAAAGGAGTGGGAGGTTGCTGTGAGCTGTGATGACACAGCACTCTACCCAGGGTGACAGCTTGAGGCTCTGTCTCAAAAAAAAAAAGAAAAAACTCTTTCACAAACATTATTAATAAAAAATTCTTCTAACTTAAGGGACCCTTTCTTCTCCTCTCATCATCTGCAATTATGTACATGACATTAGCCACTCGCAACAGATTTGATATTCTCTCCTCTATTATTAAATATTTTTATGAGGAAAAAGCAAACCCAGTTCATGTTTATAAAGTCTACCTTCAGAAGACTTTGAATGTTTCAATAGGTGAAAAATAGACAACTAAATATTAATTCTTCCATCTTTTAGCCTTTAAATTTTAGCTATTGGTAACATCTTCATATTGCTAAAACCAATTTAGCAACCCTGTATAGACTGGTTCTGTTTAGTAAATAAATAATGGATTGATGCATGAATGGATAAACATTTCACAAACAATACACTTGGGGAAATTAGGGCTAACTTTTTAAAATCAACAACTCTTAGGAATTATTTACCTACTGTGTGGTTTACTGAATTAAAGGATAATAATTTCTATGCAAGCAATTTTTATTGAAACCCCTATTGAATTTTTTATCTCAGATTCAGGTACAGTTTATAAGTATGGATATATATAGATATATATATCTCTTATATATATATATAAGTATGGATATACATATAGACATCAACAGTGCCTTGATGTTTAATGTGTTTTCTCATAAGAAGTCGATAATTAGTGATTAACTTTTGATGGTGCTGTTTCCTCTTCATTTATCTAAAGTATTTCCAATGTTAAAATTATTTTTTCAAGATTAATAAGTTAACAATACATGGGGAAACTCAGAGGGCATCTTAAAATTACATTTACCAAATCAATGACTTGTGTTATAAACTCATCCTTTAACACATGTTCATACCAATTAGCCAATTACTCAAAATTTCCGTATTGATTTTTAAAACAGCAGTGCCCTCATATCTCCTTCCAGTATAATCTACATTTTAAGAGATACTTATTTATAACATACATTATTTAGAATGCATTTTTCCCTATGTAAGTATCATATAGTATTCTAATGCATACATTTCACTGTCATTCTTAACAAGTAACTTGTTATCAATACTTATTGGACAAAATTAAAATTACTCTTATTATACAAGTTTATGTTTAGATTTATAAATTAAAGCCTTCGAAGTAGAAGTACACAAGTGTTGCCTTCATATAACAACGAACTTGAAATGTGAATATTACATGTAGGATTCAGATGCAAAGTTTAGTCTGGTGTCTGCCAAAAATAATGCAATTAGAACATATGTTTCCCTGATATTGTCATTTGTTAAATGCGCAATGTGCGTATGTGTGTGTGTGTAGGTGCGTGTTGTGTTGTGTGAGTGATTATAGATGTATTTATTTTTTACAGAGTGACTCACGACATTGATAGGAAAACTTAAGAAGTATGTTAACACTTGGTTTTTATGTATAAGAAATAATACAAACCATTTTGAATTTATTTTAACTAGCTAAAATATTTTTCTACTTTCATAGGTTAGCTGAGAACTCACATTTTACCATATTTTGAATTAAATTTACATTTAACTCGGTGACAGAACTTGAGGGAGTGAACAGTGCACAGCAAGTTTTTCCGAATAAGTAGTTAAATACACCAGGTATAAATGTGCACCCCGTAAACCTAAGCATTATGAATTCTGCCCTGCTACACAAGGGGCTAGTGTGAAGGGATCAGCACTGTTGGTCCTACGTGTCATTTTGGATCATGTTCGAAAAACACTTGTAAAAATTCTATCACACAGGAGCGGTGCCTATGGCTCAAAGGAATAGGGCACCAGCCCTATATACTGGAGGTAGCAGGTTCAAACCTCGCCCCAGCCAAAAACTGCAAAAAAAGGAAAATTCTATCACAATGTAAAGAAATTAAGGACAATATCAGTGTATTTCTTAGTTGCATTTATGTACTATTTTTATATATCACACACACATGTATATATACACACATATATATAATAAAAATAGGAAACACCTTTCATTTATGCTTAACGTGATGAGCCCAGGCCCTTTTGTCAACCTGAAAGCATCAAGTTTTTAGTTTTTTCTTTTTTTTTCTATTGAAAACAATCTTATATTTTAAGGAAATTTTATAGAGTGTTAGGCATGTGGTCATTTTTCAGTTCATAACTAATTTAAAATATTCCACAGACTTCATAAGTAAACACATTTATGCTAGAATGTGCACAAGCTATTTTGATTTTAAAATATTGGTTTAATCAGTATATTCATTGAACAAATTAGCAAATCTGAAAGAAGTAAGGAAACAGGCTATGGTCATGTCAGAGGGAAGAGCCCTCTAAGAAAATGGCACAGTAGGATGGTGCCTGTGGTTCAAAGGGGTAGGGCACCGACCCCATATACCAGAGGTAGCAGGTTCAAACCCGGCCCCGGCCAAAAACTGCAAAAAAGAAAAGAAAGAAAATGCACAGTAAATGAAAAGGGTTGGACGTTTGGAATGTGCTTGTCATGATCATAGGAACATGCCCAGAGGTCAGTAGGAAATTTAGAGGTAACAGGTCATATAGGGCCTTACAGGCCAACATTCAGGTATGAGATTTTAATCTGGAAGCCACTTGGAGATGTTGGAGCAGAAAAATGAAATGACCTGAATAAAACTTTTATAGAACTCCGGTTTTGTATCTACAGAGACTTAGAGCCTCTCTCCTTTGTAAACTGGTGTCTCAAAGGAGCTGCCAGCACACAGAGCCACAGACTGGGGATCTGACAGAACAGAAGCCCCCAGCTGTGCAGGCCAGAAAGGGCTCCGCACAGTGACCTGTTCTATTTCTTAACACAAACTTTGGTCCCCAACAGGGCAAAGGCAATCTGGTCGTCTCCATGCAGGCATTCATTCTCTTCAGGGGAAATCTGGTCACTGGTGAAGTAAATTCAGTCATGTGGGCAGAAAAACTTGAATTTTATATACAAAAAAATACTGTGTCTGTGCTATTAGAATTGCATTTGAGAGAGCGTGGCTAGGATAAAAATGTCTAAAAGTCCTTGGGACTGTCACTCATAATAAAAAAAATCAGAATCACTGACTTTAAGGACATTTTAAAAACCTGCAGGGGCCCTTGGTTATCATAATTATCAGTGAGACATTTCCACCAGCATTTTATTCGTAGAGGCAGGGAAGCTCTATGTGCTGCAATATTTAGGGTGCCTCTCACGGATAAAAAACTTGCAAATATCCCGTGGAGAATGCATGTGGGGAAAAATCCCCTCTGTCATTAACTGAGCCTGGAGCCAGGCTTTTTACCTAGGCTACCTTGAGAAAGGAGGGAAGATTACATTTTATTTTGTTCTGAACTCATATCAGAGGGAAAGTGTCGCTTTTTTGTTGGACTGAATAATAGCACACACCTATGGTTATCAGTCTCCATCTGTAGCCGCCCTGTTCTACATATAGGTCCAAACATCTATTTCATTATGTGTACAATATATACATACTCATGAATTATATATTGAATTCATGATTTTATATATTGAATGAATAATTCATGAATTATATATATTGAATTTGTGATTTTAGTGTAATTCACATTTTTAAAATTTTCCAGAGATATAGATTAGCATGTATGTATATTTATATTTGTTTAATTATATGATAGTTTATTGGGTAGGTACCATTTTATCTTCAGGCAAATAAAAAGAATATAATAGAAAGTGTGTTCTGAGGAAGAAAGGCAGAGAACAGGGAGACATCTCTTTTTTTTTTTTTGAGACAGAGCCTGAAGCTGTCCCCCTGGGTAGAGTGCTGTGGCATCACAGCTCACATCAACCTCCAACTCCTGGACTCAAGCGAGTCTCCTGCCTCCGCCTCCCAAGTAGCTGGGACCATAGGCACCTGCCACAATGCCTGGCCATTTTTTTTGGTTGCAGCCGTCATTGTTGTTTGGTGGACCCAGGCTGGATTCGACCCCTCCACCTTAGATGTATTTGGCTGGCGCCTTAGCCACTTGAGCCACAGGCACCAAGCCGGAGACATCTCTTGATTCTTCAAATTGCATAAATTAAATACTGAAGAAAAGTTTAAAAAAAAACTTACTCTAGTCCTATCAGCAAATTTGGCAATAGATAATTAATAAAAATTAATACTATAAAGAGGAATAATGTTTTCTTTTTAACTGCTACTAGCTAAATATATATAATTTTAAAAATACACTAAGTGCTCATTCTTAACCTAGATTTGCTGTAAATAGTTAATCTATTTTCAACTTATTGGAATTTCTTAGTAAACCTAGGATCTCCATCCAATTTTGCAAACGAAGAATATGAGTCATAGAGAAGCTAAGTAACATAGTTCACAAACACATCCCTAAGAAGTAGTAGAGCTGGGATTTGACTAGCAAGCCTTTGGCCAAAGCGTTATTATCAACGTTCGTTGAGAGGAATTAGGCTTTTCTATTCCCTGAATGTTCGTTGTTTCTGATTATTTAAGAGTACTGTATCTCAAGCTTCTTGGTTGCATAGGTCATGGTTAATTTGTATGTTTGTTTGATTGCCTGCTGATTTGTTTGAATGCTTGTTTTGAATTTAAGGGTAAATCACTAATTATTATTTTTGAATAAGTGAAGATCAGGCCATATCAGATCACTTTTTTTTATTTCTTATAGCATAACTATGTACATTAATGCAATCATGGAGTACAGTGTGCTGTTTTCATATACATTTTGAAATATTCTCATCGAACTGGTTAACAGAACCTTCATGTCATTCTCTTAGTCATTAAGACATTCATACTCTGCTTTTAGAAAGATTCACTTGTACCCTTATAAGATAAACCATATAGGTGACCCCACCAATCACCCTCCCTCCCCCCATCCACCCCCTTGCCTCCCCTCTCCCACCCCCTTCCCATATTCTAAGACTATAATTAGGTTATGACATTCCTATAAAAGCTATGAATTAATTTCAAAATAGGGCTATGTACAATGGATACTTTTTCTTCCATTCTTGAGATACTTTACTGAGAAGAACATTTTCTAATTCTCAGTGAAACTTGTTTGTCCAATGTGCTGCTGCTTTCCAGATGCTTTGCCAGAACTAGAGCACCTTGGAAACGCTTCATCTGATATTACAGATGATGAAATGTTTACTGGTGAAGAAAATGTATCAGTCATTGCCGCTAGACACTTAAAGGATATGTTTGGCTTTGAAACACCAAATTTAGCTTTAGTGTTTGGAATCTATTGACTGAAAATCACAGGAGACACAACCAATATGTTTATGCTATAAGGATTCCAAAATATTTCTAAAACTTTTCTAAACTAGAAGTATTTTTGTACAACTAATTTGAGTAAGTTACTATTTCATTATATAGATTTTAGTCTGTTTTCACAGAGAATTTTTTTGCTGGCTTGGTACCGATGAATATTTTGAATGAATAGCAGGTAAAGCAAATATAAAGGGATACTTTTTTCCTTTAAAATAAATTCACTATGAATTTATATTTATCTTTTACCTGAGGAATATTGTCGAGTACTTTTATTTTGAATGTATGCTGTGTATATGACAAATAATTTTAGAGGTCTTGAAAAGGGAAAAAATTTTAATTTTAGAAAGCCAAAGTCACCTACCAATCATCTACATAACTGATTCTTTGTTTCTGATAGTGGCATCAAGCCAAATGGTTCACCATGCTGAAATATATATGTAACTACAAAGCAGGTAAAACATGCAGATTAAATAAATGTTTGGCTCATTTCACAATTTCACTCTCCTAACATTTATAGGAAACTTAAAATGAACCAGGCATCCAGTTCTTACTTTTCAGGTCAATAATCTGAGCAACAGGGTAGCTGTCATTAAGTAATGTAATAATGAATTTTTCCTTTTTTTTGAGACAAAGTCTCACTATGTCACCCTTACAGGAGTATGGTGGCATCACAGCTCAAAGCAATCTCAAACTCTTGGGCTTAAGCGATTCTCTTGCCTTAGCCTCCAAGTAGCTGGGACTACAGGTGTTCTCCACAATGCCTTGGCTGTATGTATGTGTGTGTATATATATATATATTGTTGTTGTTGTTGTTGCTGTTGTTGTTGTTGTTGTTGTTGTCATTGTTGCTTTTAACAGGCCAGGGCTGAGTTCAAACCTGCCAGCCCCAGTGGATGTGGCCTTTGCCCTAACCACTGAACTATGGAAGGCGAGCCATATGTCTTTTTCCTAATAGAATTTCTGATAATCTTTGGATAAGAAGATAACAAGGGTGTTAAATCACGACTAAACTTTCATTTTACAAATAGGGATTTAAGCACATATTTAAATATATATATTTGGTAATTAAAATGATTCTCCTGTGATGTCAAAATTATGTGCATATAATCCTTTTATGGAGTGTTTTTTTTTTTTTTACTAATAATCCATACTTCCTTACATCACCCTAGTAGAGAGAATACCAAAATATGTTCAAATATACGGAATTTTTTTAAATGAAAACAACACCTATAATTATTTAAGTTTTTATTTACTGTCTAAACTCTCAAATATGTATAATACAAGCCTTTTTTTCTTCCTTCTAACGCTATTGCTCCAGTTTTCCTAAAAAGTGTTCAAAGATAGTCTCTTAAACTCCATGCAGCTATTCCTTGGATTCATTTTCGCACCCATCCTCACAAAACTACTGTGTTTTCTGAAGTTTATGATAAAAATGTATGTGAGCTGGCTATTAACATGACTGTGATTTCATATCCATTTTACCAAAATGTATCTCACAGCAACTTGGCACACTCTTATAGTTTGCTTAGACCAGAACTAACGCCCTCCATATCCCTTCTGAGAAACTGGCAATTCAAATATGGCAATGTTTCTAATTGAAAGTTATGTGTAAACTTTAATTTTTAATATGTTAATCATTGTTTCATTTATATGGAAAATCAGAAACAAATGTCCAATGACAGAGGATTAGTTAAATAAATTAGAACATAACCTTAAGACAGTTTTTCATAGCAAAAGGTAGAGTAGAATATAACCTTTTATATTTAGTACAATCTCCACTATAAAATTATAGAAATACGTGCCTATGCATAGGACACAGATATTGATACCAAATACATGTGGATGATCATAGCAGTCGGTATTGTAAGAAATTTTTATTTCTCTGTTTATATACTTAGACTTTCTATAACGGCTATAGTAAATACTCTATTTTTAAAAAATTTCTAAGAGTTTTCAGAGATTCCTACATATGAATGTTTTGATCAGACCTTTCATTAAGATAATTTCATCTCCTGTATGGTTCTATTTAAAAAATGGAAATCTGACATAAAAAAAAAATGTTCGAACAGTTCTGCTTCTAAAATGCAACACAAGAACTGAAATATTCTTAGTGTTTGAATTATTAAAAATAAAAATGATATTCTACTGCCCCAGATTCCATAACCTCTTCTAGGAGTAATTCATAAAAAATAAAATTGCATGTTGTGTCAACATAAAATTGCATTGTGAGCACCATGCTATCTAAATACAATTTATATATCAGAACATGCATATCAGGAGATAAACTAAATGAACTGATGACTGTGTTCCCAATTTTAAAATACTCTATTTTTTTAACACGAATACCTGCCTATTTATATCCTACAAGGTGATGATAGGCTCAATTATCAAGATGACTCAGCCTTAAACAAGATGAAATAAAGTCTTTTGCAACAACTTGAATGGAGCTGGATGGAGGTCATTATCCTAACTGAAGTAACTCAGGAACAGAAAATTAAATATCACATGGTCTCACTTATAAATCTTTTTTTTCTTTTTTTGTTGAGACAGACTCACACTTTGTCACCATGGTAAAACTCTTGGGTTCAAGTGATCCTCTTGCCTTAGCCTCCTGAGTAGCTGGGACTAGAGATGGGGGTCTCCCTCTTGCTCAAGCTGGTATTTGAACCCATGAGCTTAGGCAATCCACCTGCTTCAACCTCCCAAAGTGCTGGGATTATAGGCCACTGTACCCAGCCTGGTCACACTTGTAAGTTGGAGCTAGACTATGAGTATGCAAGGAGATAGAGAGTGAAATAGGTCTGTGACTTGGATTACAATGATGAGGACCCTAAAAGCCCAGACCTCACCACTGTACAATATATCTATATAATGAAATTGTGCTTGTACTGCCCAAATATATTGAAATGATAAAAAAAGAAATCTTTTAAAGATGGAATTTCTATCAGGAACAGGAAATTCAATAATAATTTAATTCACTCTAGTTCTTTAAGGAGAAATGATATTTCTATGACTATTATGTTCTTATCAGTGATATAAAAATGAATAGAAATATATTTCTATAGCTTTTTTGTTAAAAATTATATGTATGTATATTTATATCTATATCTGTATCTCTATATAATGCTATTGTTTTCCATTTTCCTATATAATTTTAGAAAGTTTATAATATAGTACAGTAATTTCCTATACATTACTTCATTTGATTGTTTTCATTTGATTCTTTTAAAGAGCCAAGTAGATATTTTGAGGATATTTAAGTGCTTATTAAATTTTACCTAGCTTATTTCTGCTTTCTTTAACATTAATTAATTTTACTACCCTCTTTAAGTAAGTGAAGATGAAATGCTGAACACACTATAACTGGATTGGTATAATACATCCTTAGCTCCTCCTTAGCTATCTGACCTAAAAACAGCACTGTGTGCTAAGGCTCTTTCAAAATCTTCAATTATTTTTGGCTTAGTCTTATACCAAAGCAGGGGCCTTCTTGCCTTCTATCTTCTCTTCATGTGCATCTTCAAATAGTCCCCATCCTTTACTCTCTGTGATACTAAGAGACATCTAATTTCACAGGGTCACCACCTCTTTTCATGTATTTCTTTCTACTGCAAAATCCTGCAGCACTGAGTTTTGTACAAGCTATAGAACTTTTTCTGCTCTTCACTTAAGTTTCTGTCATAAGTGTGGAGGCATCTCCACAGAGTTCTTCCATTTTATCCAGATGTTCGAGTTTCATTGACCTTACTACTATAAAATTAATTATCCATCCCATCAAAGCCAGCTTTAGCACTTTCCCTTCCTCTTCTTAATGAACATATACGATCTTGTCACATACTTCTATGACATGTTAACAGACATTCTTTTATAACTGGACTACTTAAATTCAGCCCCCTTCCTATCAAGCCATTTCTTATCAGGTTTCCTTCTGTTTGGGCTGTTTGTGAAGAATGTCTAAGCAGGCCATTCACCAGTCACATTCCTGAGCTTGTATGCACTCCATAGAGATTTTCAATCATTCTCAACACTTTGATTACATTCTCTCTTCTGAAGATTCCACAATTTGCTTTGTAGTTTTCATATCTATTTGTTAACAAACTATTCCTTTTTAGACCCATAGTGAGCTTTTTTTTCATCTTCCTCCAGAAACACCCAAGTTTCTTCCCCACGTCAGGTGGCTTTAATTTCGTTGACTAGCATGTACATTAAATTGTACTTTAGACAGTTTCTTTGTTCTCTTTTTTTAGGTTTGTAAATTTTTTAATACTCCTTACTCGACCTACTTAAAACCTTTTCTCACCTCCTTCTCTGGCCTTTGTTCACCATTTCTTGAAAACAATGATCCCCCTATCATCCGTCATTACCTTAGGTCTAATACTGTGTCCTCTCTTAAATGTTTTCTGATCAGATACAGATGCAGATTTCATACATTTTCCAAATTTCCCAACATTTCACTTCAGCCTTTCTTGTTCTTCTCATCCCTCACAACCGACATATCCAGTCCTCTGATACCTTCCCTGCAGTCAGGTGAGATGATCCATGGTGATTTGGGAGTCCCTTCATGTGATCCTATGTCAATTCAAATAGCATTCCTAAATAATATAGGATTTGTGACCCTTTATCTTTAAAAGGAAAAGAGAGAAAACATAAACATATTTTGACCTGTCTCATAAACATAACTACTATTATGAAGCATTTTATATAACATTTTAGCATTACTATGAATTGTCAAAAAGCTATAGAGTGAAATATTTGAGAAATTACTATTGAGAAATTCTTCACAGACTGAAATTTTGAACTTCATTAAGAATTCAATGAATTGTTAAAACAAAATGATTTTTAATGATTAAAACAATAGTGATTCAGTTCTTTTGAAGATTTTACATTCTCCTAACATTTGAATGAAGTGGATTGTTTTTAAATGCAACTCTTTGCTCCATGATAAATAAGTAATCAATAAGACCAATAATGAAATTTTCATACTTTAAGTGAAAAATTAGTGCAGCCACCCCCTTGCCCTTGTCATAGCACTGGTAATATATCTTTGTTTATTTACATCAGTTAAGTTCCCTGTTATTTTTTTCTTTTTCTTCAACTTCGTAATAAATTGTCTCCAAATAAGCCAATTACCTTTCTAAATCATTCATTTCTATTGATCATAGTTTCTCCATCAACAAAATAGAGTGTTTAGACCACTTCTTTACTGTTTAGATCCTTTTTAGACTAATATTTTCATACATTTATGTTTTATGAATTAGTAATTCCCCAAAATTGGCTAAAAAATGAACATGAAATGAATTCCTAATTGGTAGTCATTGAAATAAGACTGGTTTTTCTTCCTGAAACAAAGGCAAGGAATCAAATGTTGCAAAATATTTACCAAAATGTAAATAATATTTCACATTCCAAAATTATTCTTGAGTTAACACCCATCTATGACAATATGTCACATGGTTAGCAAATGTATATATCATAGATGAATGAACAATAATTTTACCATCACATTAATATCATAAAGAAATAATAAACACTCTTTTTTATTCTCCAATTATGTATTCCCACTTAAATAGTTATGTTAGCTTTTTATCCTTAACATGAATTTCTCCTAAGTTTTCATTTTGAAGCATACACAAGTTGTTGAGTTATGAATAAAGTTATGTAAATTTTTCTTAGCCATTCCCATTTGCTGTTAGGTTGAACCATAGCAAACTGTTGTGTTTAACCATTTTTAACCTTTAAACAAAAGATTGCTATGGTTCGAACAAACACATGGACACGTGCTTGGTAAGCACCCCAAAAGAGAGTTTATGGGAATGCCCTGAACATACAGAAAACAAAATAACGACAATAAGAAAGTAGATAGATGATAGATACATAGATATCAAAAAGGTAAGAATAAAAGAACTAAAGTATTCACATTATTTTGAGTATAAAATTTATACATACACACAAACACTTTACTACTTTGCTTATTATGAATCACTAGTACTTTTGTTGATCTTGGTATTTTTGTTTATACTGGGTATATCCCTGGTGCAGGGTTGTCAATGTTATAAAGAGTAGATATTACTTAATATATTCCATAGTGCATTGCTCTCTTGAGAAAATGGTGCTGATATTTGGACAAATTCATAAAATATCAGCATCCCCATATATAGTGTTAAATATCAAGAAAATAATTTGATCATCTATAGATTTCTCAAATGTAAAATATTAGAAAAAATTAAAAACCTATGTTCTATGGCTTTAGATTCTAATTGCTATTAAAATGGAGAAATGTAGATCTTAGTACATACATCTAATTTTATATTAATTTAAAATTAATTTTATATTTTATATTATATTAATTAATTATATTATATTAATATTTTATATTAATTTTAAATTAATTTCTTTGATTTTCTTAAAGAAAATTTTAGTAATGAAATGCTGTAAAATTTACTTTTCAGAGACCGGATTTTTGTTTGTCTTTTTCTCATTGAGTAGCAGAGAAATTCGTCTGGATATGCCCAACCTCTGCAAAAACTTCTACTAATAACAAATGCATTTGGTTTAGGTAGAGGAGAGAAAAATCATAAACAATGACACCAAACTTATATATTGATTTTAACCATGATTACATTACCACATTTAAATTTTATATCCCTATAAGGCAGGAAGAGATGCATTTTACTCCCTCTTTGTGACTAATACAGTTGTTTACCAGTCCACTAGCCTTTGTTTCACAAGTATTATTAGCATCAGATACAGATGTTACTACTTTTCGATTGTTTAATGTATATTTTCTAATATAAAATTACAACTCCATCATAGTAGTTGTCTTAAAGGCTGAAGGTATAGGTAGAAAAAAATAAATGAAATATAGATAGAAAAGAGTATTGGACTTCAATTTGTTGGCAACTAAGAGAGAGTAAAAGTCATTATGAAGGGAACTCACAATGCTAGGCTTGTATTTATGAAGGTCACTTTAGTAGTCACATGGAGAATGTAATAACGAGAAATGTATGGACACAGTGATCTTTAAAGAGGGTATTGATTGAATCCAGATAGAAGACTACATTTCAGAGCATAGAGAAGAATATGAAGATTCTGATGATGATTGTGAACTATATTGGATGCCTAATCTGATTAAGAGAATAAGAGAATCATATAATTTGTCATCTGCACCAGGACCTCATGAGAGTAAAGAGATTTCTATGCATAATGAAGCTGAAATATCGGGTATAAACTGGAACTGTCCCAAGAAAAGAGGAATGAACTGCCATTCAAGGCATGCTAGAGAGAGGAATCAAAGAAGCCTTTGAGGATTTCAAAGATGTAGACGCAATCTCTAAAGGTGGGGGATTTAGGACAAGTTAGTTGCAGAAAAATTTAATGAATTCTACTTTCTGATCCTAGGAACTAAGATAAAAATATTCAGCAGGAAGTTTGAAATTAGGTCTATGTCTCTGGAGTTAGGTAAATACTAGAAATACATATTTCAGCGTCCCTGGAATACTGGGGAGAGCTAGAATCTCTGAAGAAAATGAAATCAGCAGGAAAAGGTGTTTAGAGAGAAAAAAGTAATGGGCTAAAATAAAAAGTGCTGGGACAGTAGAGAAATGAAGAAAACAAAAGATAAGAGAATTCTAAGAAACTCAAATAGGTTAAGTAGTGCCAAGTGTTACAGAGCGTTGGTACAGAGCAGGGACTCCATATGGGCCACTGAGCTGGCATTTAGTCTGTCAACAGTGACCTTTGACGAGCAGCTTTAGTGCAACACCAAGGAACAAGCCAGATTTTACCAGGATGACAAAAGATTGAGGAGTTGAACAATACCAACTAGATGTATCATCACCTAACATACGTGCTTTTACTGTGTGCTCGTTTGTATTCAAAGCCCTTTACATAGGCATTTTCATGTAATCCCCCACACGGTCCTAATGGAAAAACTACTACTATTAATTGTCTTTTTTTTTTTTAAGAAGTGGAAACTGAAGTTTCAAGTGGTTAAACAACATTCCAAAATCATTGCTAATAAAAAGTAGAACCTAGATTCAGATCACATAGATTATTGTATAGTCTGTTCTTTTAACCACTGAGTGTTTGCTCTTTTCTCAGCCGTGAAGAGTAACCAACGTAACTCCTTTGAGTTATTAAAGAGTGATAATCTCTTCAGTCGGTGCCTATTAAAATTAATATTTTCCCAATACTCATGCACTGCTCAAAGTATAAAAGCCTTATTGTTAGACACTAGCATTCATCAATTTTCAATTTACTGTATCACGTAGGCTCAGTGGCATTGGATAGGCTTATTAATCCTACGTCCGTTCACATGACATATGGGATAAATATAGACGGTGAGGCCAGAGTGGTGGTGGCTTGAGGATTCTTGGAGAGGGAAGAAAGGTCTTGAGTGATTTTTCATAGGTGGACACTGAAAGGGAAGAAAGAGAAATGGTGCATTTAGAAGAGTCAAGAGGATTATGTTTCAAAGGGAAAGGAAGAGCCTTTTTTTAGGTTTGAGTAGGTTAGGCTTGATGCTGACAGCTGCTCATGATTTGTGTCTCTGAGAAAGTCATTTAATTTTTCAGTCTCGATATTCCTGTTTGTAAAATGAGCAGTTTGGGCTAAGGGATCTCTAATGTTTCTTCCAGTGGTGACTTTTATATATACATACATACATATATATATATATATATAGTCTTCACATACACATAGATATATAATCTTCAATATTTGCTTAGGCTGTTTATTGCTTTATTTGATGATATATACTATCTCTTTGAAAAACAAAGGCCCTTGTGTTGCCTTACATGAAAATCCGAGTTGGGTAATGTAATGGGTTCTGGTGGTTGTAGTTTCACATGCGGCCTTTTATTTAGTCACACTGGATATGTGTATTTTTGCATTTAATAACCTGAAGTGTTATTAATATGTTGTCTGTTGTAAAATAATGTCCCCCAATTTAAAAACATTGTTCTTCTAAAGTTAAAACTGATTCTAATAATCTAGTGCATGAAGCCTCATATCCTTCCTATCATTTCTGCTTGAACATCTTTCTCCTGGAATACTGTCAAGAGAATTTTGTGACAGAAATAGATTCATCTGATCTTGGCATATCACATTCTCCTCAAAACAGGTAGTTATTTCTTACTAAAGTAACTTGTTCTGCAAGCTTTATTCTTCAGTAAAACATACACAAAATGTTTTCTTGGCCGAGAAGACCTCTTTGCCCATCTTGTTTGATAAAGCCACGATGGGCGAATTGGGGTTGCCCATTTTGGTTGGTGGCAGGCCTGTGCCAGACGGCCTGGTTGTTCATTCTGTGATTCTTTCTCCCACACTTTCTCAGAGGATAAGTGATAAGAAATGTACCATTTCCTTCACCTACACTTCATTTTTCCTTTCCAAGGGGAATTCTGTACAAAAAACCCTAAAAACTATAATTAGGTAGTTTGATAGGATACAATGAACAATATTTGATAGCAAACGAAGTGACCACAGTCAACAGTAGGTTGGGATATATTCCAAAATAGTGCCAATGGAATGTTCACACTAACACAAAGAAATGACAAATGCCTAAGGAGATGGATACCCTGATTACCCTGATTTGATTTCTTCACATTGTATGCCTATATCAAAATATCACATGTGGTCTATAAAGGCATAGAACCCATAATTAGAAATTAAAAACTTTAAAAACAGCCTTGAGTACAACCCCCCTCAAAAACAAATCTAGGCTTCTGGACCCATGTTTTTGACTGCTTTGTATTCATCCAGTCTTAAAATATAAGGTAATGTGCCTTCATATCTGGGCATACAAATTGGGGAGTCTTACAGATTAAGGGAGAAATGATACTTGAAGGATTGTCTTTGGAAACCATACTTTGATTTTAATTTCAATTTTACTTTCAATACTATTTTGTTTGAAACCATATTGAAGCATTGATTTGAAAAATAAGATAAAGGGCTGGGTGAGGTGGCTCATGACTATAATTTTAGTATTTTGGGAGGTAAGATGGGAAGTTCAGTCGAGGCCAACAGTTTGAGACCAGCCTTGGCTACAAAGCAGGACTCACCTGTACAAAAAAAAAATAAAATAAAATTTGGCCAGGTATGTGCACCTGTTGTCACAGGTACTTGGGAGGCTGAGAGAGGAGGACTGCTTGACTCAGGAGTCCAAGGTTGCAGTGAGGTAGGATGATGAAGCTGCACTATAGCCCAGGCAACTTAACAAGACCCTGCCTCAAAGAAAAGAAAAGAAAAATATAAAAAAGTATATATATATATATATATATATATATATAAACATGTATATATACAATTATAATAACTCTTACCAAATGATTTTCACTATATCTGGTATCTGATGGTCAGTCCAAAATGGCCTCAGAGAGTTCACTACATGACTATCATTCCCTGACTATGTTCCAGAAGTCATAATTCATTCATGATCTTAAAAATATTTTTTTAACTCACAATCTTGAAGGTGATCCATTTCCTCCTATCACAGATGAGTCTCATTATGAGAGGTTTTCCATCAGATTATTTATTTTCCACCTGCTCTTCTTCCTCCTATCCCCAGTGAAGCTGAATACAGGAGGCAGGAGGGATAGATACTAATGCACTAGAGTCCCTAATTCTAGCCATCGCTGAAGAGCTCTTTTCCCTGGTTAATGATACGTGTATGAATGAAAAGTTTCTTATTTGTGTAGATGAATAATTATTGTACATTCCTCTTTCAAAGAGCTCACATTCCAGTTTTTTTTTTTTTTTTTTTGAGACAGAGCTTCAAGCTGTCCCCCTAGGTAGAGTGCCATGGCATTACAGCTCATAGCAACCTCCAACTCCTGGGCTCAAGCGAGTCTCCTGCCTCCGCCTCCCAAGTAGCTGGGACCACAGGCGCCCGCCACAACGCCTGGCTATTTTTTTTTCTTTTTGGTTGCAGCCGTCATTGTTGTTTGGCGGGTCCGGGCTGGGGATTCGAACCCGCCACCTTAGGTGTACGTGGCTGGCGCCTTAGCCGGTTGAGCTATAGGCGCCGAGCCCACATTCCAGTTTTATCTGAAGTATAAGTCATGTTTTACATACATCATTAAAGCAAAAGGGTACAACGGTTATAGCAATAATACATTCTGGGAAAAGTGAGAGTATATTTTAATTTCAGTATGAAGGATCAGTCAAAAGATAACATTAATGATATCCTTTCAAAGTCTTAGCAAAAAATGAATTCATGAAAATTCCATTCAATTCTACAAATACACACCAAGCACCTCCACTGTGTCTATAGCCCATAGTGTGTATCCCGCTGTGGGAACTGCTGCGCACACAAACATTAAGAGAACACTGCATTTGCTTGTGAGGGGTTCCTAAGACTATTCGTGTGACAGGTCACACGGACTCTGCCTTCCCAGAGTCTTTAAATGCCATTACCCTACTCCTACTTCCCCTGCACATGCAGCCAGAACAATATTGCTAATGTGACCTTATGAATATTTGGTTATTTTATTCTAATGGCTTTCCAGAAATCTTCTAGATGGAGTCTTAAAACAATTGTTTTCATTGCCCACTTTTGTAAATATATATTTTTTAATTTTAGTGCTTCTCATTTGGTATTTGCTTTTAATATATTTACAAATACCTAAATATATTACCATGTGATGGACAAGGCAATGAGTGCAAGAATAGACAACAGAGAATTAAAAAATTAATGAGGTCAAAATGATGCAAGCCTTTTTAAAAATGTCTTGATAACCAGAACGACATTTTGCTATGATGACTAATATTTCAAAATAGCACATTTTAATGTGCTATCTACTTTTATATTATATATAATATATGCATATATGTATAGAAACATACATATTCATTATACATGCAGGTTACGTCTTATTTTAAATAGCAGTCTGGAGACAATCTTCTTTTATTTTTAAATAGGCATCTTTCTTCCCAGTAATGTTGACAAAAAACTCAGTCTAGTAATAGTAACAGTTTCTACTACAATTATTTTATACTACCGTGTTCTGTTTTACCCATACTTGTATTATTTGCATTTTCATCAATTTTTTTGTTTTGCAAGAAACTTTGCATGCACTCGCCCATTTGATGAAGTCTTGTTTAGTTAAAATCAAATACGATAACCCCCAATTCCCTTCCCTGAATGCATCTGAACTACAGTAGTTCTTATAGTCCTGAAAGCAAATAGATGAAGGAGGAGGCTCCTTGTCACCCTATACACATTGTAAAATTATGACTCTGCTCTCGGTGAGCCACACCTGCTCATATGTGATGAGTAACCATTCTGACATACGCCTGGCTGAAGAAGATGGTGGAAATTTGTATAATAAGAGTAAAGCCTGGTTTTTTAAATAAAAAGTAAGAATAAAATAGATATATAACTTTCCATTTTACACCCCCACACATCACATTACATATTGTGTAATATTTGGGTATTCAACTGCACTAGGAAAGTTGCCCACAGTCCTTTGTTCTGTTTCAGAATTCTCTGTGACCTGACTCTCATCTGCTCATCTAAGTTTGGGGCAGAGCTATTTCACACACTGTTCCCCATCCCATCCCCTGTGCATCAAGCTGCAGTGGGCATTTACCATCCCCTGACCAGACTTCGCTCCCCTGCATCTGTGTTCTCATGCATGTTAAGGACTCCACTCAAGTGCCCTATCAGCTGTACCATAGAACAATGAGTATCTCTAAGTCATCTTTCATTGCCTCTCATCTAGCACAATAACTGATCAAAAGTATAGGTCTAATTGGGAACATGTTACATGATATTGCTTGACTGCATAGGTTTAGAGTAAAACCACTATAATTTCAGATTTTCTCTTCCTCCTTCCATTCATGAGCAGAGCAACCTCAGTGTTGCTAGTATATCTGCAAATTATATTTTACTTTCTCTTCCTCGTTTTTTAAAATTCTCTATTCCATTTTCAGTGAATTGTAAAAAGAGAAAAAATTATACAAATAAATCAGTAAATAAACAAAACTTTCTAGAATTCTATCAAATTCTGATGTTCAATAGAATACTGATATTCAAATACTGATAGTCACAGTATTTTTTCCCTAGATTTTTAGTTTAAATCACATGTTCTTTGTCTGTTTCTAATTAAAATACCCTCAGGTAGTTCATGTAAAAAAACAATGTTGGATAAAATCTATTACTGTAATATTATAGCATCCAGGCATTTTTATACTGGGATATTTTTCTTAGGATATTAAAGACTAATATAAAGATGACATCATAACTTTAAGTTATTTTTCAAGGACTATCGCAGCAAAAAGTTCAGATTGAATTGAATATCTTGACCTGTTCAGTATTTTTACAAAATAGAATAATTAAAATCTGTATAAAGCATTTGAATTGTTCTTTGTAAATCTTTAGCATGAAAGTTGCCTCCTTACCATAGCCTGCACGACTTGAAGATTTGTATTTCCAGAGGCTACTTCCACTGAGATTTTTATTTCCTCTCAAGTACATGTTTAGCAAATGTTTGTTTCCTTCTCCTGACAGCGATTCTGACAGTTAAGTTGTTTTGTTTGTTTTTTAATCCATGTTTTCCCAGGTAGCAACTGATTTATAAAGACTAAGAAAAACTAAGCAAGTTCCTATCTTTTACAGAAATCTAGCATTCAGCCTGAGAGTGTTAGCAAGAAGGTGTAGGATCACAACTAGTTATCACATGAGAGTCTCAGGTTCCACATTTTATCCAGCAAGCTTTATGTCGCCTTTAGGATTAGCTGGTCTTGTGGAAAGATAACCCAAAAGGCAGAAGATATTTAGTGTGCAGTGTAACATTACAATGAAGATACCAGGTTATACTATATTTAAAAACTCCTGTTTAGCAAGAGTTTATCTTTACCAACATACCAAGCACTATACTCTTCAGCTCCAGGCGCCATGGTCATAAAGTTCTTGAATTTGCAGTCCTAAAAAAAGCTGTTTGCAAACATTTGTGATAACATTTGCACATAAGGAGACACAGGATTCAGGATAAGATATGCACGGAAAGCTTCAATAACTGAGGCCGTTTAGCACAGATGTAGTATGCATTGGTTTATTTTTTAAATTCAACTTCAAGCACCAAAATTTAAGAAACATAAATAGCATTAAGCCCTAAGAATAAAAATTGTTCTCATTCATTTTGGAGATACATCATTCTGAACATAAAACCAGCGGCAAGCAAAGGTTTTTTATGCTATCCTTAAATTCAGAATAGCTAACTTTATTTTTTAGATATTATTGTAATGTTTGCAATATCACCAAGTTGAAAATATACTATTAGTCAAACTTATTATGTCAGTTCTGTTTCACCCTCCTATGTAAGAAAACAAGAGAAAAAAATGTACAATTTCCTGTATGGGACAGGGTACCCTAAATCAAGGTTCACTCACTCCCTTCTTTAAGCAGAGTATTTTGAGATCATTTATTCTTAATTTAATATATTTATAATATATAACTCTATTGTAATCATAAATATGACTAGAGATACTTTTTTTTTTTTTTTTGCAGTTTTGGCTGGAGCAGGGTTTGAACCCGCCACCTCCTGTATATGGGGCTGGTGCCCTACTCCTCTAAGCCATAGGCACTGCCCATGACCAGACATACTTTTAAATATATGTTTGTGTGTGTTTGTGTGTGTATATGTCTAACATCCTATAACCTCAACGTGAACAGATCTTAATGCAACATCTAGGACTTTATATCATAATTTAACTTGCAAAAAGTTTTTAGGCAACTAAAATTAAAAGTAAACATTCAAATCATATTCAACTTTATTGTTTTATAATAAACCCTTATTTACCTCATGATATAATGTAAAAACTTTTGTCTGTTTAGTGTAAGGTGACCAGATGTCCCGCTTTTGACGGGATAGTCCTGATTTTTAACAATTTGTCCCATACTCCCTTGCGTTTTAAAAAAGTCCCAATTTTTAGAAAGAATGCATGACAAGCTAGGGAACAGCAGGAGAATGGGAAGGGAATATACAGGTTTTGGCTGCTGAAAAGTTAATGTAACTCCATTTGGGAATGAAAAGGCTAATGTAAACTCTCTAC